>NW_017306316.1:2900928-2969197 GCF_000935625.1 Nanorana parkeri
TATATATATATATATATACACACACACGGTGCACCGAAATGCAATTTTCAGACCGAACCCGAAAAAAAATAAATAGGATTGATTTCCTTGTCAAAGGAGGCCAAGCGGGGCAGTGCGGGAGTAGAGCTCGGCCTCCTGTGACATCGCTGACAGAGCTCTCCTCCCCGCCCCCCGCTTGGCCACCTGACAGTTTTTCTCCTACCCGCTGGGCACTGCTTTGTGTCAGAGGGGATGCAGAGCAGCCCCCTGCGGGTAAGAGAAACTTGAGACGCACCACATTTCCAGCCCCTAAAAAATATATAAAAAGTAAGAAATTGTGATAAATTTTACCAAAGAAAAGAGACTTTACCCATAGCAAAGTGCATTTAAAATGTTTTTTAAAAAAAACCTGTACAGAGTATGTTGGCGCTATATAAATGCCCAAATTAACCTGAAATAAAGCAAACCTGCATTTCTAAAGTTGTAAATTGCCATTTTCATATTCGTTCTTGTGAGAAAAAAAAGTAAAAGGTGAACAAAATGCAGATATTCTACAGCTAGGAGAAATATCTACACGATCAATTGCTTATTGTTTCCAGCTAACGAGTTTATGTGCAGAAATGTAAATCCTCACAATGCGTCTATAGAGACCATGAAGTTGTATTACATATTCCATTGGAGGAATCCCAGCGTGTTTCCAGGGAGACGGAAACGAGATATTGCCTTGGAAACTGCCTCGGCTGACTTGTTTCTTACAGATAGTGCATCAGTTTGGGTTTCCTTGGACCATCCTTTCAGGGAAATAAAAGAACCCTTCTTCTCTTAGGACAGACAGGATTCTCGAGAGACCTTAAGGACCTATATACCTAAATTATAGAATATTCATCAGCTGGTTTAAGTAAAAACTGTTTTACTGCAATTGGTAGCTAATTCTGTAAAAGTTTCAGAAGATGTCAGTGGCATAGTGAGAAGTAATATTTTCAAAGTAACAGCTGACATCTTGTCCTGCCTCAAGGTGCCCATACACTGCACGATTATCGTACGATAATTGTATGCGATCGGGTTTTCGTACGATAATCGAGCAGTGTGAACGGAGACGTGCGACCGTTTCTACTGTACGGTCGCACGTCTTCTGTCGAACCAGCATGTTCGAAAACCAGCCGGGAATCGTACGATTCTCGGCTGGTTAGAACGGTGCTCGGAAGATAAATGCTGAACGGGCCGGTGTGCGCACGCGCACACTGCCCGTTCAGCATTGCGGTCATCGGAAGCCCGCCCCTCAGGAGGGCGGGCTTGCGATGATCGAGAGTGCGATCTGCCTGTCCAAGATAGGCAGATCGTACGTTTTTTTAATCCCTTTACAACCAGAGTGTATGGCCACCTTCAAGGTGTATGGCCACCTTCAAGGTGTATGGCCACCTTCAAGTGTATGGCCACCTTCAAGTGTATGGCCACCTTCAAGGTGGCCATACACTCTACAACCATCGCAAGACTTTAGTCTTGCGATGGTTGTAAAGGGATAAAAAAAACGTACGATCTGCCTATCTTGGACAGGCAGATCGCACTCTCGATCATCGCAAGCCCGCCCTCCTGAGGGGCGGGCTTCCGATGACCGCAATGCTGAACGGGCAGTTCACCGGCCCGTTCAGCATTTATCTTCCGAGCACCGTTCTAACCAGCCGAGAATCGTACGATTCCCGGCTGGTTTTCGAACATGCTGGTTCGACAGAAGACGTGCGACCGTACAGTAGAAACGGTCGCACGTCTCCGTTCACACTGCTCGATTATCGTACGAAAACCCGATCGCATACGATTATCGTACGATAATCGTGCAGTGTATGGGCACCTTTACCCTAGAAACAATCGTCACTATGACACCTCCTTTTGCCTCCACATAGCACTTTACATCCGGGCTGGGGTAATCTGAGGAGCCAGGTGGCCAAATGTTCCTTAAATGTTACAGCTGTTGCCAGGGCCGTACCTACAGATCACGGGGCCTCATAACAAAAATGTGATAGGGGCCCCCTCTGAGCTGTGAGTAACAACACCAAGATCCCAAAGACTCCCCTTGTGCAACCGACGTTGGCTCTACACTATAGACTTTCCAGCCCTTAATGATACAGCACTATATTATCTTCACATGTTCTATGTTTAATCTGCCTCAGCAACCTAATGGGGCCCCCTTTCTATAGTTACGTCACTGGCTTGGCCTAACTTCTGAGGTTTTCTTTAGTTGTTGTCAATGGAATTGGCCCCTATAAAATCATGCTGGCTCCTGGATTGGACAGACTGACAACATACTTCTATATTAAAATGTCCATGCCTTTTTCATCATATTTTACAAGGAAGGGGGTAAAAGCTTGCCTTAAAGTGACATTAAACCCTCAGAATTTTTAACATAAACCAATACTGTAATGTGTGCCTTACTGTAATCCATGGTAGTTTCCCTTCTCTTTGCTGCTCTTCCTTTTAAATCTGTATCTGTTCTCATGCTCTGCAGAACTTCTGTTTTGCAGCAGACTGCCTTGTCTGAGGAATGGATACATGGTGTCTGTGTATAGGTTTGTACCTGAGCCAGCACTACAGGAAGAGGCCCTGAGCTGAAAAGGGAAGTTCTCCCCAAGCATGAAGACATGAGGATTTAAAAAGGATGAGCAGCAAAGAGAAGGGAAACAACCATGGATTACAGTAAGGCACACATGACATTACAGTATTGGTTTATGTTAAACAATCTGAGGGTTTAATGTGACTTTAAGGCTGGAAAAAGCAAATCACTCTTTCTAGGTCACATGATCTGAAGCTGCAGCAACAGTATTATGGACTGATGATGCCAATATCAGCAATAACTAATGAAGACTGGTGATGCAGAGCTGTTGACATCCTCTGGCTCTTATCAGGTGATAACCTGCTGTGCTCTTTGCCTGAGCACTCTTATTGGGAACATTATTCCCAGCTATTTCTGTAGACTACCAAACCCCTTTTCTCAATGCTATTTAAAACAGTGGCTGGGAAGGTGTTGTGTAGTCTTGTCCTTGGGACACTAATCGTCCATAGTTAGTGTATAGTAGGGCTGCAGCTAACGATTATTTTCAAAATCGATTAGTTGGCCGATTATTAAGTTCGATTAATCGGATTTAAAAAAAAGGCTCCAGTGATGGACTACTAGTTTGTATTGTGATTGTAGTCCATCACGGGAGCAAGCTTGGAGCGGTGGAAGTAAAAAAAAGTGTGGTGTGGAATATAGTACATTATACAGCAGCTTTAGAGGAATACAACAAATCGCAGCAATAGTACCACTATAGTGTACTATTGCTGGGATTTGTAGTCCTCTGTAGCTGGCGTTATTCTGCATTGCGCTGTATAATTTATTATTGCTGGGATTTGTAGTCCTCTATAGCTGGTGGTATTCTCCATTGCGCTGTATAATGATTATACGGCGCAATGCAGAATACCACTGACCAGTTATAGAGGAACTACAAATCCCAGCAATAATACATTATACATCGCAATGGAGAATACCACCAGCTATAGAGGAACAACAAATCCCAGCAATAGTACATTATACAGGCTGCTTAATGTATTATTGCTGGGATTTGGTGTTCTTCTATAACTGCTGGTGTTCTGCATTGTATTGTGCATGGTATCCTGCATTGTATAATACGGTGGCACAATGCAGAATGCCACCAACTAATATATATTCTGGTCAGTGGCGTAACAACCGGGGGGGGGCGCCGGCCGAAAATGGCACTTTTGGCTAAATGCCGAAAGTGTCATTTTCCTGCAGATACATCGGTTCGGTGCATCCGTGCTTTCTTTCCTCCCCGCTGGGCGCTGCTCTGTGTCCCAGCGGAGAGGAGAGAAAGTGACAGCCTGCGTGAGGAGAGCGTTGTGAGCGGCCGGTGTCTCTCCTCCCAGACCGCTCAGCCGCCTATCACAGTCCGGCAGAGCGGTGTGGGGGTGGAGACAGGCCACACTGTCACAGGAGGCAGAGCTCTCCTCCTGCACCGCTCGCTCAGCCTCCTGTGACAGCGTGTCAGAGGAGAGCAAGTGCAAACACTCAGTGATCAGTGATCGCTGAGTGTGTGTAGATAATTGATGACATTGTATGTGTACTGTATCCCCAATTATGAATTAATGGGAGTGATCTGCATCACCTCATGTTCATTCATGATTGTGGATATAGTAAACAATGTACTCATGTTATCAATGAACAGGAACACTCATAGAGGAGTACACCTGAAAGTACTACAATGCCATTATAGAACTAAGAATAGAACATTTAAGTTTATCTATGTTTTATTCTACGTTCTATAATGGCATTGTATTTTTATTTATTTTTATAAACTTTTAAAAAAAGTTTATATTTATTTTTGTTCGTTTTTTTATTAAATATTTTTATTTAATACTTTAGTTTTAGGGGCTTTGGGGAAATATTGGGGGTCTAAACAGACCCCTGATATTTCCCTTTTAAAATAGAAAAAGAGATTGAGAACACAGAGTCCTCAATCTCTTTTTCTGTGTCCCCTGTTATCAATGAACAGGAATCCTCTATGAGTGTTCCTGTTCATTGATAACATGAGAACATTGTTTGTTTACTATATCTACACTACTGAATGAATGGGGGTGATGTAGATTACTCCCATTCATTCATAATTGAGGATATAGTTAACATACCATGTCCTCAATTATGTATTAACACTCAGCGATCACTGATCGCTGAGTGTGTGTACCTTGCTCTTCTCTCTGACACGCTGTCACAGGAGGCTGATCGAGCGGTGTAGAGGAAAGCCCAGCCTCCTGTGACAGCGCTGTCTCCGCCCCCACACCGCTCTGCCGGACTGTGATAGGCGGCTGAGCGGTGTGGGAGGAGAGACGCCGGCTGTCACTTTCTTTTCTCCCCGCTGGAACAGCGACCAGCGGGGAGAAAAGAAACCAGGGATGCGCCGATGTATCAGCCGAAACATGGCTTTTTCGGCATTATGCCAAAAGTGCCGTTTTCAGCCGATATGTTTCGGCGCCGATATATAGCGGTGCATCCCTAGTTTAAATAGTAACCTGTGTGCAAGAGAAAGGTTATATCATTTTTACTAATATCTGACTGCCAATTAGAGCCCACACCAGGCAGGAGAAACAATTACCTCAGCCCTTCCCTCGAAAGGGGTTAAATGCTTATTCTTCCCTCCGACAGACTATCTGTGCAACCGGTCCCTGGATCTTCTTTGGCCTCTTCTCTAAGGCTGGATTCATACTGTTCCATGGTAACACACACACACACACACACACGTAGGTGTCCTATGGGCCCATGCAGTTTCCCTTTCCCTACTAAACTGCAGTGCATAGATGTGAACCAGCCCCATAGGAAATAATGGGATTTGTACTTGAGATGTTTTTTCATGCAGCAACATGCATATGCTTTAATGTCAGAGGCCAACCCATGCCACTTTGTATAGAAGAGGGGTGAGCTGCATATTAAAGCATTTTTTTACACCTACCTGTGCATTTGGTTTCAGAAACGAATTCTGAAAATTATGTCTGCAGCTCCAAGGAAAAAAAAAATGTGCCAAAGTCAGCTGGCAGAATAATCATCCCGTTGCTAAGCATCTAAACAAACACAGGGAGCTCCCTGACTTGAGATGGCCTACATTGAAGACAGCTAGCTACACTCATGTGCCTAGCAGAGCAGCACTTACACAACGCTTGTGGCGTCAAAAGCTGCCGCTCTCCACTTGGAGTATACTTGGAAGTTAACAACAAAACATGAATCTAATTTCATTCTCTATTTATTTTGAGACATGAAAGAGTTTGCTCCTGAAGGCAGAACAGGTCACATCTGCCCAAACTGTTCAGTAGGTTTGCCACATATAACCACTGAGAAGGCAGATCCCAATTCAAGTGCCAGAATGTAAAGTGGAAATTCACTGCACAGTCACCACAGTAAATGATCGAGCGTAAAGTTATTCAGACAGATGAAAAGAACACTCACACATTCAATATATTGATCTCGGCACTAATCTCTTTTTTTAAGCATTCTTCATCTTTACCTTTGTAAAGTGGTAGGTGGGCATATGACGTCAAAGGCTCTTTCTGAACTGAACGCTCATCACTAATAACAAACATGAGCAGTTTAATCCATGAGCATGCATGCTACCTTATATCCACTGTGCCCCCATGTGCTTATCACTAACCACAGACATGCTCTGTTCATGAGCATGCAAGTCACTTTACATCTTCTGCGCCCTGATGCAGGCAAAAAAGGGGCAGAGTGACACCGTGGGGGACATTTAGTCTAGGGTCACATTATAGCGATCCGTGACTGCGCTACAATCGTGCACGAAACCCAACCGGATGGGCGCACAGTCATGGAATCGCCCGCCACCGCCGATCACGCTGGTGGTGCAATTATATTCTAATGGCACCCCAATCGCCCCGAGCAGATTGCGTGGTTTTCCACCATGAACACGATCGCGGCTAAAAAAAAAGCTGTGCGTCGCAAAAGGTACATGCACCTTTTTTTTAGCTATTGCCATGCGGATGTAACCCCATTAAAACCAATGGGGCAGCTTGGCAACCGCTGTGTGCAATTGTGCACGATTGCGTGGTCCCGAGACGCGCGTCCCAGGATTGCCCCTGAATGCACATTTCCCCATTTTTAAAAAATCTCTTTAAGGATCCTGCATGCACAAAAAAAACAAATATCTGTCAATTAGAAATGCTCCCAGCACCTAAATTCCTGTTGGGAAAATGTGAGGCGCCATATGCCTTTTGTGGGCTGAAATTGCAAGACTTGTTTTCAGCCTGGCCCAGTTGTCTGCTGGTAAACTACTGCATCTCACTCATTCTCCTAATCTCCACAGCATAGGGACTAATCCTTCTGTAGATAACAACTGGGAGGACTTTTAGAGAACACAATAAATGTGCACAGGACAGCTCTGAATGTCTGACAGTCGATAGGTTTTTTACACTTCAAATGATATGCAAAAATACTTTTAAAGTGACATTAAAGACTATTTTTTCCCCCCACCCAATGTTAGTGTAAGGACTTACCTTAAATGATGCTCAATAATCTTCTTCTTTACTGTCCTTCTCAGCGCTCCCTCCAGTGCGGATCTCCGATCCAGCGCCGACTCCTCTGTCCTCCTCTTCTCCCATGTCCCACGGAGTCTGTGCGGGTTCACGCTGCTCCATAGACTTACCTTGTGTCTCTCGTCTCCCGGCCGAACACCTGAGCTGCGCCTGCACCCACTCCAAGATCCTTTGTGGCCGCCCGAGACTCTTCAGATGTTCGGATGGGAGTGCGCGGCGAAGACACAGTTAAGTTTAAACCTGTTTCAAAAAGGTTTTTTAGCAGTAGATCTATGCAAAAGAAACGTGAGGGTTTAATAACCCTTTAATGGTATATATAAAACAGACCAAAAGAAGAAAATAAGAGGAGTTCTTTCTTAAGGTTTACATTACATTAAATTATCAGAGTAGCAATACAAACCTAAAAAAGAGGAGTGCTTATGTTCATCACCTCCGGCACTCCCAGTTCTGTTGCAAAGTCTGGTGCCCACCAAGTGCAAAAAAACAAAACAAAAAACAGATACTGGGAAGATTGACTAATACCATCATCTATGACCAGACCTCTCCTCTCAGCTGGCACATAGATAGTGGTGTAAAGAGAAGTGGGAGCATGGTAAACACTGCATTAGGTCAGGGAACTGTAAAGTGCCTTCTCCTCTCCGTGAATGTTAAAGGAGAACTATGGGGTTAAGGCTTTTCCCCATAGTTCTCCTTAGGGTAACGGGAGGACTAAAACTAGCGTCCTCCCGTCACCCTAGGCTCAGTATACCGCGAGCTGTAGCTCGCGGTATACTGAGACGCCGCAGTATACCGCAAGCTGCTGCTCGCGGTATACTAAGCCGCCGCAGCTGAAGCGGATCCCGACAATTATGTCTGGATCTGCCCAGCTGCGTGACTGACAGCTGGCTTCCGCCTATCTAGAGGCAGAGCCAGCTGTACCCGCCCCCTCCCCCATTCTTTCCGCCAGTCAGCGCTGGTGGATCGGAGCGGGGAGGGGGGAAGCCAGCCCCTCCCATATCACGGCAGAGATCCGTGACAGGATCGAGAGGTGAGCGAACGTCGGTATGTGTTCGCTCACCTCCTGATCTACTGAGCCGACCTGTGACAGTCTCATTGTCACAAGTCGGCTAGAACTATGAGGTGAGTGAAAAGCACTCCCCTCATAGTTCTCCTTTAATACCAGTTATATGAAAAAACATAACTTGGCATCTCTTGACACATTTAAGGCCTTCTTCACACCTAGGAGTTTTTGAGCAGTTGGAAAAGTACTTTTAAAATGCCCAACACAAGAAATACCATGATTTTCAATGGCCCTGGCACACACCTGAGCAGAAAACCGCCAGTAGTAAAAAGCCAAATGCCCGGAAAGGTACAGGAGCTTCTTTGGGCAGTTAAAAGCGCATTTTTGCCCCATAGACTCGGATGGAAATGCCCTAAAATGGCCGGCAGAAGCATGCTGCACATTTGCGTGAGTGTTTTTGCGCATTTAAATGCGCGTTCTTTCATTGCCCACAATGGTTCACGAGCTGGCAGTCAAAACGCACGTCTTCATGTACGCACGTAAAACCGGGCAAATAACCGTGTGCTGCTCATGCAAACGCGCAAAAACATTACCGCCTAGGTGTGAACCAGGCCTTAAGCTAAGACAAAAAAATTCCACAAGCTGAAAATGATTTGCGCAAACACGAGAAAGTGTCTTATTTGTAGGAAATCAACTGCAGGAATGACTTACCTGAAGGAGTGTATGCGTGTTAAGAGTGTCACCGGAGCAATAAAAGGTCAAGTGTGTCTTATGGCAGAGACTGTGGATTCTACTATTTTCTTCTACAATATAATAAGATTTCTATAATCTACTTTCGGATTAACAAAAACGCAAAGAAGCTCAGGAACCTTTCTAACCACCGCCTAGCACATTTCACTTTGTCTCATGGTAGTGACTGTATTCCTCTTCCTAGATAAATCTGCAGGTACTTACATTTTTTTTTTTTTTTTTTTGTAGAAGCCTGGAGATCCTGTTTTTCCTATTTAAAAAGGTACACCAAAGAAAATACTGTGGGTTAATTCTTCTAAAACAAAATATTTTGCACAAGGCAAAATGAAACAGGACACTGAATTACTGAACACTACATGCTGCTTTGGTATCGGCCAGCAGAGAAGACTACAGCCTTGCTCTTTAAATGAGAATAGATCTTGTCTCGGCTTTGAGAAGTATAACTAGGCCACTTGAAGCCAGGGAGAGCTTTTCTGTACTACCTATTGTAGTATACTGTTACAGCAATGTCCCCTTTTCGCCCACCCTTACTATAAACCCATCGATGTGCAATGCTTTACCCTACGAGGACAGCAAATCAACCAATAATAAAGGCAAAAGTATAGTTCTAAAGTACAACGAACTAGAAGAAAAGATTCGACTTTACCGTAGGGCGAAAAGTTGTCGCTGTCAGCGGTTTATCATCGAGTCTCTAAAGTCAGAATAGTTTTGTACAGAGCTACTGACTCTCCTTAAAGAGTAAGATGGCATCATTGGACACACTGAATTCTCTGTAAAAATACCTTTTGCCAATTAGGGTCTAACCCTGGAAGAAGCTAAGGATCATTACTGGATTATGGGGCTCAGTGAAAGAGTCAAGGCATTACCCAAATTTTATTCTAAACCACCCATTCCCCTCAAGAGCATGTACCAGTTCTCACCCAATATGTGTAAGGATATGTGAACACGGATTGTGTTTATTGATGTATATTATGGGGAAAAAAAACTAAAAGTTTTATTATATTTTAAAAAAAAGAGCATGTACCAGCTTTACTTTTTGTTCATTAACCTTGTGCCTGTAACATGAAACAGTTTTTATTACTACCAGGCTTTTACATTTTTTGCAAGGACAGCTGCAGAGAGGTCATTTCCTATTGACCTAGGCATGAATCCAGAACTACATCTCTCTATACACAGTGTGTGTGGGCGCAATCTACTGGGAGTCAAAGCAGCAGCAGCATATGACTCTGGGAGTCAGGGCTTGTACACACCATGTCCGGACCAGATCTGCAAATGCAGTGGGGGGAATTTATCACAATTGGAGCAAACAGAAACTGGAGCAGTTGCCCTTGGCAACCAATCAGCATCTCTCTTCAGTTTGCTCAGTTGGGATTTGAAAAAGAGATAGAAGCTCATTGGTTGCAGTGCAAATCTGCTCCAGATTTTGATAAATTCCCCCCAGTGTTTTTGACAAGTTCCGACGCAGATTGTTTTTTCTTTTTTAGCTTAAAATGGGCTTTCAGGTACAGTCAAGTGGTTTCCAGTGCATTTGCATGCGTTCTAGACCAGAGAATATAGCAGCATTTTTCCCCCCGCACCAAAAGGACTGCATTGGTGTGAACAGAATCCGGAAACACCATAGGAATACTTTAGGATACATTTCAGGAGCGCACAAAAACTGGTCTGGCCTGGATCTGTTCCAGACATGGTGTGAACAATTCCTCAAAGCAGCAGCATTGTTTTTCTGGTAGACAAATCAATGTTCACCGATCAGCTATAACATTATGACACCCCCCTAATATTGAGTAGGTGCCCCTTTTGCCGCCAAAACCATGCTGACCCATCGAGGCATGGACTCCACTAGACCTATGAAAGTATCCTGTGGTATCTGGCACTAAGCGATCAGTAGCAGATCTTTTAAGTCCTGTAAGTTGCAAGGTGGGTCCTCCACGGATGGGACCTGTTTTTCCAGCGCATCCCACAGATGCTTGATCGGACAGAGATCTGGAGAAGAGTTTGTTATTGTGTTCCTCAAACCATTTTTGAAATGCGGTAGGGTGCATTATCCTGCTGAAAGAGGCCACTGCCATCAGGGAAAACCATTTCCACAAAGATGAGTACCTGGTCAGCAACAATGTCTAGGTAAGTTGTACATGTCAAAATAACATCCATGGGGGCGTGGCCTGGCAATGGAGACGTGAAGACGTGTCTCCCTCGAGCTCTGCATCTCCCGAATGGCAGGCCCTGACGGTGACTTGGTTTGGACACTGCAATGCACTAAAAATGACCATACTCCCCAGAATACTGTTTCTGATGCAGGCGTTGCCCATCCGTCTAAGTTTTTTTTGCACAATAAACATAGATTATAAAACCAAAAAAAAAATAACATCCATATGAATGGCAGAACCCAAGGTTTCCCAGCAGAACATTGCCCAAAGTCTCACACTGCACTGCAATTCACTTCACCTATCAGTGGTCATAATGTTGTGGCTGATCGGTGTATTTGGACATGGACAGAAAAGGGTAGTGTTAGGCAGATTCCTGTAGCCCAGCAGGCAAGACTGACCATGGTGGTTGGGAATTCAGTGCAGCAAAGTAACTATTGCTACCCCCAAACAGAAATTTAGAAGCACACTGCATTTCAGGCATCTCAATGGGTATTTTTGCTCACTAGAAGCATTTTTAAAGGAATAAAACATGGTTACGGGGGCATGCATTGCAGGAATATACAGATGTTTTTATTTTTGCCCTGACATACACTGGAAGGAGGTTTTTGCTTTCTGGCTATACAACTATAAACACTTGCACAGTGGCAAGCCTGTATGATAATTGCAACCCTTCAGTACTACAGGATCTTCCTGGTTGAACTTACAAATAACTATATTTCAACAAGTTCTACAATGCATCTTACTGGCTAGAGTGCCCGGAACCCCTGGTTTCAAAAATCCAGTTTCTGACCTGAAAAACCATAAAACAAAAAAACATTTCCTAGATATAGGTTCATTTACACAACTATAAAAGCCTACAAAACTATCTGCCCTTTCTTGTCTTGTATTAAACAATAAAATAGAAGCAGCAAAAAGGAAAAATTTTAAACTGCAGACACTGTTGTAACTGCACTGACCCAATTATACCCTGCCCAGTGTGCTCATCACGTACAATCAATAGAACATCATGCTGTCTGTAAACACAAAGCACATGATATGAGAAGCACAGCTCTGACAGCCAGCATGTTATCACATCCATCCTACAGTGTTACTTTAGGATGAAGAGTGTCCATAAACATTAGATGATCACTGATTGATGGCAGTGTCACTCAAGACTACACCAGGGATGACAGCTTACTACATAAACATGCATGCTCCAAAGATAAGGGCTTGTTCACACCAAGTGCAGAGCAGTTACAGAATGCATTCCAATGGTATTTTGGGCTCTAGTTCACACCACAGCGTTCAGGGAGCCGTGAGTGCAAGTCACGGCTCTCTGCAGGGATAGATCGAGAAGTGAGTGAGCGACGGTATGTGTTCGCTCACTTCCCGATCTATTGAGCCGAACTGTCACAGTTTCATTGTCACAGGTCGGCTAGAACTAGGAGGTTGAGCGAGTTTCACTCGCCTCATAGTTCTCCATTAATGCGTTTCTATGAAATGTTGCACCAATCGCCGAAGGAGAGCGATTTTTAGCCAAACGCAACCCAAAGCTGTAGCAGATCACCAGTGACTCTAGCTGCAAGCCCTGGCATTAGCAATCTGTAGCAGTGATTCATCTCTGCTGCAATATCCCCCCATCTGACACCAGCCGTACTGACCCATGTGCTGATCCAACAATCCTAAATCGTTAGCTGAGAATATTTTGTAAAATCACTGCAAAAGGAGAAGGCTTTTACTTATCGCCCAATAGAAGAAAGACCTTGAGCACTTGTAAATTACATCACATGACCCAAGGCAGTTTTAATAATGGGAGTTCCAGATGTCATTTTTATTTCCACCCCACTGTAAAAAAAGAAATTCTGAATTGTCCCATCCCTGATTATCCCCCTACATTCTGCGGTGTAAAAAGAGAAGGAGCCTGGCAGATAACCAGATATTTAATACAGCCACCCACGCGTGCAATGAAACTTTTTAACGTTTCTGCAAACAGAATACAGACGCCATATTACACTGGGATCGGATTTTCTTTTAGTAAACAGAAAGCTGAACGCCAACATTCACAGCACATGCTGCACTGCCGCAGACCACACACATTCAGATACACAGCCGCCACGGCACTTTAATACTTATCACAGGAATCCTACAAATGTACAAAGGAGAAGAAGAAACTATTTCACAACACTGACTATGGGATCCACTTATAAATGCTTAGGGAAAAAGAGTAAAATGTTCAGATATTTGCATCCAGATCCTATTCTTTACCAGGATTCCTACTATAATTCCATTGCAGTGTGCCTAAATGTTCAGGCTTAAAGTATATCAAAATACAACAACAAAAATATAATATTATACACTACCAGCCCTTACATGTGGTGGCTGCCTGTTTTCTTTTTTCATGCCACAGAGATATACTTGTCAATCTCATCAGAAAAGCAGTGTATGTGGAACTTCCAGTGCACCGAACTGAAATATCAAACAATCTAATCAGCCTTTCCAGCTAAACTACAGGACTCCCCCTCCCCATGTAAGGGAAGGAGCCGTTTGTAGTCCATGGGCTACCCCAATTCATCCTTTGCTATATATGCGCCAAGATGGAGGCTCCCATAGAATAGAGACAGGACCACACTACACAGAGGGGTCTTATGAGGCAGTGTTGCCTCCACATATTTTGCAAAAGTTGTGCAACTAAAACCTCTGTTTTTAACCCGCAAATGAGGTGAGCGTAGGGGGGCGTACGGCCGCGTAGCCCCATAGAGAAGGACGGGGGCGGCGTTCTAATCACACACAGCGCCTGTCCTTCCCGGCAGCTACTTGGTACGGCCCCGCACGCAGCACGGATCTGTACGTGCAGGCCGATTCGTGTGTGAATGGGGTCTTATAGTGTCATTTGTTTTTTTGCAGGCTAGCTGGTTAAATGTACTGGGAAATGGTTGCTTTTGTACTGTGTATAGCTCTTCCATGTGCACTTTACTTTATGAATTGATTAGTGTGTTTGTTTCACATTTTGTAGTCCCGAACACACTAGATGGCAGGTGTGCTATAATCTGCAAGTATAGGTCTATTTGCACATTGCCCACCCTAGGGCACAAGTTCCACCTAAAATAAAAGGAATTACAGCTACAGCAGCTGTAAATGGAAAATGCACATAAACAACAGTCCAGAAAAATACCTGCAACTCAATGCATAGAGATGCAGCTTTGTTGCTACAACCTTTAAGTCGGTCACATTGTCAGCAAAAGAAAAATGTACCAACAGCTTTGTTGTGTTGAAGGCCTATATCTATATACAAGGCGTTCAAAGCATATCCCGTCACAGCCTAGTAGTGTGGAATGTCTGGGGATCAGCAATGCTGTAGCATCTCAAAACACACAGAACTATGGAAAGGAAAGTACATACAGGGGCGGAGCTACTGCCAGTACAGATGCACCAGGGCCAGAGGCTGGGGGGCCCAGTAAGGTCTGGTCCTGGACACGCCCCCTTGGTGAAATATGGGGCAGTGCAGGGTGCACTGCCAATGGGATTCTCAGCAAGGGGGTGGGGACTAGTGAATTCCCGCTCCAACTCCCGGCCGCGTCCCTAGTAACAAGCGTCGGAGGAGGAGAGGGTGTGTCACATGTCCTCTGCACACCATCTGGCCAGGATGTTGTCGGGCTCTGGCTGCACTTCAGTTAGTGTAGCGGGAGAGTCACTGAGTCCGAATGAGGATCGAGTGGCATGGGGGGAGGGGGGTGTAACTGCACGCAGGGTGCTGTAACTTCATTTAATTAAAAAAAATGGATTATTATAGGGAGCATTACACTGTAATATTGCCTATTATAATCTATTTCTCAGATTAAATGATTACAGATGTCTTCTGTCGGTTCCAGCAATGGGCTTGAAGACTGAACAGAATAAAGGGAGATTTGATGCTTTTCTGTAGTAAAAAAAAAAAAAAAGATAATATGAAGAGCTCAATCCCAGGGTTGGATGAAATATGGCACTTTCTGTGACACTTACAGCCACCATTACACCCACACAGACCACCATTAACCCCGCACAGCCCACCACAGAGTATGCACAGCCACAATAAACCCCGCACAGCCCAACTGAGAGTATGCACAACCACCTGAGTGTCCACATAGCCCACCAAAGAGCCTGCGCAGCCACCTGAAAGTCCGCACAACCCACCACAGAACCTGCACAGCCACCTGACAGCATGCACAGCCCAACATCGACCCCTCACAACCCACCTGAGAGTATGAACAGCCCTCCCTAGACCCCACACAGCAACCAGAGATCCTCCGCTGGTGACATCAGGTCGGCACCCTGGAGCAGCACAGGGGATGTAGTTTCATATTATTCTGCATTGGTGTATAATGTGTTGCTGGGATTTGTAGTCCTCTATAACCAGTTACCATTCGGCATTGCTGTATAATCTATCGCTGGGACTTGTAGTCACATGACCCTATAATGGCAGCACAGTGACTTTGTAGTTAGCACTTCTTCCTTGCAGAACTGGGGTCCTTTATCTGTAGCCAAGACACTATCTGCAGAGTTTGCATGTTCTCCGGGTACTTGCATGTGTTTACTCCTACTTCCTCCCTTATTCCTAGACATTCTGGTAGGTTAATTGGATCCTGTCTAGAACTGGCCCTAGCATGATCTTGTACTGAGCGCGCTCAAGAAGGCCATCTCACCCCCAATACCAATTTGATAAGCACCTTAAGTCCCTGCAGAGAAATGCACTACACTACAACATACTAATTGGGAGTCACTAAACTACTACTAGCTATACCATGACCTGGATAGATAAGCGCTTTCACAAACATAGCAATCGCTTCCACAAAACTATTCAATCATTTAGAAATTACACTAAACAGCCGCTATAGCTAATAAAAGATTGTGTTCACCCGGAACGGACAATCAGTCCTGAAAGAAAACCCAACCGTTCTCAATTCATCTTTTCTTTGTTGTGTTCAACAATTATTTTTTCAGCATTTCATCTAAAGTGATCACATCTATAATTAAAGAGTTCATTCACCTTTATGCGAACATTTACAATGCAGTCCCGGGGTACCCAATGGTAATCATGGTGTGGTGTTAAGGAATAGAGCGTCATTTAAATGATATACTTGTACGCCAAGCACAACTTATGCAAAGCCTGGCCATCAACGTAGCATTCTGAGCGATCCGCACCATCCTGCAAGTGAGCTACATGGATGGTTCCTTGGGAATTCCCCCCTCATGACTGGAGCAAGCACTCTCCCTCATTCACAAATCTGCACATGTGCAATACGCACTACCTCATTCACAAATCTGCACATGTGCAATACGCACTACCTCATTCACAAATCTGCACATGTGCTATACGCACTACCTCATTCACAAATCTGCACATGTGCTATACGCACTACCTCATTCACAAATCTGCACATGTGCTATACGCACTACCTCATTCACAAATCTGCACATGTGCTATACGCACTACCTCATTCACAAATCTGCACGTGACCCACGCTCTCCCTCATTCGCAAATCTGCATGTGTGTAGTGCACTCTGCCTCCTTCACAAATCTGCACGTGTACGACGCCCTCTCTCGTCCACAAATCTGCACGTGTACGGCGCCCCCTCTCGTCCACAAATCTGCACGTGTACGGCGCCCCCTCCCTCGTCCACGGCGACCCCTGCCTCGTTCACAAATCTGCACGTGTACGGCGCACTCTCCCTCGTCCACAAATCTGCACGTGTACGGCGCACTCTCCATCGTCCACAAATCTGCACTGTATGGCGCCCTCTCCCTCGTCCACAAATCTGCACATGTACAGTGCACTCTCTCTCATCCTCAAATCTGTGTTGAGTTGTGGACCAAGCAGAGCTCTCGTTCCTGTGATGGGGATGCGGTCAATGGACCATCGTACTTGGCACACATCACTCAGAATGCAGGCTTTGTGGAAGTCACACTCAGCCTACAAGTATGCCATTTCAATGAAGATCAATTTATCTGCACTGCACCATGATTTTGAATCTACTGGGGCCCCTTGACTGCACTGTGAAGTGTATTATGAAGGTGAGGTAACCCTTTTATAATTACATGTACCATTTCCATCTTTTCTGAAAAAAATACCAGCTTTACTGTTTTTATTTTATATTTACAGTGGCAACAAGTCCAATTTTAACCACTTGAGCTAGTTAAATACCAGCCAGGGGGTGCACTTATTAAATGTACTGCCAGCTGGGAGGTAGTCATAAGCACCCTGTAAAAATATATAGCAATGATGATAAAAAAGAATGCTTTGTAGATATATTATACAACTAGTTGTAGAGATGGCTTGCCTTAAATGAGGCCTCCATTCATCTCCACATATCAGAAAGACATTACAGCTTCCACATCTTTAAATAATGGGAAGTGTAGACCAATGGTTCCCCCTGAGCCCTCTAGGTGGCAGCACTGCATCTGTGCCAGCGTAGAGGGAGCGAGTAGCCCCGCCCACACACTGACCTCAAACACAGTAGCACGCGCTGCGGATCTCATGCAGCCGCTCGCTCCGAATCCTCCTCCCCCTCCTTCTCGCATCAGAGAAGTTCACAGACACACGGGGCGGGGTTTTGAGACCCCGTTGACGTCAGCGGGTTCGGGGTAGCCATGTGCTCCAGTCGCACGTGGACTTGGGCGGAGATCACGCGCGCGCTGCGGTCCAGTCCTCGCCTCCCCCCGCCGGGTGCGCGCACTCGCGTGATACTGGGGCGCGGCGGGGCCGAGGCTGAAAGACATCCAGGAATCAGTGGGGCGGGAGAGGAGGGGCGTGGCGTCTGTCGCAGTGTAATGTGGAAACACAACACGCACTGTCACCGCCGCCGCCTCACAGCGCGCACACATCGAGAGGAGGGAGGGGGGCTTAACTCTGTATGTGCCGGTCTGATGTGTACATGAGACCAGGGAGGCCGCGAGAGAGCCAATTTCATCCTGCTGCTGTGACTCTACATGGTGGCTACAAGTGCTGGGACTTTTAGTTCCACAGTGACTGTTGAGGCATAATATGCCTCAATTAACAGTGTAAAATAAGACCCGTTAGTGTTCTCAAATCCGTTCACACATCTGCCTTACATTATCGTGCATTTTACATCCGCTGCGCTAAAGCCGCATAAAAAATTCCATGTCAGGCTTAATACAATGCACATGTGCTGCAGGGCATTGTGTAAGTGCGTTGAGGGGGGGGCTATTCAAAATAATGCACCATACTGCAGTACATGCATTGGTGTTGCCGCATTTTATAGTATTATTTCGCCACACAGGCCCATATACTGCTCCGAGCAGTATAAGTGTAGGTATTCAGGGCCCGTGTACATCAAAGCATGTGCATAGAGGTGCGGGATTTTGTCACATCAGGCAGGTGCACCAACATGGGTCAATGTGTGCTTACTCTGTACACCACCATGCATTTTGATGGGTTTCCAATGCAATGTTTTTGAATGTAGTATATGGAGTGGATAAGGTTAACAGCCATTGATGGGCATATGCGTTTTAGTGTGCAAGAGCACATGTGTTAACATGCAACAGTCAGTGTTCCCACAATCTGGCCGTAGATTAAAATGTAGAAAACAGACACTGAGATCGCTCGTGCAGCAAAAATGGGCACCGCGAGGGGTAACTATTTACTGTCTTCTATGCAAATATTTGGACCTATTTTTAGTTACACCTAACAAGCATGGGGAGGAGGAGGATAGCAGGTCAGCACTAGTTACAGTTTCCGGGCAAGGTCCACTTAAAGTGACAATTATTATTATACAGGGTTTATATAGCGCCAACAGTTTGCGCAGCGCTTTACAATATAAGGAGGACATTACAATCACAATACAATTCGAGACAAGATGGTAAGGAGGACACTACCCGTGAGGGCTTACAATCTAAAAGTAAACTCAGGAGTTAAAGGAGAACTATGAGGGAAGTGATTTCCACTCATCCTCATAGCTAGAGCCGACCTGTGACAAAGAAGCTGTCACAGGTCGGCTCTATCGACCGGGAAGTGAGCAGAAACATGCAGAAGATCCGCTCACGTCCCGATCATCTCCCTGCAGAGAGCGGTGACCGTCAGGGCTCCCCGCAGGGTTTCCCCCCTTCCCCTCTCCGATCCTCCAGCGCTGAGTGGAGGAACGGACGGGGGAGGGGACGGGCACAGCTAGCTCTACCTCTAGATAGACAGAGCCAGCTGTCACTCACGCAGCTGGGTGGTTCTCGACAGTATTGCCGGGATCCGTCCCGGCTGCAGCGCTCTCAGCATATAGAGGGCAATTGCTCGCGATAAACTGAGTTTTGGTGTCACGGGAGAAGGTTAGTATATGTCTTCCTGAGTCCATAAAGAGAACTATGGGGAAAACACTTACCCCCATAGTTCTCTATTAAACCTTAACATTGCATACAAGTACCTTAACTATTAACAATGAGGGGAATTTATCAAAACTGGAGCAGGCAGAATTTGGAGCAGTTGCCCATGGCAACTAATCAGCTTCTCTCTTTTATTTTCTAAGCTTAACTGAACAAACTGAAGAGAGAAGCTGATTGGTTGCCATGGGCAACTGCTCTAGATTCTGTATATCCTCAAATCATCTCTGAATTCATGCCGACACTGTCCTTCCTTCTGGAGGGTGGCTACTTTTGTTCCCCATGGTTCCTGTGTGTGTTGTAAAGTAGCCACCGCTCCAAGTTCACTCCCGTGATGGACTACAATCTCAATACAAATTAGTAAACTATATGCGAGACTGTAGTCCATCACGGGAGTGAGCTTGGAGTGGTAACTACTTTACAACACACAGAGGGACCATGGGGAACAAAAGTAGAACTAGAAGGAAGGACAGTGTCAGCCCCGATATAGAGATGATTTAAGGATATACAGCCGAGTGATACACACACAAAAAAAAGATACATTTTTGTTAATAGTTAAAAGCTACTTTAATGCATTTTTAAGATTCAACTAGGACTGCAGCCAACAATTATTTTCATAATCGATTCGTTGAAATTAAATTTTCTTGATTAATTGCATTTAAAAAAAAACAAACACTCTTATTGATAATGAGAATAGTTGACAACTATTCTCCTAATCGATTAGTTGGTTGCAGCCCTAGATTTAACGCCTGAGTTTAGTGTCACTTTAAAGGTAATAAGATCTTTCTTTCTCTCCACAAACCTTAATATACCTGCAGATGAGAGGTCCAGCCCCTGCTGAAATTTCGTGCCCCTTCCAGCTGCAGATACAATCGTACATCCGTTCCCCTCTCCTCCTGACCAATCACAACACTGAGCCTGGGGCAATTTGCTTTGTGATTGGCCAGGAGGAGAATGGGATGGAGATGGGGACCGCAGCGCTGAGGTCTATGAAACTGCTGAGTGCTGCAGCTGGAGTGGTCACAAAGTTCAGCCGGAGCCAGACCTCCATTCGCAGGTATACTGAAGATTTGCGGGGAGAAGGAAAAAGATAATTATGGCAGGCTGGTTTACAGCAACCTACTACCTGCAGTATTGTGCCCGGAGTTGGGCTTTAAACAGAAGAGAGTTTATATTAACTTGAAAAACATGTGACTAACAAGGCATCCTTGGCTAATTAACTCGAACCCCATATGGCTTTATATTCTGAGAGACATGACAATTGTTAGCACGTCAGCACCTGGTTATTTCCTCCTGAAATTTTAAAAAAGTGGCGCATACAGTTTAGCATGATTATGGAGAAGGGATTCTTAAGGTGCCCATACACTGCTCGATTCTCGTACGATAATCGGGCGAAATCCCGCGATCGTACGAGAATCGAGCAGTGTGAACGAAGACGTGCGACCGTTTCTACTGTACGGTCGCACGTCTTTTGTCGAACCAACATGCTCGAAAAGCCGCCGAGAATCGGACGATTGTCGGCGGGTTTCCAGCCTGCTCGTCCGATAGCTGCGGAACGGGCCGGTGTGTGCACGCGCACACTGCCCGTTCTGCATTGCGGTCATCGGAAGCCCGCCCCTCAGCGGGGCGGGCTTTCCATGATCGCAATTACGATCTGCCCGTCCAAGGTGGGCAGATCGTACGAGCTTTCAATAAGGATACGACCATCGCAAGACAAAAGTCTTGCGATGGTCGTAAGGTGTATGGGCACCTTTATACTGTTTATGTACAACAACAGGCACTTCCATTACACCCCACTGCAAGGCCTAGTGTACAGAGATGTGCTTACACTGATGGACACAGAGGAGTAAAAGCAAAACACAATCTGACCAAAACTAATGTCTTCCATAAAGCAAAGCTAAACATTGAGCTTACTCTTGCATTAGCATTGTACTATACCAATTCACATCATGACCCGCAGACAGTCAACAGAAACAGAACTGTATCTGCATCTACAAACCAGCCAACACATTGACAGTCTTTGGGATACTTTGTAAATCGGGAAGAAGTAAAAAAAAGATGTCTTCCACAGCAAAAAAATGACAGCCACCTTCCTCTACTAAGAATGTGTTTTCTTTGTATCTCTGTTGCAGAAGTTTCAGGAAGAGTGGAGAAATCTCCTCAATAGAGACACAGACAGTAATAAAAAAACACGCGGCAGAAAATAAAAGATTGCTATTGTAGGTGATAAGCTGCAGAAGTGCATAGAGTAGGGTGGGTGGGGGGGGCAAACGCGAACACTCCCATGAGGCAATGCAAGGTTCTCATAGCCACAGGCACGAATCCCAGAGACAGATGCATCATGGGACTTGTAGTTTTACCACAGCTAGAGGGCTGCAGTTTGCCCCCCCCTTGCATAGAGGTTGGATCAGATCTTCTCGGACCACCAACCCAGAGAAAACCCCCAAAAATATTAGTAAATGATAAATAATGAAGAAATCCCCCTCTCTCCATTAATCCCCAGGTTCCAACAAATGTGTTGTATTCGCTGGATGTACTGCGCGAGCGTCAAACACTGACGTAGCCAAGTGCATATCATTCAGCATTTTAACAATGACAAACGTGAAAATGTCACCATCATGCTCATTTCTGTCCACGCAAACCCAACTTGATCTCATCTTAAATGGTACACAAACAATTTCCACAACACTTTTTCCTGCGTGCATTGTTATATGGGAAAAAACCCTCCACTTTGTCACTTATCCCTACACCTTGCAATTATATTTCGATCTTGTTCATGGCGTCATCGAACTGTCGTTGAATTTCCACACGACTGCCCCATCGTGCGCAGACCAATGTGGATTTCAAATATCGTTTGTTAGCAATACTAACTGACCGAATTTCATCGATCGACAGAACGGATTTGCGTTTGCGCATGTGCAGTGTTCATGTTGTGATTTTTTTCTTAGAAAAACGCCACTAATCCATCGATTTCGTACGATTCGAAAAACGTTTTCTAGCCTGCCTGGTGGAGGAAATTCGGCCGGTTGTACAGTAATTGTGATCGTTCACTTCCCATCAATTGGCCGATTATCATACGAAAACCCGATCGTAAAATGGTGTATGCGCACCATTAAAGCAGGGGTGCTCATTAGGTAGATCGTGATCTACCAGTAGCTCTCAAAGCTGATGCTGGTAGATCACAAAGGGTGTGAATGGCGGCCCCTTTATTCCATTTTGGTATATTTATTTAGCGGTGCACACATGATTACCTATTAGCCTGAGTCACTGAGCCAAGCTCCCTGACACCTTTCTGGTGGATACTGGTGGTTGAAGCGCTATAACTAGTCCTTTGAAAAGTAGATCTTAAAACACAAAAAAATGTTGGCACTGCTTTAAAGGAACACGAGTTTGTTCAAAATAAAGGAAGAACACTTATTTTAACACCTACCTAATACCATCCTAATACATAATAGCAAATTTACCAACACTTAGGCCTTGTTCACACCAAGCGCGTTCCAGGAGCAGAGCAGTTACAGACCGGATCAAAACTGCGTCCAATGTATTGCAATGGTATTTTGGGCTCTAGTTCACACCGCAGCGTTCATGTTTCAGAGCATGTAAAAAAACTGCAGCAAGCCCTATTTCACCTGCTCTGGAACACATGCAAACGCATTACAGAACGCATGCAAACACCCTGGAGCGCACTGAAAGCCCATTTTAAACTAAAAAAATATATATATTACAGCCCGGTACACATCAAAAACGCGGCAAAAAATGCAGCATAACACACTGCACTGCGTGTGCAGAAACTCATGCAGATCTGGTCTGCATTTGGTGTGAACAAGCCCTAAGCCAATGTGCAGCCCCCAGGATGACAGAGGATGTGCTTGTGGCCTCCCTAGACTTACAATATTAATCAGCACTACTCTACCTATTCCCAGTGGTATCCAAAACAAAGTTAATGGTTTGGCCTGGAGTTGCATTTCAAGTAAAGTAAAGCTGGCCACCGGTGGAACGTTCATACAAAATATCTCAACGAATGTCATTCTAAAATTTCATTTGATTTTAACATTTGACTTTGTAATGAACGGAGTTTCCTGTACGAAAACCACATTCGGTTAGAATTTCTGGTAGCTGTAGCTCGCTATATACTGAGCTTTTGGGTCACAGGAGGACGTTGGTATATGTCCTCCCGTGACCCTTAAGAGAACTATGGGGAAAAACACTTAACTCATCGTTTCTTAACTATTAGAAAATCGAGGGAACAAACACATTTCTTCACACGAACTTCTACCCATAAATGGCCAACTTAACGCTGCAATGTGCCACATTCAATCTACCAAGTACCTTAACTATTAACAAAAATGTGTCTTATTTGTGTGTCACTCGGCTGTAGATCCTCAAATCATCTCTGAATTGGTGCCGACTCTGTCCTTCCTTCTGGAGGGTGACTACTTTTGTTCCCCATGGTACCTGTGTGTTGCAAAGTAGCCACCTCTTGCTCTCATGATGGACTACAATCCCAATACAAATACATAAACTATACGCGTCACTGTGTGTTGTAAAGTAGTTACCACTCCAAGCTCACTTCCGTGATGGACTACAATCTCACATATAGTTTACTAATTTGTATTGAGATTGTAGTCCATGACAGGAGTGAGGTTGAAGTGTTGACTACTTTACAACACACACAGGGATCATGGGGAACAAAAGTAGCCCCCCTCCAGAAGGAAGGACAGTGTCAGCACCAATTCAGAGATGATTTGAGGATCTAAAGCCGAGTGATACACAAATAAGCTACAATAGTGTTCATAATTAGGGTACTTGAATGCATTTTTAAGACTTAACTCCGGAGTTTAGTGTCACTTTAAGCACAAGTAAAAACCACCATTTAGTCCAGGCATGTATTTACTGAAGTTCATTGAATGGAGCATAGTTGGGGATGACCAACACAGAATTAGATCTGCAGGTGCAACCGTGTCAAAATTTGACCAGGCTAGAAAGGCAGCATCAGAGTTCAGGCACAAGTCAAACATGTTTAAAAAGGCACACCTCACATACTAGATGAAAATATATATGAGAATATAATAATTCAGTGTACAGCACCCACAACAGGTTACACAAAGAAAAGTGCCAATGCATTTAAGCATAAATAAAGCAAACTGAAATTAAATAATATTTTAGAAGATATATATAGTTAGACTTCATTTTACATCTTTGTGCTGCCAGTGTGTGTTGTTTCTAAAGCATGTGATTGCTGTGCCAGAGGCTACGTCTCACAAGACTATTCAAAGGTTGTGTGTGAGCAGCAGGAGACATAGAGAAGCATTCAAAGAACTGGTGAAGGTGAATTCAGAACACACTAGCCTAGTTAGAACCAGTTAATATTAAAAATGCCAATAGCATTGGCAACTGAGCCCTTGCCAGATCTCTGGGTAATTGTGTGTTTAGCTATTATATATTCTGATACAGTTTAGCAAACCTTGCAAAACGGTTAGCAGAGGTGAACTCCAGGTAGACAGCTAAATCCACAGTTAAATACGTGCATGGGAACTTTATGGCCTGCCAAACTAACTGAAATTCTGCTTGGACGGTCTTGTGATACAGCCACCCTGCCACACAGCCCAACCAGAGCCAGATCCAGAATCATAGTATACTAAAGTTAAAGGAAACCTCTGGTTAGAGAACTTGGGAGGATGTCATAAATGAACTCTCCTTCTGTAAAATGCTAGGTTCCTGGCAGGCATGCAAGTCCTCTTGCCTCAATTTTTTGAATCGCTGATAGAGAACAGGTGTAGCAGGCTGATGAGATCTGACTAGTCTGACTTCCCTGAACTGTATACCTGGAACATCAGCAATGGCAGCACCTATGTTTCTATCATGACAGCTTTACTTTCAGCAATACAGCCCAGTTGAGAGCTCTACCCAGCTTGTGGTTGGCGATTGATGAAGCAGCAGTATAATGGTGAGGTTCTGTCCTGTGATCTCCACTACTGTGTGATCCCTATTCATTACAAATAATGTACAGTGGTACCTCGGTCCACAAACTTAATTCGTTTCACGATTCTGGTCGCGAACCGAATCGAACTGTGATCAGACCGCAATCTTGACTAGAGGAATCCATGACCATGTGTCAGAGGAGGGAAGATAACTGCGGTTGTTTTCTTCACCCGAAGCGGAGTTCTGACTCTAAATCCCATGGATTAAATGTCAAAGTACAACTTAAAGGAGAACTATGAGGTGAGTGATTTATACTTATCCTCATAGTTAGAGCTGACATGAGACATTGAAACTGTCACAGGTCGACTCTATAGATCGGGAAGTGAGCGAACACATACCGTCACTCGCTCCCTTCCCAATCATCTCCCTGCAGAGAGTGATGACTATTAGTCACCGTTCCCGCAGGATTTCCCCCCACCCCTCTCCGATCCTCAAGCGCTGACTGGAGGAACGGACGGGGGTGTGAGTGGGCACAGCTGTTAGATGGGCAGAGTTCACTGTCAATCAGCCAGCTGGGTGGATCTCGACAGTATTGTCGGGGACCCGTCCCGGCTGCGGCACTCTCAGCATATAGCGGGCAATAGATCGTTAAACACTGAGCTTTGGGTCACGGGAGGACGTTAGTATATTTGCTCCCGTTACCCTAAAGAGAACTATTTGGGGAAAAAAGGTTACCCCATAGTTTTCTTGTAAGCATAAAAAGAACCTGTGAGGATAGAAATATCAGAGCTGCCAATGCCGCTTTGCAAGCTCCAAGTTTGCCACTCTGATCTTGACTTCTATTTAATCAGTGTCCTGGCAAAAACATGTAGCTAGTGAAGTCTGAAAAGTCTACAGCCAAAATCTACATCCCTCTGAGTGACTCAATAGCAATTAAGGCCAACATGAAGATGACAGCTGTGGAGCCTGTCATTTTAAAAGTTAGCAAGTTCCATATTGCTGTGCGCGTCGGTTCTTTTGAATCATGGCTTAAACACTGTACACCTTGACTAGACCTTGATTAAGTGCTTGGGTTACCACACGGGCACACTGATATCTAATGCAGGGGTAAGACCTATGGTACAGTCAATTTTAATCCAGCCTTACTTTTACCTCTAAAGGGAACATACTGTAAATATACATAAAATATAAACACAAAAAGGCAAATAGCATTAAAGAAAGCATTGCAAGCTACAGTTTAAGCCATACCTGGATGTATCTCAGAGCACTCCGCAACACGCTGAGGTTTGATGTCTTCTTGTCATCCACATTTGGGATGTTCCTCTTTAAGGTTTCAAAGCATTCCTTCAGGTGTGCCCGTCTGCAGGATATAAAAAGGCACCCTTTATTGGTTCAGTTACCAAATATACACTATATACCAAATACAGGACATCATGAATATTTACTGTCAAAACTCAAGGCTGGCAGATCTAATACAATATCGATTTGCAAGCATATAGGAGATATAGATGTGTGTGTGTGTGTGTGTGTGTGTGTGTGTGTGTGTGTCTTTAAAGTAACAAAGAATCTTGCAAGCAAACTATTTTAGCTCTTTAAAACCCTACAAAAGGGGTTTTAAGGTCAACTGATGCACACACCCTCTTCCCCTAGTATCGAACTGCTGCCAATGTGTCCATGTCAAACTGCCCAGTCTTCCTACGTACATTAGATCATGAGGGAGATTTGACAATCCTAAGAAAAGCACTTTACAGACTGCTGCAGCATGGAAAAAGAGAAATACTTCAAAGGAGTTCTACATTTTATATAGAATGAATCTTCATTTATCTATTAAGGGACCATCTATATATCTCTGCAGTGCATGAACGTGCACACATTAACCCTCCGAAATGCTTTTCACCTCAGCTGGCCAGACCATTTTTGCAATTGTTCCTATTGTTTTGATTTTCTACTGCTGCGTTGGTAGCGTTTTTAAAAGACCCCCCAAATCATATATTTTCTGAAAGCACAGGCCCGGTAGAATAAAAAGATGGTGCTACTAATTTTGTAGGTCCTGCGATAATTGCCCAAATGTTTATCAAATCAATATTAAACTAATAAAAATACACAAATTGATAAAAGCACACTAAAATCAGTATCGGTGCACACAAAAAAATATTTTTCCAACTAAATTTACTTTTTTTTTTTTACTGTTGGGGGGCTTTGGGGAAATCTCAGGGGTCTAAACAGACCCCCGACATTTCCTTTTTGAAATAAAAAAAGAAATTGAGGACACAGAATCCTCAATCTCTTTTTCCTCAGTCTCTGTTCTAAATTAATGCACAGAGGCTTCCCATTCATTCAGAAACTGGTGAATTTAAATTATTTACTATCAACCAGTTTCTGGATGGGGAGAAGCCTCTGTAGTGTGTGCTTCTCCCCATTGAGAAACTCATGAATGAACAGGAAGTGATAGAAAGCACTTCCTGTTCATTCATAACTGGGGACACATAGTACTATGTGTCCCCAGTTATTTACAAACACTGGAGTGATCTGCTGATCACTCCAGTGTTTGCTCTGCACAGAGGATTGGTAAATATCACTGATATTTACCGATCCTCCACTTGGTCATGCACAGAGACGTGGTCATCCTGAAACTGACAGGATGGCAGCGTCTCTCCTCGCCGCTTGCTGCTCGGCCATCCTGACAGCAGGCAGTGCTCTCTCTCCAGAAGCATGGAGCGGCTCCAGGCAGGTAGGAGATGACAGATGCCAGCTGCAGGGGCGGAATTTTTGTTAATAACTGTCATCAGCGTCATCTGATAAACAGCTATTATTTTACAGGGGAGCGTTGGGGGAACCCTTCTGCTATAAGTTCATGGTCGCTAGAGCGACCATGAGCTTATAGCAGAAGGGTAAAAGCCACCAACATATGGCATACTGAGGTGGCCAGCTGCAAGCAGTTGTGTTCCGCCGTATACCATACGCCGGTGGCAGCGTAAGGGTTAAAGGGTACCAGATTGGAGGGGGTAATTCAATTTTCCCAAATTCACCTGGGAAAGTGGAATTAGCCTTTAAACTGTCTGTTAACATGCATTGAGTTAGGACTGCCCATTAATTTGAATAGGCTGCCTAACAGGCCAAAACAGATGCAGGCACTATTTTTAGCATTGCAGAGCACCACAAAACACGGTAGTGTGTTACTGTGTGTTGTGATCACTGGGAAAGATGCGGTAGGGTGGCATTTAGCATGAATGGCACTGCAGTGCACCAACATGTATGACGTGCATCGCCGTGTGTTACCAGAGTGCAAAAATGTGAATATTAAATGAGCAACAGAAACTAAAAGCTGAACCACAGTCAGGTATCAGAACCAGTATTTCAAGTGAGCATTCAGAAAAATCATGAAGACGCTCTTCACAACAAGTGTTGCGTTACTACTATATGTTATGGTGTGCTGTGTTATAACAGCCCGTTCATACTGAACACACGTTTTACCACTTGTAACAGCAAAGTACCAATTTAAACGGGCCTAATTATCAGCATGTACCTGAATGTGTCCTAATAAAAGCCTCTAGTTATCCCCTGCACTGCAGTACTCAGACTGGAAGTGGGCCCCCTAAAGCAATCTGGATCTACTGCTTTGCTTAGTGCTATCAGTCTATCATTTAACATGCTTACAGGAAGGTAGACCACAATCAATGGCTGCCGCTCCATTATTGTTAAACTAGTAGCCTAGGGCAGATCCTGTACTAGGTTGCATGACTCAACCATAGTATAGTCAGTGCTATCTGGCACCTGTCTGTAAAAAATAAATCAAGGCAACTGGACTTGCTGCATGTTTCTTGAAGACGTTTCTCTGATCATCCAACCAGCTTTCTCAATTCTGAAATGAGAAAGCTAGTCGGTGACCAGCGAAACGTCTTCAAGAAAAATACAGCAAGTCCAGTTGCCTTGTTTTATTGTTGTTTACAGATATTTCCATGACCTGGAAGAATGAGAACCTTCACAGACATACCTGGCACCTGGATCACATGACAAGTTGATCAACATTACAATTCCTTTGGCAGGTACAATTCACCTATTTGTATTTCAGCTGTGTATTTAAAAACCCAATTGATTGGAGTTCAGCTTTTCTATATACACTTCCCATTTAACATACAATTAGTGTTGCACATAGTCAAAACACAGTTTGCATGGCCCTCACAAAGTATTTAAAGAAACAAGGCCTGGGTTACATACACACCTGTTCTTCTCCAGCTTATTATGGACTTCTCTGGTACCAGCCCTACACGCAACAGAAAGAGAAAGCAAATAGGATGCTATTAATACAACAGAGTAAGATCTTATTAATGGAAAATTTCTAATTTGATTAAAAGGTTCTACAACCTAAAAATACTCTGTTGTATAGTGAGAAGGTTATTGCATGAACTGCTAGACAGTCCATGTGGGAGATTTGCTTAAATTCAGAGTGGCCTGCATGTTAAACGGACTGGATTAAGCGCAAGGCGAAATGTAATTCTTCCTTGCTTACAGCACACTCTACACACTGGTTACACTGCATATGCTAAATGCATCCATGTTAGTACACACAGCATATAGCAAATGTACATGCATTGCCAGCAGTGGTCAGGGTATACAATAGTCCTGTCTCATCGAGCATTAAAATCAGCAAGCCGTGAGCAGACGTCGTCTCCGAACAGAGATGGCTATGCTTGGTGCAAACAGTGCAGACATGGCCTAAGACTGAAAGGAGCCCTACATATAGAAATAAAAAAGGAGAAAGTGACCAAAAATAATGCAAAGCCAATGCAAGAGTATTCTATGGTATCACTTTCAAGGAATATCCACTACCATAAATTGCTTATATATACCCAGGAAAATACCTGTGTCTTGAGAGATGCAGCTTGATGCCCTTAATATGTAAAAGACAAGTCCCATTCACCTTAATGGTGAGCTGAGCTGCAGTGACACGCATGCTTGGGAGTCAGAGCTGCAGCATAATTCAGCAATCACAGGGACATTCCTTTTTTGTGCATTTTGGTTTAGCTGAGGTGCACCTCATTGCTAACTGTCTCTGCTTATGCACAACGACCTGCATTCAGCATAAAGATCAATAGAGATTTTCCTATATGATTGGACATGCCAAGGTTGTAAGAGTCTTGTGAACACGCAAGTGCGTCTTTTCAGATGCAGGTATCTTCCTGAAAGCAAAGTCATGGAAATTATGTGCATTCATTGTAAAATTCCCTATTTGCATATACTGCTATTATGATGTATCTTTTCTCCACCCTATTGCATGTTACCACTTATGAACTGCTAGAATGTCCATGAGACTGCCCAAACTTCCATTTTTAGGCCCCATTCACACTGGGCCTTTTGAGATTCCTGCGGCAGGAATCCAAGGTGACCCATTTAGATACGGCCACTGTACCCGTTCAAGTTAATGTCCAGGTGACAGTGGCCTCATCTGTAAGCGGGCAGTCCGCATGTAATTGCACAGTATAGATGCATCCAGGGACTGTGATCTATTCCAGACTGCATGTAATTGTATCATATACAAATACATGGAAACTGCCGTTTACAGATGGGGCCGCTGTCACCCAGTCATTAACCACGGGGGCCCTGGACGTTCCTGCCGCAGGAATGCCAGATTGCCCAGTGAGAACGAGGCCTTAGTTGTAATAATTCATACTATGTTTTCTTGATTAGATTTGATATGTTGGTTTTTATCTGTGTCATGCTTCAAAACTAGACTTCCATGTTAAAACCTAACAGCTTGAGCCAAAATGGGGAAAACAACACACAGTGCATTACACACATAATGCTTATGGCACTGAAGATCATACCCGTACAAAAGTTACATAATCAGGAGTTATAGAATGAAACTCCTATAACTTTGTTTTGTAGCCCAATGCTCTGGTAGCTATCATGAGATTACAGGACAATAAGTCACCTGTACCCGGATACATGTACATAAATGTAGAAAGTGCCTTTATTTTAGGGAACCATTTCTGCTGGCTCCTTTCACTCTGGCTGATGTCACTTAGTATGGGAAAAGGGCCATATCACAGGATTAATGCTTCTCTGATTTAGAGTGGTGATGACCTTCTGACAAGGGGCATGAAAGCTCAATGCTACCTCAAAATTTCAGACCCATGTCCTGGCTGCCAGCAGATTCAAGCGCTGCTATGACACTATAACATTGCAATGTATAGAGAGAAGCGATCCATAAAAAAGGCAGATAGTAATTGGTGAGCTGTAGCTTCCCTAGGATCAGACCTTATGCATTCTGTTGATTGGGAGTCTGTCTGTTCAGGGCACATCAGCATAGTGCAGTATAATGCAGTGGAGAAACACTTGCAAAAATGTTCCCATGTGCCAGCTGTTCGCTGTTGTCATTATATTGATTCTCACGGTTAAATCATTTAACTTATATATTCATTGTGTCACAACATCTTCAAAAAGATTTATAGGTATGTAGATATGTTCACCTTTTTGACTTATGTGTGTGCAAGTCTGCTTTGTTACGAGAAAACAGTTTCTCTATAAGCTGGCTGAGTGAAAATGCCAAGCTTGGACCTGTCCATTTAAGAATCTAAAGCCATTCTAAAATGTAAACGTGGCTTTCTCTGTGTTACGCAGCTGGGGGTAATAAAGTTATACATGATCAATATATCCTTTAGGATTAGTGAGAATTCTTAAGAGTTCATTATAACTGGAATCTTACCCTCCAGGCCTCCTCCTCTGCTCATTAGACCTTCCATCGTCTGGAGTCGACAGCCTCAGGGCACCAATTGGCTGTGGTGGAGGCTGCTGCGAGTGTGTTAGGGCTGTAGGCTGGGGCTGTATAGGCTGTTGCGGCGGCTGTTGTTGGTGCGGTAGAAGTTGCTGCTGTTGCATGAGGTGGTGGTGTGCTATTGTCAGAACAGGGGTTGAGTAATGGTGCAGCTGGTTGGGACTTCCAACACTCAAAGGTGCAGTTTTAATTTCTTGAAGTCCAGGGCCCACTGGTCGCTGTATGACAGGAGCCAGGGAAACATCTTTGCTAATAACAGATGGGGGGGTAACAACAGGTGGTTGACACTGCACAACAGGCGGTGACAAAGATGTTGGAACTACTGGTTGGGGGGCGCTGGTTACTACAGGGAGAGGAATGACAGCTACTGGAGTTGGTAAGGGAGGAGGTGGAGGAGGAGGTGGTGCAGGTGCTGGTGGAGAAGCAGGATCTGGTGGGGCCTGGTTTGTCAGCTCTTCTGTTTGAACGGTGCTTTTCTTGTCTTCTTCTTCTTCCTCCTCCTCTTCTTCCTCTTCCTCCTGTTTCACCAAAAGCTTATCATTTTCCTCTGTAACAGAAAAGGGGAAAAAACAAACCGAATGAGATCAAAGCGACCTTCTCCATGTTACTCCTAGTCTGCTGTGTGCTTCTAATGTGACCTTTTAATAATTCATGGCAAGTACACAGCAATTAATACCTCCTATTGTTCTGCATTCCGAACAGCGTGTTAACTGTGCCAGCCATTCGGAATAAAACCCCCCAAAAAAGACTGCAATACCAGTATAAAAAAAGAAATCTACATTTTAGTGGCATCCAGACGCACATTCACAATATGACAAATCAATGCTAAACTCTGCACTAGCAAATCACATTTATAAATGAAGAAGACCTTTTTATAGGTATTATTCTTTTGTGCAGCAATCCTGGAGGTACTGAAATACCAGGTTGATGCATGGAGTGGACAAAGCAAGCTCTCCTTCCATCTCCCTGGTCTATAAATCCATATAATACATGGTCCTAAGGCCCGGTTCACACCTGGGCGTTTTGTAGCGCGTTCCTACGCTCTGCAAAACGCTCAAACACCGAAATCCCATTATTTCCTATGGGTATGGTTCACACCTGGGCGTATTACAGACCGTATGAACGCGCTACAAAACGGCCAAAGAAGTACAGGAGCTTCTTTGGGGCGTTTTTGTTGCACGTTTCCATTGGGATACAGCCAAGTAGCTCTCGGAAACACGCGTTTTTGCGCGACAAACGCGCATATTCGATAAGCCTAGGTGTGAACCCAGCCTAAGAGAGAGGATGTATCAGATATTAAACCGATATTAAACTGATGAGATTACACTTGATATTGGCCAAAAGGCAGAGAAGCGATATGCTTCCGTTTGAGATTTTTCTCTGACCCAGATTATAATCCGAAAAGGACAGTTTCTGGTGATTCTGACATTACTGAATTGTTGGGACAAGAAACATAGGTCTCTAAAAGCCCAATCCCGGAAAATTTAATGAAATTCATTCGGTTATACAGTTTTTTGCCTGTGCCTTCCGCCAAAGCATATTCCCAATCCAATACTAGCTATGATCACTCATAGCATTCTGGTGAGCTGTACCATGCAACAGGTACTGGAAATCGAATGATAGCAGGCTCTTATAACATGACATAACAGAACATGCAGCAAAAGTCTATGCAAATACCGACTTTCTCAAAGTCTGTATTTGCATATGACGGCAATCCTTTTATCACCCAGATCGAGGAAACATTAACTTCGGTTGATTCCTAGGCATTACCACGGTTTGCAACTTGGACTTTACAATTTTTAAGCCTGTTTATGTATATGCAAAAGAGTAGTTAAGCTTTGTTAGAAGAACTGTCAATAAGTGCCTTTCCTGCCCCCTATTTAAGCATGTGCTGTATGACTGCCCATATAGTTTGTCAACTAACCAATGAGCAAACATATCATACCTGAAGCTACAAACAAGTCCATTTTTACTTCCTAAAAAATACTGACAAAATGCTCTGGTTACATATGTGGCAATGCTTAAATGTTTTGTCCACTCCAAACTGTCATTCACTATCGGAATCACCCACATTTTTTTTTGTAACGTTCTGGTCCTCTGGCAGCGAGAACCCTGCAGGATGCCAACCGAGCAGCCCCTGAAAAGCCAGATCTGAAAGACTGCGTGTCAGGGAACCAGGGGTCTTACCTCCCCGCAGGGTCAGCGCCCTCTTCTCATCTGCACTGTAAATCTGGTTCTCCTTACGCAGACGGACAGCTTCCATACGGCGGAATAACTCAGCAACAAACCAGGGCTCTGGCCAGGTTTTTATAGCCAGGGGGTGTAAGTCCGCCCCCCCGTCACCAAGACAACTAGGTGGCTTCTCTCCCCGAGAGCCAATTGCAGGCGAGAGGTGGTATGTGTGGGCTTGCAACCTCCCCCAGCAAAGCCCACACCTGAGGCCCAAACTGGGCGCTATGTGCGCGCTTCCGGGGATGCCCGCGCAGCCTGTGTATTGCGCCCACCGCGCATGCGCGACCCGGGCGCCAGTGGTTCTGCCAGGCTGGAGGGAGACCCGTACCCTGCGCCGTGCTCGCTGACCCTGCGGGGAGGTAACACCCCTGGTTCCCTGACACTGTGTGAATCAAAGAGCTCAGAACACACCACATTACAGTTACTATACCAACACACAAATCCATCAGATGTAGGTCTGCACCACATGCACCCACTTGGCCCTGCCAGGTCATTTTAGTTCAGAGCAGGGTGGACACATTTTGTCTACTCCTTTAATAAAATGGAGTCCTACACACAGCACTTTTTTTAATGAACAATGCAGAAGCCTGATGTCTGTGGCTAGCGTGTAGTAACAGTAGAAATATCCCATCAGTCCATTTCCTGGCTCTTTTAACAGTTAATACACAGGGCTTATTTAAATAGGTTGTGCTCCACTTCAGCAAGCACTTAGTCATTGGCATAGTAACCGTGATGTGGTGGGAGGACCAGTTTGAGAGATTCCCTTCTGTCTCTCAGCTAATGCAGAACACATGCTTCTCTGAAAGAGAAATGGAACGGTTTGCCAGCAAAGCCATTTGTAGTTGCTCTTTCACATGCAATCTGTAAATGGTTTGTGCACGTGTAAGAAGCATGAACCGGCATCGCCAGCACTGCTACTTTCTAGTGTAATAGTATATCTTGAAAAGGGTTACTTGATTCACAAGGGGTGAGTGATATAAATGTGGGCACCACAATGTGGCACAGTTCTGGCCTGAGTAAACTCAAAGCAGAACGGCTGCCATGGAGTTTATGTACACTATCAACATGATTTGCAATGCTTTACTGAAGAAAAGAAATGCTTCATGTATGAAAAAGGTGCAAACAAAAACATTCCATCAATCGGCTACAGATTATTATTCCTGTAGCTCGTGATTTGAAAATAGAATAAAAGGATTCTGACTCCTATGGACAACAATATATGTTCTGGTTTGTGCATAGGCCCCATCAGATTTTGTTCAACATTGCAAAGCACATTAAAGGCCTTGTTCACACCAAATGCCCAGCAGATCCGTTCAGATTTCTGCACACGCACTCTAGTCTTTTAGGTGCGTTTTTGATTTTTTTTAAAATCAAAAATTTTAACGTTTAAAATGGGCTTTCAGTGCGTTGCAGGCATTTGCATGCATTTTTATGCGTTTGCAGATCCAGAGCAGGTAAAATAGGGCCTGCTGCAGTTTTTTCACCTGCTCTGGACCTGCACGCTGCGATGTGAACTGGAGCAAAAAATACCATTGAAATACATTGGACGCAGTTTTGAACCGGTCTGCAACTGCTCTGCAGCTGCTCCGCGCTTGCTGGGAACAAGGCCTGATAGTCCTAGACAAGGGGTTATTTATGCTGAACCATTTTGCTTTAAAACCCGCAGCCTCCGACCCTGAAAAATGACACAGATAAGGCTTTCTGATTTTCCTTTGACTTTCTTGATCTGCATACTTGGAAGAATGGAAGGCAGAGAGCCTGTCGAAGAGGCTTGTCCAAGTTATGTGACCGACCTCTCCAATCATGGAGTTCTCTCTGCAGCATTAGGCAGAGATTTCCATGGGACACCGAAGGCTCCACATAACGCCCTGCATTTTAAGAATGGCATGTAAACTACGTTGTATCCTGCTGTGTCCAGCGGAGACCTCTTAGTGCCAATGAGTCAACATAACAGCCAGGCATCTAGCATTCTCAGAAGGAGCTCAGCAATGGAAGCCCCATATTTCTCTCTTGAGAATTTAGTTTGCTTTGAGAGTTATTTTTATTCACAAATATGTCTTAACATCTAAAAGTAAACAGTTTAGCGTAGTTCTATGGGTGGCTCCATGACAGCCAAAATGCAATAGATCATGCCAAAAACAACTCCCCACACCAGGGGCACGCTTCCTTTAATTGGATCACATTCAAAAGACACTCAATATAAATATCTTCTTTACAAAACAACAAGCATGTGTACAAATATATCTCTCCTTCTAAATGACTATTATATTAATACATGCTACAATGTTCTGCAACGTCCTATCCTTCCATCACATGATTGTACTGTATATAAACTGAGCCTGCACACACTATGATAGGATTAGGAAACTGCCTTCAGATCAGGGTGTATAGTAACAAAATGTGGTGTGTCTAGTTGGCTTCACAGATATCATGTGCGGTTGACAAGTTTCCCATTCCTGACCTATTCAAGCTATGAGCGAGCCAACTCCAGGGATGTGTCTATGTCATATTTGTGGGTGTTTTGTTTTCCCAAACAAAGTCATGCCCTTCGTGTTCCACACCCTGCTAGATCATATTTCTCTTTGTATCAGAACATCTTGCATTTTAAACAGTTGTCAGCAGAGATGTGAGAGAAGATACTGTTTGCCTTTAGAGTGGACCTTTTATAAAAACTTCTGTTTAAAGCCGGCCATACACTATGCAAATTGCGGCTGGTTCTTTATGAACGGGCAAAATTTGCACAGTGAGTGCCATTGTTGGCACCCTTTCCGCTAGCAGCCCTCGATCAGCTGATCGAAGAAGGCGGTTGGAAAACCTTCAAACGAACAGAGCCGGCAGCCAATGAGCTGCCTACTCTGTTTGGTATTCTGACAGTGGCCGGCAGCAGTCAGAATCCATTGAAGACAGCGGAAGATACCTTACGAGCTTTGATGGAGGAACCGGTTATATTTCCTTCATTCAGCCCACGGGTTGAACTAAGAAAATATTACAGTGTATGGCAAGCTTAACTCACAGTCCCCCCTCCAAATACCAATGGCTTAAAAGCAAAAAACAAAGCGTATGCGAAAATAAATAAAAACTAACCTTGGTCTGGCTTCTGATGCTTAAGGGGCTGGTGAGAGCCCATGCCAGAAGCAGAACCAAGGTGTTTGATTTGTTTAGCAAGTCTAAGCTTTATTTGTCAATTACTTTTGTATTTGGATGGCAGGGGCTGCGAGTAACGCGGACCTCACATTTTCATTGAGAGTCCAATTTTGTTGCCATCACTGACCCTCCATCGAGAACACCTACAGGGTTATTCACAAAAGGGTGAAGAGTTTGGAGAAGGCAGGAGATTTATATACTATGCGTCCTGTGAGTGGCCACTGTGCTGAACAAATTAACTGCTGCGTTTTAACAGGACAGGGGAGCCGCTCACCAAAGTGGCTATTCCTATACCTGGAAGAGGCTATAATACAATGTTGTAGCTGCAACTACTACATTGTATTACAGGATCCCCAAGGCTCTGCCAAGGATCAATATGTACTTACATTGTTCTGGACCGATAGAAGTATAAATACAATTTTAATGTTGGAGTTCAGATTTAAGCAATGGGGTGGCCTGGTGACCTACAGTAGGGACTAGCTGAAAAACTGTGTCCTAGCATGCATTTCAAGGCTTCATAGTTTGTTTTCATTGCATTGTACTTACATTTTACCCAATACAGAAACTGGCCATTTTATCCGCAACCATCCGCAGTTCTACACTGACTCATGCCAACGATTTGTACGACGACTGTTGAGCCTCTCCATCTAAAACCCAATCTTTGTACCATAACCTTCTATTAGTATTTTTCTAAGCGGTTTCCTTCTTCCTGAGTCTTTTCTCTGCATGATAAACCAGGGCCCTCTGCTCCTCCAGTCTTGGCAAAGAGCTCTCTGAAAGTCACACACATTCTGTGAGTCACAGGCTTGGCACATAAAAGTCATTCAGTCATGGTCTGGGCAGGGAACAGGGTACACATTCTTTAAAGACTCAGGGCAACGATCAATTAGTAAAATAGGAACGGGTGATGGAAATTTAACAAAAGGTCGGCCATTTACATACAAGAATAAAAAGAAATCATCATCTTAAACAGAATTAAGGCTAAGACAATACTGAAATCACCTAATATGACAAATTAATGTTTCCTCTGACTTTCCTTATATTGGGAAAGACGCTATATTCTCCTCAAAAAAAAAAATCAATCCTTTTTCTGTCATTAAGAAATGATGTTGCTTAAAGTGACATTAAAGGATAATTTTTTTCCCCTCCCCCCATGTTAATGTCAGCACTTACCTTAAATGATGTCTCTTAATCCGATCTTCTTCTTCTTCTTTCCTGATGTTTTCATCTGTCCCTCCAGCGCTGACTCCTCTCTGCTTGCTGGCACTTCTGATCCCACGGTGTCTGCATGCGGGTGCACGCGTCCATAGACTAACCTTGTGTCTCTCCTCGTCTCCCGGCCGAGAATCCGAACTGCGCATGCGCCCGCCCCAAGATGCTTTGTGGCCGCCCGAACAGTTTCGGATTCTCGGGCGGGAGCCCGCAGCGAAAACAAGGTAAGTTTAAACCGCTGTTAAAGCGTTTTTGTTTTTTTTTAAACTGTTTGCCTATATCTACTGCTAGCTAGCAGTAGATATAGGCAAAAAAACGGGAGGGTTTAGAACCCCTTTCATGATGCTTAACTTGCCGGAGTAAGCAAAATTTGCCCGAAAACCGAGCCATGTATGGCTACCTTAATTACATGTGAACCCTAACAGAGTGCCATTTAATTTGCTAAAGCATTATGAACCATAAACAAGTGCCACGTTTTAATGTGATCCGGGCAGGTTAAAAATTAACCAGTTGAAAGATCTCTGCAATAAAACAGCTTTTATACTCTACTGCTATCAGCAGCCCATGTCTCCTACCTTGCCTCTGTTCCAGCACTAAAGCCATTTGTAAGACTCCTTTGTCCCCCACCAAGCACCATAGTTCCATCCTTTGACCCCCTACATGACTGCCAAGTCCTGTAATGAAATAGGAGTCAGGAGATGGAACCATGGCATGCGGCATCCAACAGTCCTGGAAGTGTTGAGTACCAAAGTCTTCCAAAGGCTGCAGCACCGGAACAGAGAGGAAATTAGAAGACAGGGGCCAACAGTAAGGCGAGTATAAAAGCACTTTTATTGCATAACTCAGCAACAGAATACAGGGGCATTGTATTGCAAGGCTAGTTTTTATGAATACAATCCTCTAACTACCTTCCTTGCTGAATGCCAAAAACAACTCCTACAGTAAATCAAGGCAAGCTCCCATTGCATTGTGGGAATTTTTTTTTTTAATCCTGTTTAGGCCTACTTATCCATAACATGATGAGGAAGACGAGTGGCTAAAGCGAAAAAAAGAACCCAAAATCTATATCTGGCACTGCTATATCCGGGAAGTGTTGAGTACCAAAGAATCTTCCAAAGGCTGCAGCTCTGGAACAGAGAGGAAATTAGTAGGCATATCAGCACTGTGTATGGCCTACAGCCTCATTGTAGCCACTCCTTGACCACCTGCACTCCAGCAACTGCCGAAAGTCATTCCAAATGGTGACAACAGTAGACCACCACTGTGTGCATTGGCATGACCACTTGTATTCGCCACTGGGAGAGCAGGCGACGGTGAAAAACACAGAAAATCTTCTGGGAGGCAGGAGAAGTGGCTGAACATGGACTTTCATGTCATTACCATCAGGTATTCTGTTACAGCTAAAACAAGAAAGGAAAGTGACCTTTGCAGTGGGACTCCCCCTATCACTGCTAGTGGTAAATACTTGTTTTGTAAATGATTGTGAAAAGCAGCTATATTTTCCTTACTCCTCATTCCTGCAGGCTTCCTCCCAGCTTCACAAATGGTCCCTCAAAGCTTTTCTTTGCCACTCTGAGGTCATCAGGTACAATGCATGACCCGGAAGGTTGGAGAGGAGAATAGCGTTGGCTGCCAGTAAAGAAAGGGATGGGGGGGGTATAACTCTAAAGACTGAACAAACCATTGTTCATTGATCGTGATGATAGCTAGGCAATCAACATTTTCAAAAATAGAGGTAAGCTAGGGCAGCTTTCCTTGACCTCCGGCAACATCATTATTCCCTTTTCTGTGGTTTCCTGATGTTTAATACTAGTCCTCACAGCAAATAAAAAAAGGTTCAGTGAATTTAAGTAGATTACATTACTTTACTACAGTGCGGCCCGCAGACAGATTGTACTAAATGCACACATTCAGCCCCACAGTAATGAAGGAGCACATAATAAATACATGTTCTAACACATCTGAATTATGGAAAGGACAAAATGTGGAAAATAAAACAAAAAAAAACACATTTAAAAAAAACAACCTCTTTCTAAGCTCATTAGCAACTTGTAACAAGCTGCAACCGCAAGCACGACATTCATAAATCCAGTACAGGCTGGCAAGTTCTGTGCTTTACTACAAATATACAATTTAGCGATATACGTGCCTGCCCAATAGTAAAGCCTACGCAACTGGACATTGAAGTGAAAACACTTTGAACAGCAGGTTATATGAATACAAACCTAGGTGTCTCTAACTATCATCCTTGCTGAATGCCAAGAACAACTCCTACAGTTAATCAAGGCACGCCCCCATTGCATTGTGGGAAATTAGCTTTTTTGGAATCCTGTTTAGGCCTACTTATCCATACCTTGGTGAGGAAGAGGAGTGGCTAAAGTGAGAAAAAAAAAGAATCCAAAATCTATATCTGGCACTGCAATATCGTGATTTCTTGTGCTGAGAGAAACTCGGAGGCTGCCATTGCTACGCTCCTCCTAAATATGTAAGATGCTTGGCAGCAGTCTTCTGAGCCACTCATCTGGATCCGTCACTCAGAATGATTTGACAACATTGAATCAGAGAGACATCCAGGCAGATTCAGGTTTTTTTTTTAAAACAGTTACTTACAACTAGGGATGCACCGAAATTCTGGCCACCGAAACATAATCGGCTGAAAATGGCACGTTTGGCAAAAGTGCCATCTTTCGACCAAAATTGGGGTGCATGCCTGGTTTCTCTCCTCTCCGCTGGGCACTGCTCTGTGTCCTCTCTGACAGTGCAGAGTCCAGCGGGGAGGAGAGAAACTGTCACAGGCCGACCATTGCAGGGGAGGAGAGTGATGTGAGCGGCTGGAGGCCGGGCTCTCCTCCCGCATCGCCACGCTCAGCCTCCTGTGACAGATCAGGAGAGCGGCCGTGTGGGCAGAGACAGCTGTCACAGGAGACCAGGCCGGCGGTGCCGGGGGGAGGACTCAGCTGTCACAGGAGACCGAGATCTCGTTTAGCCTCCTGCGACAGCGAGTCTGGATGGAGAGCGGGTACAAGCACTTAGGGATCTCTGAGTGTTTGTAAATAATTGAGGACAGCGTATGTTTACAGTGTTCCTAATTATGAATGAATGGGAAGTGATCCACATCACTTTCTGTTCATTCCTGATTTTGGTTATAGTAAAACACACTATCTCCACATATTATGAATGAACAGGAGCACTCAGTATAGATGCTTTCTGTTCATTTATAACAGGGGCTGCAGAAAGAGATTGAGCACTCAATCTCTTTTTCTATTTTAAAAAGGAAAAAGTCAGGGGTCTTTTTAGATCCCCAATATTTCCCCAAAGCCCCCAACAGTAAAGTTAAAAAAATAAAAATATGCAGCTGCTGTCACCTGGCCATTAACCTAAACAGCAGTCGCATCTAAATGGTACATCTGGGATTTCTGCCACAGGAATCCCAAATCACCCAATGTGAATGAGGTCTAACTGGCTAGTCACTGGAGTGGGGGTGAGAGCCTGACCGGTGAAAGGCCTTCATCAGTTTCACAACCTCTAAATCAAAGCTCAATCTTTTTTACACTGATCTGTACATCAAACATCTCCATCTGCTCAAAAAACACTGCAAAGTATGTGATGGCCTGAGCAAAGTGAACCCTAGACAGGAGCTTTCCATTTCACTTTCATTTACACAGGGCCCAGCCTGACTTGACACGATTCATCTCATTCACAGAGTATCATATATATTGTAAGAAAACTCATTTGGATGCTTGCATTTCATATTGCGCCCAACACAGACTTATAGGTGAATATAGGTTGAACCGGATGGATCTTAGTCTTTATTCAACCTTACATACTATGTTAAAATGTTGTCGCCTGCATAGTAAGTGACTTGTCACTTATTCATGATTGCAAAATTTCAATAGGTCTCCGTTATTCTACTATTGCTTTATCTGTACACGTTTTTGAGGTCTTGAAACCTTTTTCTTGTTAAAAGCTATGAGTGACCATAAATCAATCATGTAGTTTATGGGCTTTTTCCCCCACTAAAAACACATTAAAAGAAACCCAGAGATAAAAAGCCAAAAGAACCAATGCTAGGCCTAGATTTAAAAAAGGAGAACTATGGGGTCAGTGCTTTTCCCCATAGTTCTCCTAAGGGTAACGGAGGACACAAACTAGCGTCCTCCCGTCAATAATAGAACACAAGGCAATTTAGGGCTTGTTTGTGTCCTATGAGCTGCATTTTTCTGCACATCACCGCACATGTATGGTGTGAACAAACACTTATTACTAAATACAACACACCCAATTCATCCTGTCATATCACAGTGCTACAGCTGCTGCAGCCTCCTTGATCAGCTTTGTGCAAGTTTGCAGCAACCTGATCACAGAAGCGGAGTTACAGGTTATTTAGGGTTCCTCTTAACTGCTCTGACCCATTTTGGCTATACGTTGCCCAAACAGGGAAATGGCTGCATCTTCCTTCTATTTCCAGGCAGACCACACCTTTACCTTTCATGCTGGATTTACAACAACCAAACTAGGCCACATCACTAGAATGGGAGGTGTGTGGATTTGTAAACAACCACACACTAGGGCTGCCTGCCCAGGAAAACAAAACACAGCGAGTCTATAAAACTGAAACCAGTTACAAGAAATTATTTCCTTAATTGTTCCCCATCTACAAGCCAAATGACAATTATTTATATATCCCGGGACCGCACGATCGTGTGCGGTTGCCGCGCAGCCCCATCGATTTCACTGTGGTTACATTCGCGCGGCAAACGCTGAAAAAAAGGCACATGTACCTTTTTCGCTACACGCACCGGGTGGGTTTTTTTCAACCACCATCGTACGCGATTGCATGGGCAAAATCGCGGCAGGAAACCACGCAATCTGCGCGGCGCGACCAGGGGTGCCTTTAGAAAATAATGTTTCGTGCACGATTGCTACGTGGTCACGGATCGCTCAAGTGTGAACCTGGCCTTAGACAAGGCAAGCATCAGGACCCTGCCCAAACAAGCTTACAGTCTAAAAGGTACCCATACACTGTCCGATTATCGTCCGATAATCGCGGGAAATCCCGCGATCGTACGATAATCGCAAAGTGCATGGAAGGCGTGTGACCGTTTCTACTGTACGATCGCACGTCTTCCGTCGAACAAACAGGCTGTAAAAAACGCCGAGAATCGTACGATTCTCAGCGGGTTAGTGGCGTGCTTGTTCGACAACTGCCGAACTGTCCGGTGTGCGCACACTGCCCGTTCAGCATAGCAGTCATCGGAAGCCCTCCCCTCAGCGGGGCGGGCTTGCGATGATCACAAGTACGATCTGCCTGTCCATAATGGGCAGATCATACGTTTTTTTAATTACTTTACAACCCTGTAGACGAGAGTTAGGTGTGTGGGTTAGTGAGCAGGATAGTCTCAGGTCATTTGTAGAACGAAGGGTGCCGGTTTGAAATATATCTTTTAATTAGGGATGAAATGTAAGCCGGTGCACGGTTATGCAGAGCTTTGTAGGGCTGACAAGTTTGAAGTGTATCCTGAGGACAGGTTCACACCATTTTCCAGACCAGATCTAGAACATGGTGCATTTCGTTTTGGCCGCGATTTTACCTAGTTGCGGAGCGTTTGTTTTTTTTAGCTTAAATCAGTCTTTCAGGTGCGGTCCAATGAATTTGTTTTGTGTTTTTGATGCATTTCCATGCATTCCAGACCAGCAGTATTTTTTTTTGTCTGATCCGGAACAGACTGTGCTGGTGTGAACAGAGCCCAGAAATACCATAGGGATACATTGGGATGCTTTTTTGGTCTGAGAACAAACTTTTCTGGTCTGGACATGGTGTGCACAAGCCCTGAAAGAAACAGAAAGCCAGTGCAAAGATTGACAGAGGGGTGCTGTGTGGGAGTAGCGGGAGTCCTGGGCCAAGCTTCAATATCTTTCTAGTCGGCCCCACTGGCTCTTAAAATACCTCAACAATGCCTGCATCCAATCAGATTCTTCAGGTATTTTGACAGGCAGCGGGCCAACTGGCAAGATACTGAAGTTGGCCCAGCCGGAGATTCCTCCATCCACACCGTGTAGCGGAGTAGCGGAGTGTATGGAGGAATATGGAGTGTATGTAGCGGAGTGTATGGAGGAATCTGTTGCACTTTTTCCCTCTGACCATAGAAAATCTGCAGATAATTGTAAAGTGTATGGCCAGCTTTAGTGTTACAACAATGACTAAAGAAATACATTTGCCCATACATTGAAATGTATAACACAACAGGAGCCTAAAAACCAATTGTGGTAAACAAAGGCCAGTATAAAGTAATCTGGACACCAAAAAATAATGTTCTATGATGCAAAGCAATGTGTCTGGCAGGTGAAACAGAAGGACTGGTGTAGCCAATACCTCGGTGTTCCCATGCTCTCAGACGGAATGACCTCTTGGCTTAAATCCCTGTACTGTGTACTAGGAGATCCTGATTAAACAGAATCCCAGTGTGACACTGCAAAGTCCTTGCCAGACCAAGTTGTAATCTATTCAGGTCAGCAATCAATGTTCATTCATCAGAAACGTTTCGGGAAAAATCACACTAGACAACCTAATGTGACCCCTTTATAAATTTGATTTAGAAGAGAATGTAACATAGATAGTGACTGGATTATACACCGGCTGCAAGGAGTAGGTGGAGTGCCACAGCCATTGCTGCTTACCTGAAGTTACAGCACTCTGCTGATGTGAGGACCCAGTCACACCGTATCCAGCGTGTCCCAGTGCAGTTCACACCCGGAACACACGCATACATGAAGCCAGGCCACGTTCGGGGGCGGGAGGAGGTGTGTCGGTGCCATTCATGTCAATGGAACCGCAGATTCGCATGCATTATTTTTTTCACTGGAGCGGAGGGCATTCCTGTACCTCGCGTCACGGTGAGGGCGATCGCACTGCGGGCGCGTCTGCGGTGCCATTGACATGAATGTCACAGACACACCCCCTCCTGCCCCAGAACGCTGCCTGGTTTCATGTATGCGATCCAGTGCGTTCTGGGAGCGAACTGCACCGGGACGCACTGGATACGGTGTGACCGGGCTCTGAAATCAGGGATGGGTGTGCTCATAGATGTATTTCAAGGAAAAAAACTTAAGAACTACTCTAAATAATCCCTAGTGCGAATTCCCAGACAAGTGAGAGTATGGAAAGCTGCCATTCCTCCCTTGATGTGTGGTCAATAGGACAGGAAGTGAAGGGAAACCTCAACAGGGGCCCACACAGAAATAAAAAACATTTTTTTAATAGAACTAGGAAAGATTTGAACCTCTGACTGGTATTTACTAATGTCTTTGTCTCGGCTGGAGAGATATTTCCTCATTTCCTGTCCACACCATGTACTTAGTAGGGCATGAAGTAATCAGAATCTCCTGAACCAGAACAATTCGCCTGCATAGAGTGGACAGCAACGTATGTGTGCAAAAGACAGATCATAACAAGCAGTTGATCAGACTACCTTAAAAATGTCAACAATTTATAGAGAAATCGGATTCAGTGAAACGCTCATATTCAGGAAGACAAATGTTCCCGTTTTCTTACTCTCCTCCATTCCCGCTCAAGCCCCGAAATGTGTACCTCTTCTCCCTTAAAATTCAGTGTAGGCCTATACACTGCAAAAGATGGTCAAACACCAGCTCACATTCACAGAAAACGTTTTTGGGATAAAAATTTGGTTAGAGCTGACTTTTCAGCAGACATTCTTTGACCATCAGCACTATAACAAAGGCCTGTTATAGAACCTTTGCCTGTCTGTCAAATGTGATGAAAGCATGGGGTTTGGCTAGCTTTTCTCTCAGGTTTATGAACGCCTTCAGGGGTCTTCACATAGGACCACTGCTGACCTGTCAGAAACAAGTGAATTAATGGGAAGTAAAAGGACACCAATCACTGCTTAGAAATAGCTCCAGGGCATGACCCGTGTGAACTGATACAGACTGTAGCAAATGATCTGCTTCCAAGCAGACAGCAAGGGTTATCAGTGTTATCAGGCAAGAGGTATAACAGGACTTGTGAAGTAGCCACTTCAAGGGCTTCTTGGTCTGTGTAAAATCAGAATGCCACAGATTCACTTGTTAAAAAGTACTCTACACACCCCACCTCTTCCTTTATAATGGACTCTGCAAAATAGGGAATCACACATCTGAAGAAGCCCTACTGGAAATACACTGCAGGGTGCACATACCTACCAATCAGTTTATCAACTGCCTAGTGTGGCAAATTTCTGATGGTCTAGCTGAAATAACTACATAAAAGATAAACTTCACCTTACAGCCTAAAATGTATCTCACAACAGTCTGGCAGCATTGCTACCTTCCTGATGGACAACAGTACACATGACAGCAATTGATACCAGTTAGCTTTTGCCAACATACTGCTGCACACGGGAATGCAGAGTCATGCAATACATATTTTATGGTCAGAACTAACAAATAAATACAATGTTTATGTTTTATTCAGGTAAATATGACATTGTGCTTATTAATACTATGCTGCCTTCTAGCAAGCCATCAGCTGGAGCTCTATTCTTTACAGAAGTCAAATAAGTAACGGCAGAATAGCCCATGTCTTACCAGACGACTCATTATGGGGAGCTGCAGAGCAAGCTGCTCTTTAGCTAACCCATAGTACCTTGGGAATCCTTTTGTGAGGATTAATATGTACATATGTAGTTTAAAAAAACACACCTAAAACAATGTAAAAACCCTAAAATACAATTGCCCTTAAACTAGAATACACAGTCGTTGGGTTATTAAAAAGGCCCACGCATCCACCGCTATAAACATATCAGTATTGGAATTACATAAAATGCAAGCAGGCAAATGAAGACCTCTCCAGTGCTTAAAAGAGAACTATGGTGTAACCTTTTCATCCCATACTTCTCTTTAGGGTCACGGGAGGACATATACTAACCTCCCATGACCCAAAGCTCAGTATATCGCTTGCTATATACTGAGAGCACCACAGCCGGGATGGATGCCGACAATACTGTTGCGATTCACCCGGCTGGCTGATTGACAGCTGGCTCTGCCTATCTAAAGGCAGAGCCAGCTGTGCCCACCCCCTTCCCCATCCGTTCCTCCAGTCATCACTGGAGGATCGGAGGTGGGGGGGAATCCCTGCAGGGAGCGGTGACTGACAGTCACCACTCTCTGCAGGGAGATGATCGGGGAGTGAGCGACGGTATGCGTTTGCTCACTTCCCGATCAAGAGAGCCAGTTTCAATGTCACACATCGGCTCTAACTATGAGGAGGAGTGGAAATCACTCACCTCATAGTTCTCCTTTAAGTATTGGTCCTTAATTATGAAAGGCAGCCTCAGTAAATCGAAAGGAACCGGTGGCCAAAGTGCAGGTTCCAAAATCAGATTAATAGAGTGCCCTGGGCTTGGGGGTTTCCAGGACACTCAAGGTTAATGCAAGTGATGTGGCTGGTTGTACAGCTACCCATATATCACTTGTACAAAACGAGCCATGGCTCCCCTGTTTTACATATAGGGGCTAAATGTAGCGAAAATACTACCTGCCCAACACCTAGATCTGCATGTCCTGGGCGTTGGGGCGAAAGGAATTGCGCACCCCTGATCCTATATGCACGATTTTTCCACTCATGTGCAATAAGGCCCATTTCCATTTCATTGCATGGAGCATGAATTAATCTCTAGACTTACCATTGATTAACCAATTTTGTTAAGATTCAATGCTTATTTTTTGAATAGGCAAATTAGCACATCAATGTTACTGCAGTCTGGTTAGAAAACTATCAGGTATCGCTAAATTATTTTTCCCTTTACTATATAATTCTCTGCAAGTTATCGATTGAAATCAGTCATCAGTACAATAGGCTATTACATAGGGCAACTGCAGTCTAAAAAGTCTGCTTAAAGAGATGAAATGATTCTAAAATCATAGAAGTTGCATACAATGATCACAAAGGGTGTTCCTGTTGTTCTTACGCTTACAGCCATTTTAATAGAAATATTTATTGCACATTGCTCCAATCCTGATGGCCGGCATAAGTCATAGGCTTCAGACAGCAACTGCACATTTCAAAGATCCAAACGCTGCAGTCTGTCAGCCAAGATAATCCAAGTCGCCCATAAGCTTCCACCACAGACAAGGGAAGGGAGGGTGTCTGAATGTAGTGTGGACATCCTGGTTATCGCCCAATCTTGAAGCAACTAAAAAGGATGGAGAAACATTCCCATGATATCTGCGCCTGCGACTTTTACACGCACCAAAAACTGAAACATATCAAAACAGCCAAACGCGTCTGCTTTCAGTTTTACTTTCAGGCACATTACACAAGGCAAAGCTTATAGTTGAACAATCAAATCTTATGACATACTTTCTTTCCATCCAACATACAATGTTCAAGTGCAAAGCAGTCAATCCCGATTTGTCCTATGACTATAGACCAGGACTGGACAGATACATATGGAATTCAGGAGCCTGTCCAACCCAGGAGCGAGCCCAACCCAGGAGCCTGCTGCATTGACAACTCGAGAAAACCTCAAAAAGAAAGGCACCTGCTGTAAATTTTAGGAGGCACTGGCGACCTGGCTCCTGGGATTTATCTAGCCATGCTATAGATATACTATATACCAGATATTCTCAACCAGGGTCCCTTCTGCCTTCATCAGGGGTGCCTCAAAGTTTTCACACAGCATCATGCCTTTCCATAGTGCAGGCAAGTTCCAGACCCTGATATAAAAAGGGGGTTTCCGATGGGAAAGGGGCTTCTAGTGTAAGAGTGGGGACTGATGTAAAAGGAGGGGGGCTCTAACTTAAAAGGGGACTTCTATTGTAAGGAGGGACTCCTGATGTGAAAGGCAAGATTCATACATGAAAGTGTGGGGCTCTGGTGTGAAGGAGTAACGCCATTGTTTGTGCATGGGGTCATCCCTTAAAATCCATACCAGGCCCCCATCTGTGATATGGAATTTGGTGCAGCCACAGGTTATTTTTTTTACATTTTTTTTTATTGGGGTGCCTCAAGATTTTGCATTCTTTTAAAGGGTACAGTGACTGAAAAAAGCTGCCCTATACCATAGATAGCCTAATGGTATTTGTAGTTGCATCACAGCTGGAGGGCCAGTTTGCCTACTCCTGCTCTATACTGTATATAGTTAATTGCACACTAGTACTGAAACTGCTGATAGGCAAAAATCTCAACCTGTGAAAGGAAGACCAAATATAGCAGATTGTTAAACCAATGTAATATTTTGTTTTCGTGGTTAGAAGTTCCTTTCCAGATATTAACAAGCTTAGTAATAGTGATTTTACATCAGAGGAAAATAGGTGCGCCCAGGCTTTGGCCTTGATGGTGGCCTAAACAAACCCTTTTATCAGACAATCACCCTGAACCCTGGGAGGTCAGACAGGCACAATTATTCTTCCCTGGCACTTCTGGATGATTACTCCTGTCCTTTAAAGGGCACTATGAGTTAGAACCTAAACAGGGAGTAACTTTATGAAGTAGAACAATACCTATCCTTGGAATAATTATAGGGTTGCTTGAAATCATACTTTATCTTCCAATTATCAATAATTACAAGAAAAAAAAAAAAGGCTACATCAAATGATATATACAGAAAGAAAAAAAAGACAATGATTAACATCTACTCCTGTGTAGTTCATGATTTCTAATTCCTGTGCTGTGGAATCCAGAAGACGATAGGATCGCTTAACACTAATTATCACTGTATCAAGCATGCAGAGATCTACATTTGGTTCTCCTGGTTTAAAGTGACATTAAATTCGGGAGTTAAATCTTAAAAATGCATTTAGGTACCTTAACTATTAACAACAATGTATCTTATTTGTGTATCACTCAGCTGTAGATCGTCAAATCATCTCTTAAATAAGTGCCGACACTGTCCTTCCTTCTGGAGGGGGGCTACTTCTGTACCCCATGGTCCCTGTGTGTGTTGTAAAGTACCCACCGATCCAAGCTTGCTCCTGTGATGGACTACAGTCTCACGTTTAGTTTACTAGTTTGTACTGAGATTGCAGTTCATCACAGGAGTTTGGAGCGGTGTCTACTTCACAGCACACACAGGGACCATGAGGAACAAAAGTAGCCACCCTCCAGAAGGAAGGACTGTGTCAGCACCAATTCAGAGATGATTGCAGGATCTGCAGCCGAGTGATATACAAAAAGGGATACATTTTTGTTACTGGTTAAGGTACTTGAATGCATTTTTAAGACATAACTGTTGAGTTTAGTGTCACTTTAATAACATAAGCAGATATCCATAAAAAAAGACAATGTATTACCAGCTTCATAACATAGCAAATATAAAGTCAGCACAAACTGAAAAATACACACTCAGCAGAAGAAGAAAACCTTTCCTGATTGAAACCTGGACGCTGTCATTGCCAGCTGATTCTGCTTATTGCCTGGGTGTCTCTAACCACAGCGCCTAGGCTCTTCACACTGTGGCTTCGAGCTGGGTTACTAAACGCATGGTATTCTGCACTGCATCAGGGCAGCCCATTCAGGCTGCCAGCAAAACGGCAAAAGAAAGAAAAATGGGATCTACAACATTTTCTTTAAAAAGCCTGTCACCTCTTTGTAAAGGACTTTACCCCACACCAGTTATAGTTGCCATACCAGGTAGCACTATTTTCTGTCGCAGTTGACATAACCTAGCGCTTCCAGGTATGGGGAAGCATGTGACAGTGCTCAGATCTAGCAGCCATTCACTGGGCCTAAGCACTCACATGACCAGGGGAGTGCCTCTGTTGACTTGCTTTTAGAAGGTGCATGTTTTGCAACTAACATCCTAAACCTGAGTTCACTACCTAGTGAGTCTTTTACCTGGAACAAGCATGTAAATGGTAAAGACTTGTCTTAATCTCCAGCCTCCATTGCTAAGGTCAAAAACTTACTAGGTACTAAAAACCAGCATGATGATGACAGCTTTAGAACTGGTATGGTTTAAGAGACCCTGACATTCTAAGTGTTCTTTCAATCTGTTCTTCCCTTTTAGGATTTATCAACAAAACCCTTGACAAAGACCCCAAGCATTTTCACTACAGGAGAGGAGTGTGTACAACCGTGTAAGACTGAAGGGAACGATGCCATGGGCGTAAGGGTTACGGCTTCCAGTTGGCCAGCTCAGTTACCCCTACCTCGGCTGCATTTTCTAAGCCTGGAAGCTTACATTTGCTTCAGTGAATAGGAACTTATATTTAAATAGTGCCTGACACATTGAGAGGAAATTACTAAGACTGGAGGAGACAGAATCTGGGAGCAGCTGTGCATGCCAACCAGTCAGCTTCCATCTTCAGCTTGTTAAGGATTGAAAATAAAAGCTAGAAGCCGATTGGCTGCCATGCACCGCTGCTCCAGATTCTGTCTGGTCCAGTTTTAGTAAATGCCCCCCGTGTTTTACTGAATGGATGTAATCAGCAGCTAAGCTGACAATCACATCAAAACTGTATGTCAACTTGGCAGCTTCTGTGCTGCTTCCCCTCCACAGAAAGTCATCAGAATGGCTACTGATCACAGCCAAATGTCTACAGTGTCCCTCTTCACCCTTGTGTTAGAGCTTTGTGAACTCAGTGTATCACTGTGCTAGAGACAAGAGTGCAAGCGTCTATATAGAAACGAGTGAATGGCTTTAGGAACTCTATGAAGCACTATTTAGTATCATGGTGGTATCCGAGCATGGTGGGTGCAAATAAGTGGCAATGGATAACCATCTCCTGAACTGCTCATACTATGTACAGGGAACTGGGTTTTAATTAAAAAAGCCCCCAAAAGCTGACACCATACCGTTCAGGTATACCCAAATACCTGAACGGCATGGGCATTTGACTGGATGTAGGTGATGTTGTCAGACCAGCTCCTTAGACCAGGGGTAGACAACCTTGGCACTCCGGCTGTGCCTATGAGGCACTGCAAAACTGATAGCCACAGGTATGACTCCCAAAAGCAGAGGCATGATGGGATTTGTCGTTTAATTTGTGATGGGGGGGGTGCAAGGGGGTGTTGGGTGCCGACAAGGCCATCCATGGCTCGAATTTTGTCTGATTCAGTAGACCATCCCTAATTAATTTTTTTTATAGATAACAGATTGCTGTTGAGCAGAAGAGCCAACACAAAGACGAGAAGGAAGGCAGGTATTTTAACTTGCTTAAGATAATAGCTCATTGGGCACGGAGCTTAATATTGACGACTGGATCCAGATCTGACTTCTGCTTGAATTCAGAAAAATGCTTGCATAGCCTCCAAAGACCTGTGGCCTGCTTCATATTCAGATCATGCCCCCAGCATGTCTAGAATTGGATCTCAGAATCTACTAGCCGTTTCACTGTTAATTACATCGGCTTCTACCTTTCCTATCACACTGGTTATTAACCACTTCCTGCCAGCCTTACACATAGGCGTCACGTGGGCCTTAACGCCGAGCTGCCACATGCGTCACTGTGTTGTTCTGCAGACGCACTTAATCAGCGTCTCCAGAACTGTGACCGATCTGTCACAGACCACGACCAACAATCGGGGAACCCGTAGGACAGGCTCCCGATTCCACCACGCAGCCAATCGCATAATTGGGAGGTACTCCTACTGGTCTACAGCGTCATTGTCCACCGGTGCCAGCAGCAAGGGGTTAAAAAAATGTAAGCTTTCTTCTCATTAACAAAAAACTATCTAGCTTACTTAATATAATACTGTTTTTTTAAAGGATTTCCCCCCTCAATTTGTTTTTTTAATACAACATGAACCCATAAATGCATAATTATAATGAGAGACTCTAAACCAGGGGTAGCCAAATGTAAGCCCTTAAGCTGATTTGGAACTACTGGTCACATAGGGGGTTTGCAAAACTGACAGCCACAGGCATGACTCCCAGAGGCAGATACATGATGGGGTTTCTAATCTCACCACAGCCGATTGGCCGAAGTTTGCCTACCCCTGTTCTAAATCCTAACTGAATGACACTTTGCTAAAGCTTCAACTCTGCAGTGTTGCCGACCTCCTCCAGCTTTTATCGGCCACTTCCTGCCTACATGTACTTATTCCAGAGTTGGCTTTACATCACTGTTCTGGACCAACTTCCTGATAAAGGCAATAGTGGACCATGCTTAACAAGTGGGTGTCACAATGACCACCAAGGGTGATAATGGATATACACAGTCACCCCAAAACAGGAAATGCTGGAATAAGGACCTTCCTGTCAAGATCGTGAGGGTGTTCTTTGATGAAAGCTGCACATTTGAAATTAATGTCTTAAAGCTTTTATGGCATTTCAGTTATCTACTTTAAAACAAATCTATGTTTTTATATTGAATTTCCCTAAGCGCTACACCCCTCCTAATATCCATATCCATCTAGAAGATTGTAAACTTACTTATTGAAGATGCCCATAGGGTGAACTTCAATCCAGTGACACACAATCTCACTCACTCCCTTGCCTCACGAGTGCCGTCGGAACTACAACTGAACCGCTGCACAATGTAACATTATCATTGCTTGCTGGAGGCAATGCATGATGGGATATGTAATCTTAGAGAAATTGTGAATTCATCACATCAAGCAACAGGGAAAGAGATGCAAAGCACACTGGGAATCCAGGAAGGTGATGAAAGTGATGAGCAGACAGAAGGCAGCACTCACTACATAGAAGGGATTTATTCAAGTAAGCTTTGAGCACATTAAAAAAAAAAAAAAAAACTATATTCCTATTACAATGCTGATATCAGGATAGTGGGTAAGATATTTAAATGTACCTTTCTTCCCAGAGAGAATTTATACAGAGCTCCTTTAAACACAGCTATCGGATTTCAAAGGGGGGAACTTATCAATACTGGGACAGAATCTGGAGCCGTTGACAACCAATCAGCTTCTATCTTCAGATTGTTCATTTAGGCCCCGCTCACACTGAGCGATTTATCGCGCGGTAATTCCCGTGATATCGCGGCTATTTACCGCGCGATATCGCTCTCCAATGCATGGCAATGGGGCTCTGTCCGTCGCTGGTCGTGCGTCGCTACAGCAGGACCCTTTTTAGAGCGGATTTTGCCGCGATTCTAGCTTGCTCAATGCAAGCATTTGCGCGATATCGCGCAAAATGCAAATCACGCGACAAACGCACGATTTGCGAATCACTCAGTGTGAATGGGGCCTTAAGCTTCGAAAATAAAGAGAAGCTGATTGGTTACTATGGACAACTACTCCAGTTTTGATCAACTCCCCTTTGGTTTTAGGATATTGGTCCTTGCATGGAAAACTTCCCTGCTTCTGATCTCCATGTTTAGTTCAAATCTATTGAAGGGAACATCGCCCATAAAGAAATCCTTCCCAAATACCACTATAGTATGCTGCTAACTTATCCAAGAAAAACATACAAGCCCAGCAAATCCTGCGTTGTCCTTTGCTTCTCCGCAGCACATAGTGATGCATGCGGCCATCTTTCTTCTCTTCGTCATCAGAATCCAGCTGTCTCCATGGTTCTTGCAGTCAGCCCCCATGATGACGTGGCACCAGATGAGTCTTCATTCATTCAGCCAGCATTGTGGGGAAGTCGAAGACTCATGGGATACGAGACGTCAATATCCTAGGAAGCGGCTCACACCTTTAAATACTTTTCTATATCACTTGCCCTTCCGTTTAGAGTGTAAGCTCTCGTGAGCCAGATCATTCTAACCCTCCAGTATTGAATTGTAACTGTACGGTCTTCCTTTATTTTGTAAAGCGCTGTGCAAACTGTTGCGATATAGATCCTACAAAATAATTCATGCTTTTAAGATTGTAAGCTCTCATGCCAAGGGCCCTCCTCACCATCTTGTCTTGTAACTAATGTCCTCATACTGTAAAGCTCTGCACAAATTGTTGGCACTATATAAATCTGAATGATGATGAAGGTATGGGGGGAAAAAAAGCAAAAATTAAACTTTTTTGTAAAAAAAAAAGGGGGTCTACTTTTTTGGATGGCGGAGGGAGAGGGTTAGAGTGATGCACATTTTATTTTCGCATGAAGCATTTAGCCCCAGGAACAGATTTGTGGTATGATGAGAGCGGACTCTGCAGTAGACATGGAACGCTCAGCTCTCATATAAAGCAGGAAGTTGGTTAAGAAGGATTGCCCTGTAGCTTTCTCCCTTCCCCCACTCCTGTGTACTGAGGAGGGTTCTCCCAAGAAGCAGACAGAGGAGGAGGAAAAGGGGGGGTGTGCAGGCAGGAACCACCTTCTCTGCTCTCCACCCCCTAAATCAAAGCCTGGAAGGTGCACATCAACACCAGAGTGCAGCACTGCGGCTACAACATGGCTAATTACCTTGTTGAGTCTCAGTACAATGAGAGCTATGCACCATCAGAAAAGACGTGATCGGCACAGGGCACACGCTCAATGACTAGCATGCAAATGTGTGCAGGCCGAGCCATCCCGGCTCATCACACTGCAGCACAGGAAGGTGATCTGCAGTGCTGGAGCCAGCACAGTGATGTCAGTGCTGAGCAGAGGTGACAGGGCGTGCACCTGTAATAACGGGGGGGGGGCATGTCTACACTACAGACAACGTATGCTGCATTGTGAGCATGGCTCGTAGTAATAGACTAGAAGAGCCAAATAAGGAATGTACTGCAAAAACATCGACGTCACCCGGCCCCTGCACGAGGCTGGATGTGACAACTGCAGCAGATCGCACCTTGCAATACTGGGGCCCCTGGATCAAACCCCAGCCAGGACACCATCTCCATGCATGTGAGACCTGATCCCCAAGTCACACTGGAGTGCTTTGTTGCAGTGCTCAGTATGAAGATCATTATCATTTCCAATGGTGCCCGTTTACATCTGAGCAATCGTGCACTTTAAGGCCCATAGGCATCAATGGGAGCACCTGAAAACGTGCAATTTTGCACCTAGCAACCGTCTCCTCCTCCTAGTAACCGGCTTTCTATTGGCTAAAACAAATGCTTACCCTGAAAACGCACAAAAGACAACTATACCATTATAAAATCAGGTGTGAATGGGTTTCTATAGGCTTCCCCTCACATTCCAATGACATGCTGGTTCTAGTGTGTGCATACGAGATAGTACAGCACTACAGATGTTGTCAGCGCTATATAAATAAACCAGAGGAGAGCTGCCAGTACAGGAGAACAGTGCTTCGTATGTTATACAAGGACAAATTCTCCGTGACGGTGACATGAGAAGCCCGGCGTCCTTCAGCCGGCTCCCAGCCACAGGTAGCGCAGAGAATACGGCCGAAGGAGGATGCGAGTTACGTGGATCATGCTGTGTGCGTGCAGCCCAGCCCCCTCCGTCTGTCTCCAGGTCCCGCTCAGACTCGCCCCTCCCCTTCCAAGGGAGTGTCGCCGATGCACGTGGGGGGAAAGGCGGGGACTGACACGTCACTAGACACGTGTAACTCGTTCCGTCCCGTCAGCCCCCACCCAAACTGTCGGAACCGGGCGGGTTCGGGCTCAGAGGGGCAACGGAAGGATGTCAGGGCGTCGCCGAGACTCGTACGGGACGAGCCCGTGATGCCAGGGCAGCCACGGGGCCGGGGGGAGATGAATGGGCCAGCCGCGAAGGGGTTAAGAGGAGAGTGTGCTCCGAGTCATATGACAAGCCCGTGTCACGGTATTATGCAAAGTGCTGCTGGAGCGATGCCACCGCCCTGCGAACCCGTCTACCTCTGCATCGGGGACAGGGCGATAAAGGAGAGGGATCCCTCCATCCACCGCAATGAGAGTAGAGCCTCATAGTGTGTACACATGACACGATCACACAGGATCCGGGGTGACACCAGACCACCTGCCCGGAGACAGTGCTTACCACTGCAATACACCAACCCCTCACTCATCACCTATTCTCATTACATATATAGAGACACCCGGTGTGAGCCGGCACTGCTCTGATCGCCTCAAACACAATCAGGACACCTCTGTGCTCCCTCCATCACTGGGTAACTCTAGAGCCGGCACACACACACTCAGCCACTGCCCCCTTACCGGGCGTCCTCTGTTGCTGCTGCTGGGCTTGCCATTCCAGGAAGAGGGCTGCTTGTAACAGTGTCTCCAGGCTCATGTCTCCTGCAATGCACAGATCAGTCACACACACACCGGGGGGGTCTGCCGAGCTCTTCACCCTCCTCCACTGGGCGAGCAGATCCCAAATCAGACATACAGGGCGACCGAGAAGGAAAAAAAACCAAGGCTGTCACCCCCGATCCCCCCCACGGATCTTCCAGACAAGAAAAGGGCTGCAACAAGATGGCGATGAGTAACAGAAACACAACAAGAAAAAAAGGGACTCAGAGCTGAGAGCTACTACACGGGCGGAGACAAAGCCCGGACACAGGAGGCCGGCCTACGGAGCGGAGTCAGGAGGGAGGGGGCGGAGCCCTGGCTCTAGGCTTCAAAACAGCCTGCCCTGGAATCGTCCTCATTACTCAGCCTGTCACCGCACGTGTCAGCGGTGTTATCAGTGGAGAGCAGGTGGCTCCGCCCACTGGCCGTACATGGGCACACATTGGACGATGTGAGGATGGCAGGAAGCCGTCCTGTGTATAAGTGGGGGGAACCAGATGACAGGCGTCCCCTGTCTATAGGATGGGAATTACTAACGTGTCTTCTATATGATTCCAAAGATCACAGTGCGTATGGCCTGATCTGTTATAGGTGCCCATAGACACTGCATGACCCTCTACTGGATCCAGTAATTATTTAAAGCAGACCTTTACTCACCAATTATATTCTTCCCTCCACAGCAATTTGGAGAAAAACATTTTTAAATTGGGATGCGCCGATATGGGTATTGGTTTCGGTGCCGATACTGAGCATTTGGGTGAGTACTCGCCCATAGGCAGGGTTGGATTTCTTATAAGGCCACTTAGGCAGGGAGTTGAGGGGGGGGGGCCAGGTTTTTTTTTTTTTTTTCTACATTTAGCCCTGTTTCAGGCAAGCAGTGCCAAATGTACAGCGGGTGAAGCCAGCACTTGTTTAGTACAAGTGATCCCGGCGATGCCCCCGCAATCATTTGTAATATGTCTGCTGCCCCCACCTCCTGCTGCCTCCCTGCTCCCGGTACATTCGTTCAGGTTGGAGAGCGGAGGACATCCGTTCTCCGCTCTGCTCCTTGTGAACACTGAGACGACTCACAGCCTTCCCATCTCAGCTGTCACAGGAGGGCCAACACAGTGCTGTGCTCAAACTCCTGTATTGGAGGTGACAGCTTCAATAAAGAGAACCTGTCATCTCCAAATGCTATCACACGGGCTTGTTAGCTCCTGTGTGATAGCGATAAAGTTAAGTGGAAAACAAGCTTCAGATGAGGCATTGGAGGAGGGCAGATCAGGTGATCGGCTAAAAGAACCCAGAAGAGGCGGCTGGCTTTCGATGACAGAAGAAAGGAAGATGGCGGCACAGGACATGGCATGCAATGGTGCATCGCAACAGACCAATGCTGTATCTGATGGGCATGTGAGTATGTGAACTGAGAATGCACAGCACTAAAAGTAACAGGAATTAAAAAAAAGGGAGGTGAAGTTCCTCTTTAATGTCCAGGTGCCCAACCTGTGGTCCTCTGATGTTTGCAGTGCAGCCATCGGGCCCCAGCAGTCAATGGCGTGAGCAGTGAGGGGCCTTTAATAGCATTGACCTCTTGCAGTCTCTTGAATAATGTTCCCAGTCTCCTACAGCATTACTCCAGACTTCAGCTCGGACTGTTGAACAGCCTCTGACCATCTCCTCTAGTAGGTCTGTGGTCTATGACAGTCTTCTGTAGCAGGACATTTAATGAAGATTATATGAAGACCTTTGGTAATACCACAGGCCATATTTGAGGGCCCCTATACCTTGTAGTTTCACAACCCGAAATCTAATGTGTATGTATTGCCAAAAGTTACTAGTTGGAAAATCTTGCCTATTCATTACTGTTTTTCCCTCGTTAAGTCAGGGCTCTCTGTAGTTGACTTCCTCTTGGCTCTCCATCAGGTAGACTCGGTGGATGGAAAACCTTATCTAGTCAATACTGTTTTTCCTTTGACAAGTTGGCGGTAGAGGTGTGTGTGGTGCTAGCAGTGTCTGCAGTTTGCGTCCTCTTGCCTTTCCATCAGATGAACTTAGTCACATGATGCAGAAGTCCGTGTCCTAGGAAGCCCAGGCCACATTGTATTAAGGGTGTGTTGCTTTATGCCCCCATTCATTTTGAATGGCCCGAGAGCCCATCGTAACACACAAAAACAACTTTTTTTTTTTTTTTTACCAGCGCAGCACAATACACATTCCCGGGAATTCAAAAAGTGTGTCGTAGTGTCATTTGTGCACAACAAATGTTGGGGCCGGCAACAGATTTGCGTGCCTGTCAAAAACAGGTACATGAATTTGTCACGTGAAGGCATGGTGGGGTGGCACTTACACTGGAGAGTCCATACAACTGTCACACTCCGTCCTTGGTCCATGTTCAGTCCCTGAGCCACACAGTGTGTTTGGTTGCTAGGACACTGGAAGCTGCTGAGCATTACTGGTTGCTAGGACACTGTTGGCTGTGCAGCAGACAGCTCCCTAGCAACCAATGACATGTTCTCTGCTCCATTCAGCTGCCAAGATGGGAGATTCCCTGTCAATCAGCAGAATGTACACAAAGGGGTGGGGCTTGCACTGCGTCATTGCCCAAATGTCATTTCCATATTTGGTCAATGACATGTGCCAACATCTATGGTCTCCTCGTTTACATACAGTAGTCGGCTGGGGAGTCTGGGCAGCTGAATGGAGCAGTGGATGCGATAGTTGCTAAGACCCGGCATCCTGGCTGCCCAGCTCCCTTCATGCCTCTGTCTCTGGGAGTCATGCTTATGGCTATCTTGCAATGCCTTATGGGACTTGTAGTTTTACTACAACTGTAGTGCTGAGGTTGCCTCTTGTAAGTACATCCTCTGCCACCCAGTCCCCAGAGCCCAAGATCTATGTCAGAGCAGAGTAATCATTTTCCTCCTCCACTTCACATGACTGTTTTTAGGCCTGGTGATTGGCTACTCATGCTCGCGCACTGCATCGTGTGAGAAGGTCACATGATCCTTCATACCCAGAAGTACTGTAGGTTGGAACAGTGAGGGAGCATGGAAAATAGAACTATACTTGGCGCCCCTCCAGCCATGCGACATCTGTCAACTCAACTGGTGCCAACACCTTTGGCAGGCTCCTGCCGGGTTGAAGATCTTCAGGCATCTTGATTACCCATGGTGGACTGACACAACTCCTATGCGTGAGCAGATCAGCGTACAATGTCAATAAGAAGGCCAAAGAGAGTCTTTCCTGCAATGAAAGCCTGCCTGGTCACCCTTTTATCATTTTTACTTAAAGTCTGAGCCCCATTCACACCTCAGCGTTTAGTCACATGTTTACTGAAGCACATCATCGCTAAACATGAAGAATGCTGTTGTTTTCAATAGCGCCTGTTCACACCTGAGTGTTGTGTCGCCTGAAAAAAGTATAGGAGCTTCTGTTTCAGCAGAATCACGTTACTTGGCCCCATAGACTTCAATGGGAATCCTTGAATAGTGCGCATGATGAGCGATTTTGCACCTAGCCACCGTCTTCCTTTTAGTAACTAGCTTTCCTTTGGCTAAAACAAAACCGCTCAAGCCTGAAAAACGCTTCAAATATGGCAAAAAAAATTCCACTATAAATAGCGGCGGAGTGTGGCCAGAGGCAATGATCCTTGTCATATAGCGCAGGCAGAATGTCTTACGTTGTTCCCTGCGGCATATTATAAAAGACGTCTAAGATGAGTTACGGATGGTCACTCACTGCCACCAATCTGATTTCATCGAGGCCCTCCATTCAATCTCAGCAGATGGATCAGAGCAGAAACATATATCACATATGTGACGTCTATTCCAATGATACGTATGTGGCGTCCATTCCGATGCGTACGCGACGTCCATTCCGATGCGTACGGGACGTCCATTCCGATGCGTACGGGACGTCCATTCCGATGCGTACGGGACGTCCATTCCTATACGTATGGGACGTCTATTTCGATAGACGTCCATTCCGATACACGTGATGTCCATTCGAATTCCATTTTTCTTCCATCCTGAGAGGGCGGAAAAACAGACCCATGTAATCTCTATGGGCCAGCTGGATGTAAACGGGTGTGGGCCGTCCCTATATTGAGGCAGTTGCCTCAAACGGCATCTCTTTGGGTCACATGGCACACCTGCCGCCCCCTTTGCGTCCAGAGTGTCCCAGGTTGCTAAGAACTCTTAGTAACGCTCAGGCCACAGCATCCCGCTCTGCTTCTATCAACCAGTGATGTCAGCGAGCTGGGCGGGATCCCAGACAGACTATAGGGACGCCACCAATGTCTGCCTATTTCATTGATGCCCCTTCTGGAAATTCAGACCTGGATGCAAACGTATTTGTTTAGAAGCATCTGAACAGATTCATATGTACACAGATGCACATCCATCCTCCTATATGGATCCATTTTTGATCCGTCTAATCGCGGGTCAGAAACGCAGTGATGAGACGCCCATGTGAAATGGAAAGAAGTGGAATGATGAATGGTCTCTGCACTTTGCCTGTTGCTCACTGCCTTAGTAAATAGGAGTAAAGGGTTAACCACATGCAGTGCTCACAGTCAGAGATTTGGCAGCCATAGGATTACCAGACTCATATTTTTGCACTGCACGTCCCACTGCCACAGCAGCCGGATTAACCATTTCCTGCCACCAGTGCGATGCTGTTACTGAATGATCTCCATACAAGTGGGGGGGATTGAGCAGCATAGTAAATCCAGCACCCCATTTACTGATCTCCTTCTCCGCGTTCCACTGACAGCGCAGAAGCATTAGTAATTCCAGAACACGATTCAATCTCCATAAGCCCCGCCCCCCTGCAGTGCGTTTGCATCTCATTAAAATATGTCATTCGCAGTTCAGCCAATCAGCAGCCGGGACAACAAGGCATGGAGCTGCTCCACATGGACACCCTGCTCTGTCTGACGCCGACAGCCAGCCATTTAAAGAGACAGCGCACCTTTCTGGCAGTCAGAGCTCACACTGTGGCATAGCTGAGATTGGGGGAAAGCCAGCGATTTTTTTCCTTTTAGAGCTTCCTAATCATTCGGTTTTATTTCATGATTGTTCCGCTGATCCAGAGACAACCTGACATTGCAGTCATAGAGATACATGAGCATTATGGGATAAGTCATCTCAGGTCACAGCAGCCTTCTATCTATTACTGTGACCACAAGGTAATGTAGGGAACATTGCAAGGCTCACGTGGTCCCATATGATGGGCATTGGTACCATGCCATGGGGTTGTCCCTCTCATCGGTTTATATGAATGGATTTAGAGAAATGCATGTGCACAGTAAATACTCAGAGAAGGTTGTGAATATGAATGCTCAGTGAATGGACAAAGCAATCAGCAGATAGATAGAAATACAGAGACAGATGACACCTTCATGCTTCCTCTGTGCGTTGGTGGGAGTGAGCGAGAATGCGTTTGTCTCATTATAGAGTTTCATTAGCGGGTACAATGATCAAGTATGATGTAAACCCAATTACTAAAATCTCACATCTTCTGATATGCTAATGCACGTTCATAGACACGAGGCGATCATCACCTACATAGACACGAGGCGATCGTCACCTACATAGACACGAGGCGATTGTCACCTACTGGGACACGAGACGATCGTCACCTACTGGGACACGAGACGATTGTCATCTACATAGACACGAGACGATCGTCGCCTACATAAACACGAGACGATCATCGCCTACATAGACACGAGACGATCATCGCCTACATAGACACGAGACGATCATCGCCTACATAGACACGAGACGATCATCACCTACATAGACATGAGACGATCATGGCCTACATAGACATGAGACGATCATCGCCTACATAGACACGAGACAATAATTGCCTATATTAATCATCACCTACATCAGGAGTGGGGAACCTCCGTCCCTCCAGCTGTGGTGAAACTACAAATCCAATGAGGCATTGCAAGATTCTCGCAGCCACAGACATGACATCCAGAGACAGATGCATCATGGGATTTGTAGTTTCACCACAGCTGGAGGGACGGAGGTTCCCTACCCCTGACCTACATAGACACAAGACAATTTTGACCGCTACAGCAATGTCAGAATGACATTTCTAACACTGTGATATGAATTAGATATTACTAGCACTTCTTTCCCATGTCATGTCAGTGCCTAGTAGATCATGACCTTAAGAAGAAGCTGTTGGAAACATCTTATACAGCTCCTAGTGAACAATGCTACACTGTTTTAGTAGATAGAGGTTCCTTAGCCTTGTCACGTGCTGCTTATAATATGGTCCACATATCACTGTACAGGACCACGGAGCTCACTAAACGTTACCACAACTATGCAGTTACTTTCCAAACCACGGTTACATTTGCTCGTCTGACCCTGCACATATTTAAGGTCAGCTTTGAATAAAGTCAGGCTGCAAATTGTCTGAATAGTTGCTGTAAGATTTTGGCCAACTGTCACTTATCATTCTGATTTACACATTTCAGTTGACCAATTAGGCCTCAAGCACACAGCAATCGAAGCTGCAGCTTGGGATTCCTGCGTCAAGAACCTGCGGATTCTTGCGTCGGGAATCCTGTGTGTGTCTGTACAGATGCGGCTGCTGTGCCTCTTCAAGTTAAAGAAAGGCTGACAGCGGCCGCATCTGTCTGTGGCTGTGCGCATGTAATCGTACATGGAATGATTACCTGTAGATCGGGAGAGATGCTTGTCCCTGGAAGTAGAGAGATTGCCTCCAGGGACAAGCATCTCTCCCAATCCGCAGGTAATCATTCCATGTACGATTACATGCGCACAGACAGATGCAGCCACCCTGGTCCTGTCATTCACCTGAATGGGCACAGCAGCCTCATCTGCACGGACACACATGGGAACCTATGGATTCTTGCCACAGTTTAAATCACCAAGGTCTTAGTTTCGTGTTAAGCTGGCCATACACTTGAACAGTGACAGCAGCCAATCTGCTTGCAGTCATTCTTCAGGTATTCTGAAAGTGGTGGGTGCCAGATGTCAGAATACAAAAGCAGGAAAGTCAGGAAATCACCAGCACTCCGAGTGCTGGTGATTTCCTGACTTTCCTATGTTTGCACGGCGACATCCGTGGTAATTCATCACTGCAAGCACCACTTTTTTCTTATCTGGCCGGGACTGCTGTGAGGAGTGCGGAGGGTCTCTCCATCCACTTACAGAATACAAAAGCTGGCACTGCCAATTCCTCCATATATGTTGTTTAACGTGGATGGAGGCAGGGAGCATTTTTTCTTGTTCAGTCCACGGGGCTGAAGAAGAAAAGTTGTAAAGTGTATGGCCAGCTTTAGTCTAGTTTTTCTTTAAAAAATGTAGCCTTAGGGAATGTAAAATTCAAGACAATAGCCAGGACTTATCCGCAGCCCAAAGGCCTAGCAAGAGTGTAATACAAAGTTACTTTTTTTTTTTTTATACCCAGGAGGCCCATAATGACCCAGACAAAGAAAAGGGGATCAGTGCTGTACCCCACCCTTCCATATTAATGCACTGAGGAGAGGGGCTGACACAGATTTCCAGTCAGGAAGAATTTAATTAATTAATGTAACCAGTCTGAGCAATAAAGCTGATCATTGATTGAATATACATTATGATGGAGACACCTCAGCACCATCCATGTGTGTTCCTACTGGTGACATCCCAACACTATGCATATGATGCTCTTGTAGATACCGCATCAGCATTCATGTGTACTCCTATTACAGTGAGCAGACACCCCAGCTCCATTTATGTGTGTTCCTGCTGCTGCCGCAGACTATGCTCTTCTGTTCCTTTTGCAGTGAGCAGACACCCCAGCTCCATTCATGTATACGCCTATTACAGTGAGCAGACACCCAGCTCCATTCATGTATGCGCCTATTGCAGTAAGCAGACACCCCAGCTCCATTCATGTATGCACCTATTGCAGTAAGCAGACACCCCAGCTCCATTTATGTATGTACCTATTGCAGTGAGCAGACACCCCAGCTCCATTCATGTATGTACCTATTGCAGTAAGCAGACACCCCAGCTCCATTCATGTATGCACCTATTGCAGTAAGCAGACACCCCAGCTCCATTCATGTATGCACCTATTGCAGTAAGCAGACACCCCAGCTCCATTCATGTATGCACCTATTGCAGTAAGCAGACACCCCAGCTCCATTCATGTATGCACCTATTGCAGTAAGCAGACACCCAAGCTCCATTCATGTATGCACCTATTGCAGTAAGCAGACGCCCCAGCTCCATTCATGTATGCAACTATTGCAGTGAGTAGACACCCCAGCTCCAGTCATATATGCTCCTATTGCAGTGAGTAGACATCTCAGCTCCATTCACGTATGCAACTATTGCAGTGAGCAGACACCCCAGCTCCATTCATGTATGCACCTATTGCAGTAAGCAGACACCCAAGCTCCATTCATGTATGCACCTATTGCAGTAAGCAGACGCCCCAGCTCCATTCATGTATGCAACTATTGCAGTGAGTAGACACCCCAGCTCCAGTCATATATGCTCCTATTGCAGTGAGTAGACACCCCAGCTCCATTCATGTATGCACCTATATTGCAGTGAGTAGACACCCCAGCTCTATTCATGTATGCACCTATATTGCAGTGAGTAGACACCCCAGCTCTATTCATGTATGCACCTATATTGCAGTGAGTAGACACCCCAGCTCTATTCATGTATGCAGCAGTTATGTGCACTCCTGTTTCAGCAAGCAGACAACACAGCAGCAGTCATATGTACTCTTACTGCAGCAGAGACCCCAGCACCGTCGTTCATCCAAATCCGCAAGAAATAAACAGACCAGATTTATTACCCATGGTTACTTTTATTAGCTTCTTATTAAAGTAACTTGTCAATACCAAAAATCAGGTAGATTGGCCTCACATACTGTATAAAATGCAGGCCTCCTCCAACACCTGCATGGGCCTTCACATAGATCCTCAGCATTCCAAAAGCACTAAACCCAGGGACCTATCATATGCAAATACCATTCACATGACTGACAATAATCACATGCAATATAGCTTAATGAATTGAACCTAAAGTCCAACAATGGTTTCTCCGAACTCTTCTTGAAACTCCATAGTGGTCCTCCAATGGAGATGGGTGGTCTCAATGCTTGATAGAATCTTAAAGTTCAACTTTCCCCACAAAAAGTGAGACTTGCATTATACAATGCCCTGCATTTTGGGGCTTCTGGGTAGCTATATGCAGGCAGTGATTTTACCAGCCATGTGTCCATGTATCTTAGCTTTGCATTCATCTATGACAGAAAATGTACATTCAGGCCCTAATGCTGCCCCTCTACTCCCTGCTGCCCTGAGGTCGGGCCTTGTGGGAAATCTGGCCCTGTGAACATTTATCCAAATATAAATCAGGACATACCCTTGTGGGATGATCCGCAACTATTGCTCAGAGGTCATGGCATTTTAGGAATCGAGCTTGGGCCTGCCCAATGTTTGCCATCCTTCAGTGTGATGGTCAGAATCAGTGGCGTAACAAACACCATAGCGAACCAGGCGGCTGCTATGGGGCCCGGGGCACAGGGGGGCCCGGCCAGATGCCGTGAGGGCCGCCTGGGTGGCTATGGCATCCTCTGCTGGTGGCTTTCACTGGCGGCTCAGAAGAAGAATGCGCTGCTGTTCAGATCACTGACAGTAATCTGTGCAGCAGCGCGTTCCTCTCCACAGAGTCAATGAGAGCCAGCAGCGGCGGTGGAGCAGGCTGGACCCGGCAGTGGAGGTGGAGGGCGGGGCCCGGGGTCGGCAGCAGGGGAGGAGGCGAGGCCCGGTGACGGAGAAGGAGGCAGGCCCATGACGGAGGAGGCGGGGCCCATCAGCGACGGTGGAGGAAGAGGAGGCGGACAGCTAAGGAGTGCGACCAGCCCACCTGAGGGTGACCCTGCAGAGCCCACCATATGGTGGGCTCTGCAGGATCACCCTCAGGTGGGCTGTGTGGGATCTCAAGTGGGCTCTGCAAGGGGTATAACTAGAAATCACGGGGCCCCATACAAAATGTTGCTATGGGGCCCTGTGATTTCTAGTTACGCCCCTGCTCAGAATCCTTTTATTTGCCAAAAAAATGTATTCTCATGGTGTGGAATACTACCCTCACCTCCTACCTTGAATAGATGGAAGAGGCTCATTGATCACATCCTGTTTATGAACAACAAGGTAGACCCCAGTTCTTTGAGCTGTGTATGGGGACCCCCGGATCTCATCTACGTTGATGATACTACTGTTGCCTGGACTTTTTTAGAGCATACTAGTATGTTACTGTATATGCTTTAGGCGTGATATTTTTGTTGAATGAGAGGCACACACAGACTTGTTTGGTGTCATTTTATTTATTGTTCTTTTTTTTTTCTTGTATTTTAGTGCTTGTTGCTATTCATTTTATTAACATTTAATAAACCATCTTTGGAAAAAAAAAACAACAGGGCATACCATACACAGTATTTGTCATAGCCCAAGTCCCCCATGCTAGGACTACGCAGTAGATTTCTAGTAGCTCATGTGCACTTGATGGCTAGTAATTCATTATTAGTAGTAACAATTGTTTACTGACCTCATGGAACAAATTAGGGCTGCAGCTAACGATTATTTTCATAATCGATT
>NW_017306316.1:2972478-2973135 GCF_000935625.1 Nanorana parkeri
ATTTTAATCGACTAAATCGATTAACTGTTGCAGCTCTAGAACAAATGGCTCCCTATGAAGGAAACTAGTCATGTAGCATGCAGAAGCAACTTGCTGTATAGTGATCAATCGCACATGATTGGAGGATTGCGCGATCACGTGAGACTGACTACTACGACATGCTGCTTGTGTAGTTTCCTTCATTTAATTCCATATGTTTATCGATCAGTTGCTACTCTTAGTGATTTATTGCAAGCAATTCTAGTAGCATGATTGAACTACTAAAACTGTTCTATGCAGGGCCGGTGCAAGGATTTTTGCCAACTCAGGAAAAGGTGCATTTAACGCTCGCACGCACGCACACACACACTATACACTATTGCAGAATACCAGCAGTTACAGAGGACTACAAATCCCAGCAATAATACATTATACAGGCTGCTTAATGTATTATTGCTGGGATTTGTTGTTCCTCTATAGCTGCTGGTGTTTTGCAGTGTGCCGCTTTTTTTTTTTTTAAACCAGATACTTTAAAACAGGTCCCCCTTACCTGTTTCTGAACCCGTGGAAGTCGCGGCGGCAGCTCTGCGGGCGCGTGTCTGGCCTGTGTGGTGAGCGCGGCGTACGCAGCGTAACTCGTGTATGGAGCTGCGAACAGGCGGGCGTGAGAGGCGAGCG
>NW_017306316.1:2973485-2975399 GCF_000935625.1 Nanorana parkeri
ACAATATAATATACAATGCACAATACAGTATTGTATTGTGCATTGTATATTGTATTGTGTATTGTATTGTGCATTGTATATTGTATTGTCAATACACAATACAATACAAAATAATACAATGCAGCATACCACGTGCACTTTGTTACATTACATACCGCTCTATATCACTGTCTTCACCAGCGCTCCCACTTCAGCCAGCTCCCGATCCCGATTCCCGATACGAGTCCTGTCCGATGTGTCTGGTCTGGGGTGGGTCACCATGAGAGGGTGAACCGAAAACGCCTCCTTGCTCGGTTCCAACTTCCAAATCTGTGCACCGGGCGGCTCCCGAGTCCCTCAACAGGTTGCCATCGCCGTCGCCTCCAGGATGACGCCGCCGCACTGCCTGCTGGTGCGTCCGTTGCTCCGCCTCCTGCAGCCCTCGCTCCTTCACATGCGGCTGAGCGGCCAGGGGAACCAGGGGCGGGGCCACTTACGTCACTCACTGACGTAGCCAAGAGGACGGCTCAGTGGCGCTCTTCCGGCTTCCCCATAACGCTGCCCTGGCTGGCCCGACAAGTAAGTTGAGACTGAGAGCCACTGCACAGGTCAGCGCCGCTGCGGCCGGCGGGGACTCGTCCTTCAGATGCCGCCCGCAGCGGCACCCCACACGGAGCTCGATTGGGCGGCCGTGGCCGGACTTATGCCGGCGCCGGGCGACTGTCACTGTCAATTTTCCGCCCTGTTCCCTGGCGCCGTAAGGCAAGTGCCCATGTTGCCTTGCGCTAGCGCCGGCCCTGGTTCTATGCAGTGCTGGCTATACACTGTTAGAATGCGAATCAGCCAAAGTTCTTACAGTGGGTGTCTGATTGCTGGAAGAAAAGTTGATTACTGAACGTTTTCAGCCAATCAGCTGCAGTCACTGTCGGGTATTCTGACAGCTACCAGTGCCGGCTGTGAGAGTACCAAAACAATGACCTCAGCTGATTGGCCGCAGTCAGATCACCTGACAATTTGAAAAATCAACTTTTGTTCTACTTAGTGGCGGTGGCAGGGCCACTCATTGATTGAATTCTGGCCGATCCATGTATCGGGGAGAAATCCAAAGGAACAAATTGGCCTGTAGAGCACACACGTAGGTCGTACTTGGAAGATGTTGGCAAGTAATCTAGTGATATCACTGGACCAGGGACAGGTTGGTATAGGACTGGGGGTGCCATATACTGTATGTGTACCATGCTTCCTGTAGAGAAGCAATCCTTGCCACTTTGCCTTGGTGTTGAGGGACTACACGTCTCAGCAAGCCTCTAGAGCTTGCAAAAGCAGACAGAACTCCCATAGCTGGACTTTATTGCTGTAAGAAGGCATTGAGAACTTGTACAATGTACAGGAAATGCAGAGCCATGGCAGCCCCCCTCTCTCCCCGCTGAGTACAGGAGTGCAGTGAAGGGTTACAGGGTGTGTCCTGTGCCCGCTCTGTGTTGTCCTCACGCGGAGTGGGAGAGGCTCGCTGCTACGTTTCACAATCATTACAGGCTGGAGGGTGAAACAACGTGGAGGGGGAGGAGCTTGGCCCGGGGATTACACAAACGCGTGATGGGGGCGTGGCCTCCCGGTGGAGGGAGATCCTGTCCCACTACAGAAGCCGGCTAGTTAAAGGGGCGATCCGCTCTGCTCGCTACATTAACTGCTTCACTGCTGGAGCTGTAGAAGAAGGACGATCCTCTAGACGAGTGCTGGCATTGTTCCAGATGTCAGTTTGCTTGTTCTGCTGATGGCCATGGAAGTATCTGGTTCTTTGGTCGTTCAGGAATCACGCATATACCCATAGATATCTGTTAGCAGTTCAAAATACTTTTCTTAGAGCAGCCTTTCTCAATCGGGGAGCCTTCTGTCTTCATCAGGGGTGCCTTCAAATTTCCGCACAGTGTCATG
>NW_017306316.1:2975726-2980518 GCF_000935625.1 Nanorana parkeri
CCTATCTGCGATAAGTGTCTGGTATGGATTCTGGAGGGGCCACACTTAATTATTTTTCTTTACATTTTGGACTGGGGGGCCTTGAGGTGTTGCATACTTTTCAAGCGTGCTGTGACTGAAGAAAGTGGAACTTAAAGCAGACCTTGCAGCTGAGAAGGGAGGTGTGCTTTTTTAATGTGGCCCCCATAGTCACATATGACACCAGCAGTGCAAGCACTATGTCTGTGAAGGTTCTCATTCATCCAAGTCAAAGTAAATCTAGTAGTAGTGATGAGCGCACTGGCTTGGGTTCAATTGGACATTTGGCGAACCTAGGCAAAAATACTAGACATGTAAGCTGCGGAAAAATTTGGTTCGGTTGGGATATTTCAGGATTCGGATCCGGAATTCAATTCGGTTTGGATTCGGACGAAATCCGAAGTTTTGTTAGTTAAAAGGAGTTTATGAATATTCCTTGCGAGTAAAACAAAACCATATACAGATATTAATACTAAAGCTGAAGCTCCTAGATCCAAATGGCATTCGGGATCCGAATTGCATTCAGGAGCTGCCAAATGCCATCTGGGTCTGGGAGCCATATACATATATTACTAAAGCTGAGGCTCCCAGACCTGAATGGCATTCGGGAGCTCCTGAATGCAATTCGGATCCCGAATGCCATTCGGGTCTAGGAGCCTTAGCTTTAGTATTGTCATCAACTCCTCCCATGCTCGCCTCCAAGACTTCACTAGAGTGTCTCCCATTCTATGGAACTCTCTACCCCAACCTGTCCGTCTATCTCCCACACTGACTGCCTTTAGGCGATCCCTTAAGACTCGTCTCTTCAGGGAAGCCTATCCCACCTCACCCGAACCACTGAACAATCACTTTCTCAAATAATCATCCCCACGCAGCTACCTCCTCATGTATCACTTGCCCCTCCCTTTTAGATTGTAAGCCCTCACGGGCAGGGCCCTCCTTACCATCTTGTCTTAAATTGTATTGTGACTGTAATGTCTTCCTTATATTGTTAAGCGCTGTGCAAACTATTGGCGCTATATAAATCCTGTATAATAATAATAATATTGTATATACTGTATATGGCTCCCATGTTGCCGTAATGAAAATTCGTGTTCACACCCATTCGGATGCATCAAACCGAAAAACATCTGATTGGCAGGAAAAGTCACATGTCCGATTCAGTTTGGTTTTTGAACGAAATTCGTCCGGCATCCGAAATTCGGAAATATTTGGATGCATTGGGATTCGGATGTGTCAGATTTTCTGAAAATTCCTCCAAATTTTTATTCGGAAAAAAACAATCACACATGTCTAAAAAATACGGGTTTAAAGATCTGAACCTGCACAGCGTTATTGGTTGATAGGATGCTAGCAGCTGGGTTGCACAGTGTCAGATAGAACACAGGCGGCCCCACAGAGTCATAAGTTGTTGTGGTGCATCAACATACATCCTAAGAACCAGGGATGCTGTTCAGATCACTGACAACCTGTCGGTGATCAATGCAGAAGAGCGTTCCTCACAGCCGCTGCTGAGTCAGTGACAGCAAGTTGCGGAGGAGGAGGCTGGGTCCAGCGTTGGCAGCAGTGGAGGAGGCAGGGCCTGGTGATGGAAGGAGGCGAGGCCCAGCAACAGAGGAGGCGGATAGCGTAGCAGGGCTGACAGGTAACAGGTGTGCAGGGGTGTGACCAGCCCACCTGAGACCCTGCAGAGCTCACCATAGAGAGTCTATGATGGGCTCTGCAGGGTCACTCTCAGGTGGGCTGTTTGGGATATCAGGTGGGCTCAGCAAGGGGCGTAACTAGAAATCACAGGGCCCCATAGAAACATTTTCTATGGGGCCCTGTAATTTCTAGTTACGACCCTGAGTAGTACTTAGTTACATTCAGCTGTAATTGCTGTATAAGTTTAACAATGTTTCACAACTTGTCCAAACCAATGAGTGTCAGGAAGGTATCTCAACATTTATCTTGACATTTAGTTAAAACATCCGGAATGTCAAGAAAAAACATGGGACCATCAAACAGAGGGGAGAGGCAGAGCATACAAAGTAATATAGTGATCCCAAATGTAGCTGGGGTGTTGGAAAAACTCTGAAGGATCTTTAGCAGATTTTGTATCCCTGTGTCCTTCAAGCCCAGCAAAACAATGAGACAGAAGCTTGGACATCCAAAAGACCCAACACCCAAAGCCAAGCAAAGTAAATTGGTAAATGTAGTGCATTGAGAAGACAAAACAACCTCTCAGCAAACGAATGGCCTGACATAAGAGGGCACATTCTACAGGTCAAGATTCAGCAGTCTTCCTACAAAATAAGCAAAAGAGACATTTTTTTGAGGACAGTGTGGTGCACATTTTGGAAAGAGAGGACAACTGCTTTACAAGTGGCATGAAAGAGGCCATTTACGTCAAACTGGAACACACATCTTTAATCAGTGGTGAGGGCCTTGGACACCATCTGTCTTCCACCTACAATATTTTTTTAACATCTTTACCTTTGACAACGATTTACACCTGTAGACATCTCAATTGAGGAATTAACACCTATGCAGAGTTCCTGCCACCAAGATTGGGATTATGTAACTAGATCAGGATGGTTCCACAACTTTCACACATCCCATCCTGTTCTTGAACAACTAACATCTACACATTCCATGGTGATTGGATTTAGCTGGCTGTGCTACCTGTGTGGATATACAGTAAGTGCTGGGCTATCTTTCTGGCACTCATTGGAACTCATTGGAGAAACTTGATCATCAACATTAAAGTCCAGCTGAAAGTTACTGCTACTAGCTCCCCAATGCAAGCACTTATTTTGTGCAGCAGCTTCATTCAGTTGGTCAGCTGAGCAGCTACTATGTGCAAATCACTTTAACATAGACACTTATTTAAAATAACAATTAATTGCAGTTATAAACATATAGATGGGGATATATGAAAACTGGAGCAAACAGAATGTGTAGCAGTTGCCCATAGTTACCAATCAGCTTTAGTTTGTTCATTTAAGCTTAGAAAATTAAAGCTGGAAGCTGATTGGTTGCCATGCACTGCTTCTCCAGATTTTGCCAGCTACAGTTTTGATAAATTCTCCTCTCAGTCTATAGTAGGCTTATCAAGGTATCAGGAATCTGCAATATGGTCCCCCCCAATCCCTCCAACACAAGCTCAATGCTCTACCTTCCTAGTGCTAGAGGGAAGATGTACTAAGCTGGAGCTAACCTGGAATGACTAAAGGCCAAAGTTCCAAGGGACATCCAGGAGTCACCACACCTCAGAACCCACATGTGCTGGAGCCCTCAACACCTTCATCAGAACCAGGTTCTGTGCCAGCACTTGACGGCTACAGCTTTGATCTTGAGGTGGTGGGTTTGGGAGTACCATATTGTGGACTCTCACACCATGTTGTGTTTTAGCTTCATGTTCTATATTGCCAAGGGATAAAGACAGGGCTAGCAAGGATTAGAAGGAGCAGTTATTAGTTTACGATCCTTTTTTGATTCCTTGATGAGCATGTTCATTAGTTTATGATTCTTTGTTGATTCCTTGGTGAGCATGTTCCATTAGTTATGTATTTTGCTACATATGTATACTGTAGAAGAAAAACACATGCAAACTGTAATTAAAATGCATACAAAAGTCATATAAAATGTGTTTATAAAGCAACTCTGTTAGTAAAATAAAATAAACAGTTATCACAGGTATAAAGCTACAGGTATGAACCTACAGCAGCTTCCAAGCACCCACCATTAGCCCTGCATGCTGGGCAAAAGCCTCAAAGTTAAAACACTTTATGACTCACCCCTTCCTATTAGCCCATTACTATGATGGGCTGCCTCTCTGGCCAATAGGATTATGCTGCATGCAGGTAGGGGTGTGCAAGCATTTAAGCCAACCAATGAAGTTTAGGAACTTTGGCCATCATTTTGACCTGGCTCTACTGGAGCCAGAATTCAGAGGCAGCTCAAAGGACCACTGGAGGTATACTTCCTGGAGCCAGCATTCTCTCTTTCTACGCCCCCAATGACCTTCAGACCTCTGGTGGCATGGAGAAACCTTAGAGTACTGACTTTTTTACATCAAGCTTTCTGTATGTGACAACAAGGAGCTTGGCGTGGCTGTGCTCAGGCATTTTGCTCCTGCATACAAGCAGGGGCTGTCAGATCACCAGATTACCAACAAAAGGGACGTGAACTGGTGCACTACATCTATGTCTGGATGAAAAACTGGAATACTGAGCAGGTATGCCCAGGTTTCCCTGTATGCATTACAAGGTTTACTGTTCAATTCTGTACATTTCTGTGCTCAACTAAAATCTCTCCTGTGCTTTTCAATGGCACAGCTGTTTAGATCAATAAATATAATCAGTTAACAATCAGTTTTGGAAGCACACAAGGCTAATATTATGAAAATGAGCTAGTCTTCTAAGCCACACTCCCATTTCAATTCAATGTTTCTGACCAACCATGAGTTTACAGTGAACTATGTTTTTCCTCAAGGTAACCAACCTCACTAGCTTCTGTCTGCCATTTCGCTTTCCTTACCTTCTGCAGTGGCATAAATTTGCTAGGCTGGCAGAGCCAACTTTGTGTGTTTATGGATTGCAGATTGAAGAGTTTCTGCCCTGAGAGTGGTCAGGTCATGCCTGTAGGGGTCTAATGTTCATGAGCAGCCTTAGGCTAGACATACACCAGTATTTTTTTTCAAAAGCTGAATGAACATAACACTCTTGATTCTCCCATCCATGCTAACTGAGTGAATGGAGAATCCCCCCCCCCCCCGGGGGGTTTTGTGTGC
>NW_017306316.1:2980619-2999326 GCF_000935625.1 Nanorana parkeri
GGTAAAGTGAAAACCCCCCCCCCCCCGGTGATGATTGGTTGCAGTCACTATTTGGGCTAAGATTTTTCGAACCAGCTTCTTGGACAAAAGCAAAATTTCGTGGAGGGGGGAGAGACGGTGCCACACGCTGGCTGAATTTCAGCCAAGTCAGCAAGCCAAAATTTGTCCAGTGTATGACTAGCGTTAGAGACACATGGACCCTATAACTAGTGAGGGTCCCCAATCAGATTCAATCTCAACCTAAAAAGCTAAATCTGAATGTCAGCTTTGTTGAAGCCTAGATTTTCGAACAATACATTAGGATTTCGTTTAATTACTTTTTTAGATGTAAATCTTGATAAGAACAGCTCTTCCTTTAAAATAAATGATAAATACACTTTTGCAGAAGCCAAATGGTACTGATAGGTTCCTGAACTGCAACACAGAGGATATCAGAAGTTTTATAAAGTGGGTTAGGTCAGAATAGTTTGGTTAACTCTCTTATTTTCTATTTCTCTAGTCACCTTCCAGGACAGCATTAGAGAGATAGGCTCCTCCCACCGGAACAGGAAACACATCACCCACACTTAGAATAAAAAGGAGCACAAGCCTAGCACGCTTCAGTTATTTTGTGTTTACTCCGGCCGAGCAGGACATCGTAATGTTTGTTGTTTTCCTTAGGCCTTCGTGCTGGTGAGCAGGGGCTTCCCCCCGACGGGTACAGCAGAGGATCAGTGGACCCGGGGTACCCAGGAAGGGGGGCTTCCTGGACAGCCCCAACTGTCCGAAAGAAAATGCCTGTGGTTTACAGTAATAGAGCTCTTATGCTTCACCATCAGCCGCCATGTACCGCATGCTAATATAGGAGATTTGTGGAACTCTACACAAGCATACGGAGGTTTCCTGAGATCCCTGTTAAGGTGCCCATACACTGCTCGATTCTCGTACGAGAATCGCGGGAAATCCCGCGATCGTACGAGAATCGAGCAGTGTGAACAAAGACGTGCAACCGTTTCTACTGTACGGTCGCACGTCTTTTGTCTAAGGAGCATGCTAGAAAACCAGCCGAAAATCGTACGATTTTCGGCTGGTTTGAACGGTGCTCGGGAGACAAATGCCAAACGGGCCGGTGTGCGCACACGCACACTGCCCGTTCAGCATTGCGTTCATGGGAAGCCCGCCCCTCAGGGGGGTGGGCTTGCGATGATCGAGAGTACGATCTGCTTGTCCAAGATGGGCAGATCGTACGTTTTTTTATTCACTTTACAACCATCGCAAGACAGAGCTCTTGCGATGGTTGTACAGTGTATGGCCACCTTTAAGGTGCCCATACACTGTGCGATTATCGCACGATAATCGCGGGAAATCCGCGATTATCGCGGAAATCCACGATCGTATGATAATCGTAAAGTGTATGGAAGGCGTGCAACCGTTTTTACTGTACGGTCGCACATCTTTTGTCTTAGGAGCATGCTAGAAAACCAGCCGAGAATCGTACGATTTTCGGCTGCTTTTTAGCATGATTGTAAGATCAATGCCACACGGGCAGGTGTGCGCACGCGCACACTGCCCGTTCAGCATTGCGGTCATCGGAAGCCCGCCCCTCAGGGGGGCGGGCTTGCGATGATCGCAAGTACGATCTGCCTGTCCAAGATGACCCATAGCAGCTCAAGCGTCCCTTCCCTTCACTCCCCTGCAGCTCTGTTCACCATCAGCAGTAAGGAAAAGAAGCTCCATGTCAGCTCCTAATCTATCTTAAATAAGGTCTAAGTGGCCAATAGCCAAGCACCAATGCTGTCACATGGGATGAAAATCAGTGAGTCACATGCTTCCTTATACCCAGAAGTATCAAGTATTTCTCTTCATTCATGGTGTGGAACGGAGTCGGTGCTTTTTCCCTGTATGTGAATACACATTTACTTTTTAGTTTTAGAATTCTCTTTAGACCCCTTATAATGAATTTAATTTAGAAATGTATCCAGAAACATAAAATAATTGTTAAACCCAGCCATGTATGGCTAGACTGGGCAAAGACTGGCATGTTTATTGGGAGCAACAGAAATGTCCTGCCAGTCATTCTCGGGGGAAATAGTAATCAGATGGGATGGATTCTTTTCAGCTGATCTCTTTTGTTTCTCCAATATAAAGCCAGGGCAACAAGTGTTTAGCTGCTCTCATGCATGTTAAAGCAATACAATTTTCCAATCAGTACCTTTTCCATCTACAGTCTCCTGTAGTGAAGATGTACATGGTAATGGCAGGGAAATAAAAGAGGCACCAGATGTTAGAAGACCAAAGGACAATGAAATAGTGGAAACACTCTCCCAGGAACTAAAGCAAAAGCAGAATGAAAAACGAAATGAGAACATAACATAAGAATTAATGATGGAAAACAAGAGATCACCCTAGTGGTATTTTGTTAATCATTTCCATCTAAGAGCTAGGATTGAACATCTTCTATTCCTTTCACAATTGACATACCACCATCTGCATCTTCACCATTCCCAACCCATCAAGTGAATGATACCATGACCAGTCACTAGCTATACCAATGTTGTTGTCATTAGATAATGCTTTTCACCTGAAATTCTAACACACATACTCGCTCTAGTATGCATTTTCTGTGAACTGCCATGGGACACTTAGTGGCATATTTATAAAGCAGTTATATGGCATTGACTGCACATGAATCTTCTGATTCATCCACCAGTGAACGTTTGGTGAAAGTCACATTCACTACTATAAAAATATGCCCTTACTGTGTCTCGGGAACCATCAATCTGGAATGTAATTAAACTTGCAGCCTATATCTGCGATAAAAAAAAACTCCCCTTGCAGTGGGGTTACCCCCCACTGCAAAGGTTAACTGTTTTGTTTTTTTTAAGGGTTTCTTTCAAGCACTTCAGTGTCCAAACAGACCTCACTCCAAGGATCTCCAATAATAATCCAAACTTTATACTTTATTTAAACTGTATTAGATTCCACAAAATGTCAATATGTGAATATTCACCAACACCGCAAACCCCCAGTACACTGAAATCCTCTAACGCCTTTTACCGATAGGCTTATTCATAGAGGTAACCATTGGTGGCTTCAGAACACGATTATGACCGAGGAGTTGGAGCGGCGAGATCTCCTTGTGTCTTTAGAAAGCAGTTTTACTTACCTCTCCCCCGCTCCCTGGCAGTGAGTGCTCCACTTGACTCCGGCGTGTGGACTGTGTCTCGGCATCCTTGTGTATAATGCAGGGCTATGAACTCTACATTAGACGTGATGACATCAGCTGACCTCCAGCGGAGGGGGGAAGAGGCTTAGGGAGCCAGTCTTGAAGACAGAGGGAGCGGGGATCAGGTAAGTAAAACCTCTTTAAGGGCCTGTTCACACAGTGCCGTGACCTGTTTTGTGCTGTACCGGATCAACGAAGGACACCACATGGCAGTGCAGAGGCCCCACTGCTGTGCAGGGACTTGAATGGAGTGCACACATTGTACACTTCACATAAAGAAAAATGTGAGCAGGCATGGCAACGGCAGACACACATTACTGGAGCTTTCACAACGCACTAGCCTGTTTGCTGAAACTCAGCGTTTCAGTAGACAAGCTAGTGAGAATGGGCCCCACAGAATCCAAGATCACACTCATTCTGCAAAACTGGTGCTATAAGGCCTCTTTCACACGGGCACCTGTCAGTTCTGATCAGCAGGGGACCCATACACGGATCCCTACTGATCGGAGCAATTCGGAATGGATGTCACCGTTGTGACATCCATGGCCGTCCAGTTTTTTCCACCATCTCGCAATGGAGGAAAAAACTGAAGTTACTGGACCCCTGTTCGTACTTCGGGGAATCAGATGTAAACAGACATGTGTCTATTTACATCAGATTACCCCCAATCTGTCACGATCAGGTCCGCCAAACCACTTTTCTGGACCGCTCCAGGTCTGGACGAAGTCGGGGGTAATCGGATGTAAACTAACGCTTTCGATCAGATCCACCTGAAAAACTGACCTGATCGGACTGCCCCTCTGAAAGGGGCCTACCACAAACAAGTGAAGTTATATTCTCAAGTGGAGCCATAGGTCTTATACACAACCTGATTTTTGGAAGATATGAGACCAATGCAGGCAGATGAAGGGTTAATACCTGGGTACTGATGAGTTTGCCCCAGCATATGAAGTTCTCACTTTACCTGTGTAGGACAATCTCCCTTGCACTGTATAGATTTGTTCCATTCCTACACTACGGGGTCATTTATAAAAGTTCCGCCTGGCATATAGCTGGCTGGATGCTCTTTTCATGGCACTAGTGTCCCTAGATGGGGAGAGAGATAGTGTGTGTAACTTTTATAAATGATTCCCTTATTGACCTTTCAGTCAATGCCACCCATGGTACCACACTCGTGAATAACAATGGAAACGCGCTGAAAAACGCCATACGCCTAAACAAGTACAGGAGCTTCTTTGGGGCGTATTTCAGCGCGTAACCATTGATATTCCCGAGTGTGGCTCGGGGTTAACAAAGCGGTAACCACGAGCCACCCTCGGGAATACAGCGTAGGTCCTACCTTGTCTGCGATCCCCGCTGTGTCCTCCGGCCGCTGCCGTCTTCCGGGTTCCGTCCCTTGCTAGCGTCAGCGTTGCAGGGGGTCGGAACCGGCGGGAAGTTGGAAAGTTTAAAAAAAACAGAAAAAAAAGATAGAGAAAATAAAGGAAAAAAAAAAATCATACCGCCAGGGAGGTTTAAAAACGAGCGTCGAACGCGCGTTTCACTGAACGAAAAAACGAGCAGAAAAAACGCACCTACAGTACGCCCAGGTGTGAACCCAGCCTAACTGTTTCCTTATTACAGCTGGTACATGTCACAGGGTGAAATGTATTCTCTACTTTGCATATGTGCCTGGAGAGTTTTCTGACAGGAGAATATGAAGAACAAAGGGTCTTTTTATATCCCTGGCGTGACTATTATTATCTGTCTCTATAAAGTAGCTAAGACGAATTGTTTCTCTAACTACCATAGCACATGCCCTACTCTGTAAATATTATGACTTCACATAGCTAGGACAACAAAGGCAGGTGATGCTGAATAAAACCAGAAAGGTTGGAGCTACGTTTGTATGCTCTTCTCTGCCAAGTGTTGTCAGAGAATAAGGTCTATACACCATTTACTACTATACAGCATTCGGCCCAGCATTAGCGTGCAGTACACATTCTGCAATGCACACCACTGTCTGCCAATGATCACTTTACTCTTCATTAACATACCGAAAATTAGGGATATACTGATACAGGTATCGGTGCCAATACTGGGCATTTTTACAAGTACTAAACGCCAATACTGGCACTTTAAATTTTCAACGGAAGCGGCTGCCTGAGGTCTCGCTTGCTGGGAAACTCGGCAGCCTTCCTGTGAACCACGTAGCGTTTAATTACAGCCCTGGCCATGCATCCACTTATCCTCCTTCCTAGGGAACCCCACTACCCGCACCCGAGACCCTCTGGACCCCTGGTGAGACCTTACACAGCCACCTGAGATCCTACACAGCCCCCCTGAGACCCCGCAAAGCCCCCCTGACACGCTGCACAGCCCTCCAGAGATGCCGCACAGCCCATTTGAGACCCTGCACAGCCTCCTGAGGCACAGCCTCCTGAGACATTGCACAGCCCCCTGAGACTGCATTGCTGTATAATGTATTGCTAGGATTTGTAGTTCTCTATAGCTGGTTGCCATTCTACATTGCTGTATAATGTATTGCTGGGGTTTGTAGTCCTCTATAGCTGATGGTATTATTCTGCATTGTTGTATAATGTATTGCTGGGATTTGTAGACCTGTATAGGTGGGGGAATTCTGCATTGCCGTACAATGTATTGCTGGAATTTGTAGTCCTATATAGCCGGGGCCATTCTGCCTTGCTGTATAATGTATTGCTGGAATTTGTAGTCCCTCTACAGCTTAGAGTCATGGTCAGAGCTACCAGGATTGCATTGTTTGCATCTGCAACCGGGCCCTGGCACTTCACCACTGTCCTAAAATCATTAGTCTGTATTGTTTTAGAAAAACTGTCACATGACACTAAAAAAATATCTGTAATTGGTATCAGCGAGTACTTGAGGAAAGGTATCGGTACTCGTACTCGGTTTTGAAAAATTGATACAGGTGCAGATATTATGTTTATCATGAAGACAAGACATATAATAATGAGGAAATGACAACTGTCTCTGTTGTCCTTAGGCCGTCCATTATGAGGGTTCTGATGATCTGGAAGCTTTCAGAGCCCAGGTAATCCTTCCTATATAGTGTTCCGTAGGCAGAAATATAATGTACAGACCCTGGGAGCAAATATGAGCAAAACCTCTCCTTTTAGCTGTTTATTTTCAACTATCAGAGGTACAGTTTCTTAATTTTTTTTCTTATAATTATACTATAGACTAGAAGAAAAAAAAACAAACAAACAATCTAAAGAGACCACATTTGCTCCCTAAACTTGGCGAAAGAGCCGTCTCCCTCATCATGCCTGATTAACACATTCACTTTCAGTGGCGGATGCTCTGCACCCAAAGCTATCTCCATCAAGCTCCTGCCACTAAATGTAATGAGGAAGTAAGTAAGGTGTTTTCCTGACTGTGCAGTGTGGCAGAGTTGTGTAACTCACAAGACTGGCTGCACGGAAATACAAACCATTTGTTAGGTAAAACCACAAACATGTATTTATTCAAACTATGAAATTAGATTTATAATGCAAATACTGATTGCACCTAAAAGTAGGTGCTAACCATTCCTACCTATTGGTCCATCAGTGTGAATGGAAGTTGGCAGCAACACAATGGAATGCCTTTAAGTTTTGGAATTTGTAGGGAACACTGCTCAACTCAAAATTCCACCAGTGTGTTGCCCCATCGGTGTTCCTCGATTCAACAAAATTTAATTTTTCAAATTACTTTTGACAAAGGTAGGTAGATAGACAACAAATCCTAAATATTGCAGGAAGACAAAAATAAAGCACATGTCTAACACATACACAGATCAACCACAACATAGCGACCACCCGCCTAAGACTGAGGAGCTCTCCCTTTTGCCGCTAAAACAGCCCTGACCCATCAAGGCATGGACTCCTCTAGACCTCTAAAGGTATGCTGTGGTATCTGGCACAAGGCATCAGTAGCAGATCCTTTAACCGCTTGAAGACCAGGTGTTTAGACCCCCTTCCTGGCCAGGCCATTTTTCAGTGTTCAGCGCTGCGGTACTTTGACTGACGTCTATTCCGTCATGCAACGCTGTACTGAAATTAATTTTATACCATTATTTGGGGACAGATAGAGCTTTCTTTTGGTGGTATTTCATCACCACTGGGGTTTTGTTTTTTTACTATATTAAGGAAAGATTATTAAACTTTTTGGGAAAAAAAACGTTTTTTTTTCATTTTGTTAGGAAACAATGATTATTACCCAAATTTTTGGTAAAATATAAAAGACGGGGTCACGTCGGGTAAATAGACACCAAATATGTCATGCTTTTAAATTGCGCGCACACGCGAAATCGCAAAAAACTACCATACCCAAAATTGACCATAGGCAACGCTTCAAAAACTTTTACAGCTCATCAGTTTAGTGTTATCAGTGATTGATAACCCTAGAATGATTGCTCTTACTCCGACGTTCGCGACGATATGTAACGAGTGCGGCGTAATGGGCGAAATCGTCGTTTTCGCACGTATGCGCACCTGACGCCTGTTTGCATGCGTGTATAGCTCTGCATGATGAGCGTACATCAGCGTACAGCTCTGCATGCTGATATGAACACAGATGATGTAATGTGCCAAAGCCTTGTATCCTGGGAAGGTTACATCAGCAGAGAATTAATGGGGAATCTCATCTGTAATCTCAGGAGCTCTCAGGGAAAAGGCATTTTCCTCCCCTGAGATGATGTGCTTGGTCACATGTCCTAGTTACATGTCTGGTCACATGTGCCAGAGTTCCAGGAAGTAAAAGGAGATCTGGTAACCTGCTTTTAGTTAAAATGGCCACTGTCAGAAGACTGGGAGAGAAAATAAAAACTAGGTATGCAAACAATAAAAAGCCGGCAATTATCTAGAAGTATGTATTTGTAGATTGTCATTACTAAACATTTCTAAAGGAGTATTTGTTTTTATTTTGAAGATATGTGTTAAGTTCCTCTTTAAGTCCTGTAAGCTGGAGGTGGGGCCTCCATGGATCGAACTTGTTTTTTCAGCACATCCCACAGATGCTTCCTGTCGCCAGTCCACTGGTTTTCCTTCTTTGGACCACTTTTGGTAGGTCCTGACATCTGCAGACCGGGAGCTGCAGTTTTGGAGTTGCTCTCACCCAGTCGTCACAAATGGGTCCTTGTCAAAGTCACTCAAATCCTTACGCTCGCCCATTTTTTCTGCTTTCAACACATCGACTTCAGGGACAAAATGTTCACTTGCTGCTTAATATATCCCCTCCACTTCCAGGCTCCATTGTAATAAGATAATCAATGTTATTCACTTCACCTCTCATTGGTCATATTGTTATGGCTGATCGGTTTGAATAGGATCAGAAATATAAAACATTAGTTAGATAAAATAGGTCATTGGCTTTTACACTGCAGGGTTTTTTGACAAACACAAGCTGCTCAGTCACATGTTAGAGAACAGCAGTTTTATCAGGGTGTTTCCTCGTTTCCAGTAAATTGAAAGTGAAATAGACCAGACCTACTGCACACACTGTGATAGAAGGAGGAATGTAATCTTTAACCACTAACCATCGTCTTTATGGAAAACATAGTACATCCGGAAGGGACAGTTACCAACAGCAACCAAAGAGAAAACATTGTATCCTCAGCTTCTAACAGATTTATTGGGTTGCTGCATTTTACATATCAACATAAAGATGCAGAATTGCCTTCTTGTAAAAGAAAGTATTGGCATGCCCTCACTTCCAGCACAAAACCCCTTAAAACAAGGAGATCATTCTCTGCTTATGGGTAAGTCAGTGGAATCGGGCACATCATTCCTTTTTGCCTTCTGGCCATCTGTTCATCCAGAACCGCAGTTGTATAGCCCTAAATTTACAGAACAAGTATTACCAACCTGCATACAACTGTTTCAGGCTTCTAAGCTCACATCAGTGCAAGATATGGTGTTACTGGCTTCATGGTGTAGGACCTGTGAATCAGGCTTGTGTTTCAGGCTTCTTAGCCCACATCAGTGCAAAATATGGCTTTACTGTCTCCATGTGAGCCAGGCTTGTGTTTCAGGCTTCTTAGCCCACATCAGTGGACGATATGGCTTTACTGGTTCCATGGTGTAGGGCGCTTGTGAGCCAGACTTGTGTTTTAGGCTTCTTAGCCCACATCAGTGGACGATATGGCTTTATTTGCTCCATGGTGTAGGGCTTGTGAGCCAGGCTTGTATATCAGGCTTCTTAGCCCACATCAGTGCAAAATATGGCTTTGCAGGCTCTATAGTATAGAGCTTGTGAGTCAAGGGGAACATTACAAATTCCATTAAGGTTGCGGTGAGGCAGTACAAAAGGTACCCAAAAAGGGAAATGGCATATCAACATAGTAATACAATTTTTACAACCATACTTAGAGTTGGATTGTCACTTCACTATCAAGTCAGAGTGATGTCAGAACATCGGATTTGCATACAGGTTGCAGGTAGAGACTTGGAAAGTATTGAATACATTGGTGTAAGCAAGGAAGCCAGGAAACTAGCTTTTTTTAAAAAGAAAGATCAGCAAAAGCAACCACCATATTTCTCTCAATACAGGTTTCCATCAAAGAACTTCACTTTAAGTGAAGTTGTCCTGTAAAACTTCACCATCCCTTTCAATGTAACCAACATAGCACATTACGTATATCTCTAACCCTGCTCCTGAGATCTTCACTGTGTGGCCTTGCCTGGTGCCCAACAACTTTTGCACAAAAAAGTCTTGCCTGGTACCTATGCTTACTGCACACATTCACTTTAATTCTTCCTATGGCTGGGACCATAGTCCTTAAGATGGCCATCATCAGTAGTATGCCGCAGTAAGCATAGCATTTCTCTTCCTTGCAATCACAGTAACAAAACTCATGTTGTAGAGAGATTTTTCCAGAATCTTTGGCACCCAAAATGTTTGTTTCACTGCTTTTCCTAGAAGTCTGCACAGAGCTTGAATTCAAACTCCAACCATCCCGAGCCTCGAGTTTACTGCACAGGGAGTTTTACCTTTGAATGCATGCCTAAGCGCTCAATCACACAAGATCTGAATCATAGGTGAACATGGAATTTGTCTACTGGTTGACAGCTGCCTCAACTGAAATCAATGTTTCAAATAAAGCATCTGTCAAAAATGGTTAAATCTCATGCTCACAAGCACTTCAAATCTTGATCATAGTTGGACTTTACACCTACGCTGGAAGGGAGGTTCCTATTACAGCACTGGGATTGATCATGTGGTTATAGTAAATGCAGTGCCTCCCACATAGCATTTTTTAAGCAAGATTTTAGCAAGAACAGTACATTGGCATGGCTTATCCCAAAACAGAAAGGTGGTGATGGTGGTGGATATGGACGGGCATGGGTTGGGGCACTCTAGGAGGGCAATACTGCTTGTTAAGAGCCTTACAACATATATAAAATGTCTGTTGAGAAGGGCTTCTTTTTTTTCTGAGACTGGGGCTTAGAGTATCAGGGTATCCCTCCTATATGCCTCATCAGCCGTGCTTCTAATTACCTAATCCCACCAAAGCCACCAATGTAAAAGGCAGATGAGTCTCATCCTGCACTCCTCTGCAGCCTGACATCACTGAATTCACTCACTAGTGCAGGAGATAGAAGGGTCACACAGGATGAACTAAAATAGTCACCATAGATCAGATTCTCAGGTCAGAGTCAGGCCAACTATTTCTGTTGAAGGAAGCAGCTCTGAAAGAAGCCAATCTGGCCAAAAAAAAGTAGAATGAAAAATGTTATTACCTGTATCAAGGTGATGAATAAGATAGTTCATGCACTTTAGATCATCCATGTGATGACACCAAACAGGTTTACAGTCCAACCTGAAGTAGAGCCGGAACTTTGGACTCCTGATGCCAGCAAAGCAATGGACATTTACAAGGCACAGTGCTGCTTTTTTATGTACTTCTTAGTCCCATTAGCTGGTATGACAGGCTGATGATAACCCTGTCTAAGAAAGAGAGAGTGGGAAAGGAATAGATCGTCAGTCATGTTTTTAGTGCTGTCTCCGCTGGGAGGATTTACCCGTGTTTGGCGCTGTGTGACCATTGTCACCGAGACACAAAGGGGTTAATTTATAAACGTTATACGCGGGTGGATGCCGTTGACACTGCACTAGTCCCCCTAGATGGCGCTGATGGGTAGAGGAATTTTCTATAATTGTCAGTGCCACCTAGGAGAGCTAATGCTGTGTGAAAGGCATCCACCCGGCTATATACTGGGTAGAACTTTCTTACATGAACCCCAAAGTGCTGGGGAATTAAAAATTCTGGCTGTCACTAGAGCAGGAGTTGAGGGTAAAAAATTCAGTGTGGACATGTGTGTTCTGCTGGCAACTTAAAAGAGAACTACGAGGTAAGTGTTTTTCCCCATAGTTCTCCTCAGGGTCACGGGAGGACATAAACTAGCGTCCTCCCATGACCCAAAGCTCTAGTGACAGCCAGAATTTTGAATTTGAATTCTGAATAGCTCATGACCCAAACCTCACTTGGGGAAGAATTCCTCATTTCCTGCTGCGTCTCCTGAACAGGAAGTAAAGGGAAGTCTCAGCTGGACAGAGACAAAAAAAATAAACCTGATAGAGGTTTTAAAGAGGCTCTGTCACCAACTTAAAACAATGCATCCAAAAGCATAAAAGTGGAACTAGGAATTAAACATTTGCAAACAAGCAGGCTTTTTTATTGCAGAGGAGGCATACTATGTCTCTTCTGTAATAAATGATGACTACCTGTCTGTTCCTAATCCATTTGACAATATGCCTGCACAGCTCTGTGTATAATCCATGTATCTGCTGGATGCTGGCATGAAATAACTCCTGTGCACATGCACGGGACGGGAGTTACATCATCTTGGCACGGCCAGTGAAGATGGCAGAAGATCCTGAATCCGGAAGAAGATGTCAACATCAATTTCCAGTGTGTGCGTGGACCTGTCTGAGTCTTTTTGACTTCTGTGATGTTGCAAGGGAGGAGCAGATCGAGCAGTTCCTGAGCTGTTAAGCTGCATGCTTAGGACATGGTTGGTGTGAATACCAAGTGGAAAAGGTACAAGATCTCTGCAGATTGAGAGTGAAAGAGACTGAGATCTGTTCACGAGGCATTTTCTGAACTATCCATGGAGATTGTCATTGGGTTGAAACATCCTTTGGTGGCGTGGCCTAAGCATGCTATCCTCCATATTGAAAGTGTTATCTTTATGGTCATTGTTCTGGGAGCCAATTTACAAGCATTGACCTCGCAAGAGAAATAAATGCGCATTTCTCTTTATGCTCTGCTTTCAATAGAGAAGAATTTATTTCTGTGACTCTTCAAAGAAAGAAAATGGATCTACCTATTGAGCTGAAATCAGTGTGTACACCTCACATCAGTTTATTGCTGGACACAGATATACTTAAGAATGAATGTAACATTTAACATAATCTTGCAATTCAACTCACAATCCTCTCAGTAAAGTTGAAGTATCCCATGAGACCTTCTATTTGAGTGTAAGGACATACCTGACTAGATAGACGTTAAATAGATTGCTCAGGCGAATCCATTTCATAGTTTCGGTAAATGCCACTGATATTCCACAACTTCATAAAGTTCCTGAGAAATATTTGACATTTTTGAGCAGTTTACCTCTCCACCATCTAACCAAAAACAGAAATATAAGCTTTGGGTGGACTGACTCTTCCAGCTTGAAGTACTCTTATACTTAGCCTTAAAGGAGAACTATGAGGTGAGTGATTTTCACTCAATCTCATAGTTTTAGCCTACGTGTGACAATGAAACTGTCACTTTTCGGCTCAATAGATCGGGAAGTGAGCGAACACATACCGTCGCTCGCTCACTTCTCGATCATGTCCCTGCAGAGAGCGGTGACTGTCACTCACGGCTCCCTGCAGGGATTTCCCCTCTCCGATCCTCCAGCACTGAGTGGAGGAAAGAGGGAGGGGGCGGGTACAGCTGTCTCTGCCTCTAGATAGGCAGAGCCAGCTATCACTCACGCAGCTGGGTGGATCTTGACAGTAATGTCGGGATCCGTCCCGGCTGCGGCGCTCTCAGCATACCGCAAGCTGTAGCTCGCGATATACTGAGCTTTGGGTCATGGGAGGACGCTAGTTTATGTCCTCCCGTGACCCTGAAGAGAACTATGGGGAAAAACACTTACCCCTTAGTTCTCCTTTAATATGAAAATGGGCCGATCAGATATATGAATGAGATGTTAGTTTTCTTTTTTCACTCGCTGGCTATTATCGGTGCCCACTGCCTAGAAAAAGAGAGGACAGATGTAACTGATTCTACAGATGTACATATTTAGGGAATGAGGTTGGAGATCAGATGGGAGCTCGGCTCCAGGCTGAGAATCTGTGACGCATACAGCAAAGTAGGGAAGCTTTGTGAGTCACACCTCACTGAAATCAATGCGCTGAAAACAAAACTAGGTCACAGCAGTAAGAGAGCATGCAGCAATGCAACAAATACTCCCTTTAACAAGTGACTCACGAGCCAGCAGTTATTGAATAAATACAGTTTACGGTCTTGTCCCCAGCTTGTTTGTATACATGATGTTGAATGTTATTTCCTCTATGTTCTTCTGTTATCCACTGCCCGAATTATTTATTGAAATAAAAAGAACAGTTTGCCAGATTTTTTTTTTTTTAATAAACTTTTTTTATTTTCATACGGTCAGTATAAAATGACAAAGTATTGTAAAAATGTATGAAATGGACAATAAAAGTAAAATATACAGAGAAGGAAACAGCATATTGATCGGAGCCAGTTTGCCAGATTTAAAGGTCAACCCAGGCAGATAGAAAAACATTTCAAATGTAACTTCAAGATTTTTTTTATTGTTAGGTTCCCCCTTGAAAAAAAAAAAAATTGTGCCAATCCTCACTTTACCTCTCCACACTCCAGCGATGTCCCCGACTTCGCCCTCAGTCCAGTGCTGATGGTTCTCTTCAGGACATAGTCATTCTGCCAGGTTGGAACCAGGAAACTAGCTTTTTTTAAAAAGAAAGATCAGCAAAAGCAACCACCATATTTCTCTCAATACAGGTTTCCATCAAAGAACTTCACTTTAAGTGAAGTTGTCCTGTAAAACTTCACCATCCCTTTCAATGTAACCAACATAGCACATTACGTATATCTCTAACCCTGCTCCTGAGATCTTCACTGTGTGGCCTTGCCTGGTGCCCAACAACTTTTGCACAAAAAAGTCTTGCCTGGTACCTATGCTTACTGCACACATTCACTTTAATTCTTCCTATGGCTGGGACCATAGTCCTTAAGATGGCCATCATCAGTAGTATGCCGCAGTAAGCATAGCATTTCTCTTCCTTGCAATCACAGTAACAAAACTCATGTTGTAGAGAGATTTTTCCAGAATCTTTGGCACCCAAAATGTTTGTTTCACTGCTTTTCCTAGAAGTCTGCACAGAGCTTGAATTCAAACTCCAACCATCCCGAGCCTCGAGTTTACTGCACAGGGAGTTTTACCTTTGAATGCATGCCTAAGCGCTCAATCACACAAGATCTGAATCATAGGTGAACATGGAATTTGTCTACTGGTTGACAGCTGCCTCAACTGAAATCAATGTTTCAAATAAAGCATCTGTCAAAAATGGTTAAATCTCATGCTCACAAGCACTTCAAATCTTGATCATAGTTGGACTTTACACCTACGCTGGAAGGGAGGTTCCTATTACAGCACTGGGATTGATCATGTGGTTATAGTAAATGCAGTGCCTCCCACATAGCATTTTTTAAGCAAGATTTTAGCAAGAACAGTACATTGGCATGGCTTATCCCAAAACAGAAAGGTGGTGATGGTGGTGGATATGGACGGGCATGGGTTGGGGCACTCTAGGAGGGCAATACTGCTTGTTAAGAGCCTTACAACATATATAAAATGTCTGTTGAGAAGGGCTTCTTTTTTTTCTGAGACTGGGGCTTAGAGTATCAGGGTATCCCTCCTATATGCCTCATCAGCCGTGCTTCTAATTACCTAATCCCACCAAAGCCACCAATGTAAAAGGCAGATGAGTCTCATCCTGCACTCCTCTGCAGCCTGACATCACTGAATTCACTCACTAGTGCAGGAGATAGAAGGGTCACACAGGATGAACTAAAATAGTCACCATAGATCAGATTCTCAGGTCAGAGTCAGGCCAACTATTTCTGTTGAAGGAAGCAGCTCTGAAAGAAGCCAATCTGGCCAAAAAAAAGTAGAATGAAAAATGTTATTACCTGTATCAAGGTGATGAATAAGATAGTTCATGCACTTTAGATCATCCATGTGATGACACCAAACAGGTTTACAGTCCAACCTGAAGTAGAGCCGGAACTTTGGACTCCTGATGCCAGCAAAGCAATGGACATTTACAAGGCACAGTGCTGCTTTTTTATGTACTTCTTAGTCCCATTAGCTGGTATGACAGGCTGATGATAACCCTGTCTAAGAAAGAGAGAGTGGGAAAGGAATAGATCGTCAGTCATGTTTTTAGTGCTGTCTCCGCTGGGAGGATTTACCCGTGTTTGGCGCTGTGTGACCATTGTCACCGAGACACAAAGGGGTTAATTTATAAACGTTATACGCGGGTGGATGCCGTTGACACTGCACTAGTCCCCCTAGATGGCGCTGATGGGTAGAGGAATTTTCTATAATTGTCAGTGCCACCTAGGAGAGCTAATGCTGTGTGAAAGGCATCCACCCGGCTATATACTGGGTAGAACTTTCTTACATGAACCCCAAAGTGCTGGGGAATTAAAAATTCTGGCTGTCACTAGAGCAGGAGTTGAGGGTAAAAAATTCAGTGTGGACATGTGTGTTCTGCTGGCAACTTAAAAGAGAACTACGAGGTAAGTGTTTTTCCCCATAGTTCTCCTCAGGGTCACGGGAGGACATAAACTAGCGTCCTCCCATGACCCAAAGCTCTAGTGACAGCCAGAATTTTGAATTTGAATTCTGAATAGCTCATGACCCAAACCTCACTTGGGGAAGAATTCCTCATTTCCTGCTGCGTCTCCTGAACAGGAAGTAAAGGGAAGTCTCAGCTGGACAGAGACAAAAAAAATAAACCTGATAGAGGTTTTAAAGAGGCTCTGTCACCAACTTAAAACAATGCATCCAAAAGCATAAAAGTGGAACTAGGAATTAAACATTTGCAAACAAGCAGGCTTTTTTATTGCAGAGGAGGCATACTATGTCTCTTCTGTAATAAATGATGACTACCTGTCTGTTCCTAATCCATTTGACAATATGCCTGCACAGCTCTGTGTATAATCCATGTATCTGCTGGATGCTGGCATGAAATAACTCCTGTGCACATGCACGGGACGGGAGTTACATCATCTTGGCACGGCCAGTGAAGATGGCAGAAGATCCTGAATCCGGAAGAAGATGTCAACATCAATTTCCAGTGTGTGCGTGGACCTGTCTGAGTCTTTTTGACTTCTGTGATGTTGCAAGGGAGGAGCAGATCGAGCAGTTCCTGAGCTGTTAAGCTGCATGCTTAGGACATGGTTGGTGTGAATACCAAGTGGAAAAGGTACAAGATCTCTGCAGATTGAGAGTGAAAGAGACTGAGATCTGTTCACGAGGCATTTTCTGAACTATCCATGGAGATTGTCATTGGGTTGAAACATCCTTTGGTGGCGTGGCCTAAGCATGCTATCCTCCATATTGAAAGTGTTATCTTTATGGTCATTGTTCTGGGAGCCAATTTACAAGCATTGACCTCGCAAGAGAAATAAATGCGCATTTCTCTTTATGCTCTGCTTTCAATAGAGAAGAATTTATTTCTGTGACTCTTCAAAGAAAGAAAATGGATCTACCTATTGAGCTGAAATCAGTGTGTACACCTCACATCAGTTTATTGCTGGACACAGATATACTTAAGAATGAATGTAACATTTAACATAATCTTGCAATTCAACTCACAATCCTCTCAGTAAAGTTGAAGTATCCCATGAGACCTTCTATTTGAGTGTAAGGACATACCTGACTAGATAGACGTTAAATAGATTGCTCAGGCGAATCCATTTCATAGTTTCGGTAAATGCCACTGATATTCCACAACTTCATAAAGTTCCTGAGAAATATTTGACATTTTTGAGCAGTTTACCTCTCCACCATCTAACCAAAAACAGAAATATAAGCTTTGGGTGGACTGACTCTTCCAGCTTGAAGTACTCTTATACTTAGCCTTAAAGGAGAACTATGAGGTGAGTGATTTTCACTCAATCTCATAGTTTTAGCCTACGTGTGACAATGAAACTGTCACTTTTCGGCTCAATAGATCGGGAAGTGAGCGAACACATACCGTCGCTCGCTCACTTCTCGATCATGTCCCTGCAGAGAGCGGTGACTGTCACTCACGGCTCCCTGCAGGGATTTCCCCTCTCCGATCCTCCAGCACTGAGTGGAGGAAAGAGGGAGGGGGCGGGTACAGCTGTCTCTGCCTCTAGATAGGCAGAGCCAGCTATCACTCACGCAGCTGGGTGGATCTTGACAGTAATGTCGGGATCCGTCCCGGCTGCGGCGCTCTCAGCATACCGCAAGCTGTAGCTCGCGATATACTGAGCTTTGGGTCATGGGAGGACGCTAGTTTATGTCCTCCCGTGACCCTGAAGAGAACTATGGGGAAAAACACTTACCCCTTAGTTCTCCTTTAATATGAAAATGGGCCGATCAGATATATGAATGAGATGTTAGTTTTCTTTTTTCACTCGCTGGCTATTATCGGTGCCCACTGCCTAGAAAAAGAGAGGACAGATGTAACTGATTCTACAGATGTACATATTTAGGGAATGAGGTTGGAGATCAGATGGGAGCTCGGCTCCAGGCTGAGAATCTGTGACGCATACAGCAAAGTAGGGAAGCTTTGTGAGTCACACCTCACTGAAATCAATGCGCTGAAAACAAAACTAGGTCACAGCAGTAAGAGAGCATGCAGCAATGCAACAAATACTCCCTTTAACAAGTGACTCACGAGCCAGCAGTTATTGAATAAATACAGTTTACGGTCTTGTCCCCAGCTTGTTTGTATACATGATGTTGAATGTTATTTCCTCTATGTTCTTCTGTTATCCACTGCCCGAATTATTTATTGAAATAAAAAGAACAGTTTGCCAGATTTTTTTTTTTTTAATAAACTTTTTTTATTTTCATACGGTCAGTATAAAATGACAAAGTATTGTAAAAATGTATGAAATGGACAATAAAAGTAAAATATACAGAGAAGGAAACAGCATATTGATCGGAGCCAGTTTGCCAGATTTAAAGGTCAACCCAGGCAGATAGAAAAACATTTCAAATGTAACTTCAAGATTTTTTTTATTGTTAGGTTCCCCCTTGAAAAAAAAAAAAATTGTGCCAATCCTCACTTTACCTCTCCACACTCCAGCGATGTCCCCGACTTCGCCCTCAGTCCAGTGCTGATGGTTCTCTTCAGGACATAGTCATTCTGCCAGGTTGGAGCCCAGTCTGTGTTACTGAAGGGGGGGGGGGGGGGTGTGGGG
>NW_017306316.1:2999423-3002529 GCF_000935625.1 Nanorana parkeri
GGGGGGGGGGGGGGGGTCTGATCTAAAGGGGACTTGATGTGAAGGGAAGGAACACTTATGTCAAGGGGGAAACACCTCTTCCACCTTTTATTGTTTTTTTTGCCTGGGGTCACCCCTTAAAATCCATACCAGACCCCTGTCTAGCATAAGGGTTTTGTATTCATTGTGAGGTGCAAGGACCATACCTACTTTGTTTTACATTTCTTATAAGTTTCTACCTTTTTCAGACTGCGGTTCCTCGAGATGTTTTAAAAAGCGCCATGGCTAAAAATAAAAAAAGGTTGAGAAACGCTGATGTACACATCTCTCTATGGAGTGCATCATCACACAGTACTCCAGGACTGAGCAGTGCCCCCACTTCATTACATGAGGGCTGCTTAACCCTAAAAGAAGGCCCCCCCCCCTCCCTCCACCAGAAGAAGGAGAGGAAGCTGCAGTGACATCATCAGACAGGAAATGAGACTGCGAGAAAAAATGTATGGATGGGGGTTTAAATTAAACAAATTACTGAAGAGGAGGGCTTCGAGGGTGTGGGCAGGCAGATGGAATCAATGTATTTTTACATATAACTAGCAATAAATACATAAATCTGGATATCAACCTTCTTTTATATAGGGGGTCAGTGGCAGCATGAGAAGTCTATCAGGCTGTACTTGAGGAGCCGTGTCTACCAGATCCTGAATGCCAACAGTGACCGGGAACTTTCGCAACCAGTGCAGATCTGGGAGTGCCAAGTGAGTGTCCTCCCAGCACAACGCAGTGATACCAGCTGTGCACATATACAGTATGTGGCAATAAAGCCCACTGTCATGTTGATATTTTATATGTATAAAAACTATATATTTTTTTTGTGTTAAAACTTGGATAGCGTGTGGGAATGTTGAATCTTCTTTAAGGTTTGTATTCCTGTCTGTGCGCCCCAGTGGGTAGATTCACCCTCTCTATTTGTCCCGGTCACCAGGAATGCAGAGGAAATCTTCCAGTAGGTACACCTGTTCAAATGATTTACCCTCACTTTGGAGGGATACCCTCTCACTTCAGGTTGTGTGTCTGGGACAGAAAGTAAATTGAAGTCTTCCCATTGGGATAGACACCACATCAAAAAACAAACTCACAAAAGTTTTGACCATTCCCTACTCTATTCCAAACATATATACAGGTGAAACTCGAATAATTAGAATATCGTGCAAAAGTTCATTTATTTCACTAATGCAACGTAAAAGGTGAAACTAATATATGAGATAGACTCATTGCATGCAAAGCAAGATAATTCAAGCTGTGATTTGTCATAATTGTGATGATTATGGCTTACAGCTCATGAAAACCCCAAATCCACAATCTCAGAAAATTAGAATATTACATGATGCAATCAATAAAACAAGGATTGTACATAACATATTAGGGATGCACCAATACTTTTCCTCAAGTACTCAACGATACCGATTACAGATACTTTTTTTTTTTGGTGTCATGTTTGTGTCTTCTAAAACAAAACAGACGAATGATTTTAAGACAGTGGTGGAGCGCCAGGGCCTGGTTGCAGCTGCAAACGATGCACCCCTTGTAGTTCTTCCACTAACTCCAAGCATTATAATGCAGCAATGCAGAATGGCAAACGGCTATAGTGGACTACAAGTCCCGGCAATACACGATTATACACATCTGCAAGTCCTTGGCATGTGTGTATTTGATTTCAGGGACAGTCAGACAGTGCAGATCTTGGAGCTGTCATCAGGTCTTTGGTGAGTGAACCTGTACACCCTGCACAGCAAACTGACATCTGAGGGCCTGTTCACACTATCTAATGCATTCATGGCACGATTCCATGACATGAACACACTGGATCGCGTAAACAAATGCTCTCCGTGTTCTGGGGCGTGGTGGTGCCATTCATGTCAATGGCACTGCAGCCATGCCTCCCGCCCGCAGTGGGCAATGGAACGCGTGGTACAGCAATGCCCTGCATTCCAGTGCATGCACTATTTTTTGGGATTGCACCACACTGGAACACAGGGCATTGCTGTATCATGCGTTCCGGTGCAGGAGACGTGTCTGTGGTGCCTGAACAAGGAGCTCCAGACCCAGCAGGCTCTCAGCAGCCCCAAGGCATTCTCTCTCCCCAGGGTATCTCTGTGCCTCCTAAAAATCTGCAGCGTATCAGTGCTGTTATACTATACCTGCTGTCAGGAGGGGTCTGGCGGGTATGGCAGGCGGGCGTTGGTGCAGGCAGGTGTGTGGGATCCCCAGAATGCTGCTGTGATTAACTCTTAGTTAACTGTTATCTCTAATTAACTCTTTATTTCCCTTGACCCCTTAGCTGTTATTTTTCTGCTGATTTTTTTTATTATTTGTATTTTGTATCTAATAACTTTTAAACTGTTTTGTTTTCATTCGTTTTGTTCATTCATTTTATAGTGTGGCATTAAACAAAATATACATAACTGGTAAAATAAACACATTTATTTAATTGTAAATTTTTGCAATGCCTTGTACCTGAATTGTGATTTTAGTGTCGTCATGTGATTTTAGTATCATGCAGGACAAATCATAGAAAAAAAATTAAACTTTTTATCTACTGTAACATTAAAACTAACCCTGGGCAAAGTATAGTATTGTTGTGTCTTTTTGTGGAAAGATAGAGCCTCTCAAAAATACCCAGTATATGCGTTAGTTTGTTATCATAAGTAAAATAGGGAACGTGAAAATTGCTCTGCTCTCTGCTCTAGTTCTGCTCTCACACCTCTACACCCCTTATGGGTACAGAGGTGTGAGAGCAGAACTAGTAGATGAATACAAAGCTGCATTCATTTGTGTCTTTTATATCTATCTGGAATTCAGCTTTAAGTGTAGTTTTCATGATGTGAACTAAGTACAGCCCTGTGACCTTCAGGAATGTAAAAGTGCTTCTGTGATGTCAAGTATGTCTGAAAATGACTTCTGCAAATAAAAAGGCTAATGAGCTCCATTGTGTAGTCCTGGTCCATCTATAAGCAGTAACACTGCCCACAGACATCAGATGGCAATTGCATATATAATCCACTCCCTGAAAGTTCTTCCTGTGCACATGCAATGTGTAGGTTTATACTTGTGGAGGGGTGGGTGGGTG
>NW_017306316.1:3005865-3008148 GCF_000935625.1 Nanorana parkeri
TACGATTCTCGGCTGGTTAGAACGGTGCTCGGAAGACAAATGCCGAACGGGCCGATGTGCGCACGCGCACACTGCCCGTTCAGCATTGCGGTCATCGGAAGCCCGCCCCCCTGAGGGGGGCGGGCTTGCGATGATCGAGAGTGCGATCTGCCTGTCCAAGATAGGCAGATCGTACGTTTTTTGAATCCCTGTACAACCATCGCAAGACTAAAGTCTTGCGATGGTTGTAGAGTGTATGGCCACCTTGAGAGACCATTTAAAGGCTCAGGAACCCTTTGCAGGTGTTATGGCTTAATTAGCTGATTAGAGTGGGACACTTTGAGCCTAGAATATTACACCTTTTCACAATATTCTCATTTTCTGAGATTGTGGATTTGGGGTTTTCATGAGCTGTAAGCCATAATCATCACAATTATGACAAATCACGGCTTGAACTATCTTGCTTTGCATGTAATGAGTCTCTCTCATATATTAGTTTCACCTTTTAAGTTGCATTAGTGAAAAAAAATGAACTTTTGCACGATATGCTAATTATTCGAGTTTCACCTGTACATATTAGGGATGCACCAATACTTTTCCTCAAGTACTCAACGATACCGATTACAGATACTTTTTTTTTTTGGTGTCATGTTTGTGTCTTCTAAAACAAAACAGACGAATGATTTTAAGACAGTGGTGGAGCGCCAGGGCCTGGTTGCAGCTGCAAACGATGCACCCCTTGTAGTTCTTCCACTAACTCCAAGCATTATAATGCAGCAATGCAGAATGGCAAACGGCTATAGTGGACTACAAGTCCCGGCAATACACGATTATACACATCTGCAAGTCCTTGGCATGTGTGTATTTGATTTCAGGGACAGTCAGACAGTGCAGATCTTGGAGCTGTCATCAGGTCTTTGGTGAGTGAACCTGTACACCCTGCACAGCAAACTGACATCTGAGGGCCTGTTCACACTATCTAATGCATTCATGGCACGATTCCATGACATGAACACACTGGATCGCGTAAACAAATGCTCTCCGTGTTCTGGGGCGTGGTGGTGCCATTCATGTCAATGGCACTGCAGCCATGCCTCCCGCCCGCAGTGGGCAATGGAACGCGTGGTACAGCAATGCCCTGCATTCCAGTGCATGCACTATTTTTTGGGATTGCACCACACTGGAACACAGGGCATTGCTGTATCATGCGTTCCGGTGCAGGAGACGTGTCTGTGGTGCCTGAACAAGGAGCTCCAGACCCAGCAGGCTCTCAGCAGCCCCAAGGCATTCTCTCTCCCCAGGGTATCTCTGTGCCTCCTAAAAATCTGCAGCGTATCAGTGCTGTTATACTATACCTGCTGTCAGGAGGGGTCTGGCGGGTATGGCAGGCGGGCGTTGGTGCAGGCAGGTGTGTGGGATCCCCAGAATGCTGCTGTGATTAACTCTTAGTTAACTGTTATCTCTAATTAACTCTTTATTTCCCTTGACCCCTTAGCTGTTATTTTTCTGCTGATTTTTTTTATTATTTGTATTTTGTATCTAATAACTTTTAAACTGTTTTGTTTTCATTCGTTTTGTTCATTCATTTTATAGTGTGGCATTAAACAAAATATACATAACTGGTAAAATAAACACATTTATTTAATTGTAAATTTTTGCAATGCCTTGTACCTGAATTGTGATTTTAGTGTCGTCATGTGATTTTAGTATCATGCAGGACAAATCATAGAAAAAAAATTAAACTTTTTATCTACTGTAACATTAAAACTAACCCTGGGCAAAGTATAGTATTGTTGTGTCTTTTTGTGGAAAGATAGAGCCTCTCAAAAATACCCAGTATATGCGTTAGTTTGTTATCATAAGTAAAATAGGGAACGTGAAAATTGCTCTGCTCTCTTCTCTAGTTCTGCTCTCACACCTCTACACCCCTTATGGGTACAGAGGTGTGAGAGCAGAACTAGTAGATGAATACAAAGCTGCATTCATTTGTGTCTTTTATATCTATCTGGAATTCAGCTTTAAAGTAGATGAATACAAAGCTGCATTCATTTGTGTCTTTTATATCTATCTGGAATTCAGCTTTAAGTGTAGTTTTCATGATGTGAACTAAGTACAGCCCTGTGACCTTCAGGAATGTAAAAGTGCTTCTGTGATGTCAAGTATGTCTGAAAATGACTTCTGCAAATAAAAAGGCTAATGAGCTCCATTGTGTAGTCCTGGTCCATCTATAAGCAGTAACACTGCCCACAGACATCAGATGGCAATTGCATATATAATCCACTCCCTGAAAGTTCTTCCTGTGCA
>NW_017306316.1:3008201-3008998 GCF_000935625.1 Nanorana parkeri
GTGGGTAAGGGGCCATTAACCCCACACTGCATGCATTAAGGCTATGTGTGTTGGTGCACTGCATTGCACCTCAATGTAACTTCATATACCCTGCAATGCATTCCAGTACAACACACAGTGTCCTATGTATTGCAATGTGCTACGAAAAAATGCAACCTACTCCAAATTGTGGTGTATTGAGGTGCATTTAATTTTGAAAGGACTGCTGAATACCGCACCCTCCGATCTGGTGTGAATCAGCCCTAAGGGCCCATTCACAGTAACCATTGCGTTAACAGCACGGTTCTGTGCCAGGAACACACTGGATCACATAAACAAAGGCTCCTTTGGTTCTGGGGCGGGAGGAGGCGTTGTGGTGCCATTCATGTCAATGGCACCGCTGACATACCTCCCGCTCGCAGTGTGACCGGAACGTGCGGTACAGCAATACCCTGCATTCCAGTGCAGTGCGTTGCAAAAAAAATAGTGCGTGACACGGAACCAAGCCATGAGCGCAATGGATAGTGTGAACGGGCCCCAATAGGGCAACCTTGCTCTGGCTTATCAGTAAAATAAAAAAAAAAAACCAACAGCAATCCAACACAATGCCATTGTTCTCTGAAGACATACCAAAAAGTCCATAGACAGGATGAACATTTCCACATTTGACTGTCTGATGATCAATGTTATGTCTGTGAGCACCTTAATGTACTATGTGACTTCAGTACTTCCAAATTGCTGACACCAAGCAAGTATGAAAATCAGGAGTTGGAGCTTCACTCTGACCCAGCTTGCTGCATGCTATATGTATAGCCCAC
>NW_017306317.1:0-236 GCF_000935625.1 Nanorana parkeri
TATACTTAGGAGTAACTTACAGTAGGTTTCAAACGAAAATCTTTCAAAGAGATGTCTGTCAACAAACGAGGATCAGAAACAGATGGGGACTACTGGTTGGAAAAAAAGCCCCTAAGGCAGGTGTGGGTTAAATGATCTTACCCGGGACCATAGAAGGACATGTATTCAGGAGTCAGGAAAAGCAACCAGGTGATCTATCATCCAAGAATATATATATCACTAAACCAGTTCCCAGT
>NW_017306317.1:317-1250 GCF_000935625.1 Nanorana parkeri
GGTCCTGGGTAAGACCATTTAACCCATGCCTTCTTTAGGGGCTTTTTTTCAACCAGTAGTCTCCAGCTGCTTTTGATCCTCGCTTGTTGACAGACATCTCTTTGAAAAAAAAGTTCATTTCAAATCTACTGTAAAAACATTCATTCATATATGTGTTTTTTTTAATATCAAAAAGGTTGTCGTACTCAAATATCCCTGATGAAGCTTGTGTAAGTGAAACATGTTGGAGAGCATTTGCAACTGCATGCCCTGGAATACGAAATTGTATATGTGACTAGAATGTTTTAGAATGATTAGAAATATGGATACTATGAATCACCAGGGTCTGTAATTTGCTATTAGGCAGATTAAATACTGTGTTATGTCTGTATGTAGATTGGTGCAAATACTATGCACTAATATGTATGTATTAAAACTTTTTTCTATGTTATAAATCATGTTTTAAACACAAATGTATGTAGCAATGCTTTGATGCCTCATATGAAACCCATTTACTGTAAAATGGTAATGTATTCACACAGTTCTATGATACAGTTTACTTTCTATAGTGAATCCCAATAAATGGAGCATCACTAATCATTTTATTTTTTTCAAAGGAGAATCATCAAGAACATTGTTTGATTATATCTATGTTCAAATTAATATTTGTAACTATGGAGAGGTCAAGCAAAAAACAACATTTTTCTAAGGTATAAATACAGAAAAAGTGAGTTTTCACTGTTTGAGGAAACAATCTATTTGCCTTTAGGGATAAACGAGTGTGTCTGGGTTCAGTTTGCAGGGGATTCTTTGAACATTGTGAATGCGCTGATCCTGCTGTAATTTTATGTGGCCTACCACTTCATGGCTGAGTTGCTGTTGTTTCCAGTTGCTTCCACTTTGTTATAATACAACTAACAGTTGATATTTATATATACAGTATATATATATATA
>NW_017306317.1:1404-11447 GCF_000935625.1 Nanorana parkeri
TATATATATTGTATACCATAGAGCGGGGAGACTTTGTGACTTTGAGGACGCCATGTGAATACACCAATCTTTTAAATTACATGTTTGGGATATTTCATCAAGCTGTGTGTGGTATTACAGAACAGTACAATTTTCATAGACAGCGAAAGCAAAACTATATTTTGGCATTACTTATTTTGCATACATAATAGATTTTGTGTGTGCGTGTGTGTGTTTTTTGTGTGGTTTGAGTGTCAAAGCCTGGCGTTGTTCCTATTCTTTTATATATGGGTGATCCATAATTCTTGCTAATGTTACTAACACAGTCACTGACACAATCACCAGCAGCACCACATGTGACATGACAAGCTGCACATCTGTGTCACAATCAGGCTCTGCCATAATTTGTGCCTACACCAGTAGCAAACCATCCAGTATTGTTACAGCTCAGAGCGGGAGAGGTTCAATGATATCTGTGAAGGAAAGGCAACAGGAGCAGTTGGCCTGTCCTGTGTCACCATACCCTCTCAGCTGATCCCCCTCCCTACAAGCTGAAAAGGACAGGTAGGGACACTGCACCTGCCATTGCAAACAGGGTTGAGCCCAGGAATGTGGGGCACTTACTAGTTGCTGGCTGGTTCAGAACTCCTGCATATCTGTAACTGACCATGGCATTACCATTACCACCTTTGCCACAGCCACTTCCAGTAGCATGCTATATTTTACGGCAGAAATAACGCCAAAACTGTGCATACTTTTCCCAGTGTTCATCCATTTGTGCAAAGAGGGAGATATTGGATTTTCAGGAGGGAATAGGTCAGGCTCATATTACCACCTTTGCTGTTACTGCCAGTGTCACCACCACCAGCACTGCTAGCTGCTGTGCAGTATAAGGGCCTAATTCATACAACGTAAAGTCGGGCCACCTAGATCTGTGCGGCGTGCAGAGCCGTATCGAGCCATTACCAGCAGGGACAGGTGCTGCGTGTGATTGGACACAGCAGCCTGTACGCTGTCATAGACACACCCGACCTGCACATCCATGCGGGTCCATGTATCCATGCTTGGATGCAAAGTAGAAAAAGATAGGTCACCAGCACTCAAAATAATTCAAATGAATAAGTCCTTTTTATTGGACAATTGTGTCACGACAATCAAAAAGAGCCGACGTTTCGGGGCCACGCAGGGTCCCTTCTTCAAGGCAAAAGATGTGACAATGTAATAGTATCCACACACCACATATATACCCCATGATGTTAATCAATTATTAATAGACACTCCCCCAGTGATGTCAGAACGGCGGGAAAAGACGCCATATTTAAAATACATAATCTTATTTAAAATCACATATATAAACTATCCAACTTACTTACTAAATGATACCTACAGTCTGAGGTTCGGAATAGGTGTTGTGGCGGTGCAATGTCCGTCATCGCTTCGATCTGTATACTGAATCGCATAGCAGCATTGCGGCCCGGTATCCCTCAGTGGTATACACAACGTCGCCTCATATCCTGGTATATCGGCGCATACAATACGCGTCATTGGTAACCAGGGTGATGGGGAGATACAATTCTCCACCATCGTAATGCGCATGTGCCAACCTATATGTCGGCTGAGTGCGGAAAAAACAAGCGTATGAATGTCACCATTACACAGGCACAACACCGAGCATCAGAATGGGGGGAAAACATAGTAATATTTAAACAAAACTATATATAAGAGAAATAATATTAGTGATATATATCAAAAAATACAATACCAAGACAAAAAAAGAACACACAAATAGAAATGGAAAAATGAAAAAGTAAAGTAATAAAACACATGAAAAATATGAAAAAATATGAAAAGATATGAAAAAATATATGAAAAAGGGGAGGAGAACTCCAATTATATATATATATACATAAACAGTACATCACATAAAAAAACAAAAAACATCAAAGCATACTCACATAGAACATGAAACGCTAAGATCGACTCAGGAACCATATAGTTCAAAATGTATAGCTAGAGAAATTATTTAGATAATATAGAAGTATATCATGGAGTATTTTTAACACAAAAAAAGTCTCTAGCATATACTATCGGTCTATTAGAATAAAACGTCAATATAAATCTATAACTAAATACGTACAATAAAGGATTAATTATTAAAATGTAAATAGTCATATAGACATCCGGAGAGTGAGTATTGACAGCTACTCAACCAGATAACAGGATAAAGATAAAGAGGAATTGAGTCCTCTTGGTTTCACTGTGTTCAAGGTATGTATCCAGTAGGCCTCCCTTCGTAACAAAATGTTGTCTCTATTGCCACCTCTGTGCGGTTTTGGTACGTGTTCTATAACCATTGCTTTAAGCTCATGTGTTTGGTGATTTAATTGTGCAAAATGTATCGCCACTGGTTTATTAGGGTCAATATCCTTTCCTTGTTTTTTATATTCAATTGCTAGTTTGATGTCGCTTTTGTGTTTTTGATATCGTTTTTTAAAAGCATTGATGGTTTTTCCCACATAAACCAGTGAGCAAGGACATTTCAATATGTATACACAATAATCGGACACACAATTCAGATAACTGTGTATAGAATATCTCTTTCCTGTATATCACTACTCATACCAGGTAAAACGTACGATACAACATAATATGAATATCCTGAGAGCAGATAGGACCCTAGCCCCTATCTTTAAACATACACCTCGCGTTGTCCACTCTGGAAATAAATCCCTACGGGATTATTTAGTCTGTGCTGACCCACATTCCAAATACGGTACTGTACCATATAAATTATCCACCAAACAGGGATGCTATAGATGCCATAATTGTAGCGTCTGTAACTTCCTTGTTACCGGTGAATCATTCTTTCATCCCTATACAGGAAAGAGATTTCATGTTTCATGTTCTATGTGAGTATGCTTTGATGTTTTTAGTTTTTTTTATGTGATGTATTGTTTAAGTATATATATATAGTTGGAGTTCTCCTCCCCTTTTTCATATATTTTTTCATATCTTTTCATATTTTTTCATATTTTTCATGTGTTTTATTACTTTACTTTTTCATTTTTCCATTTCTATTTGTGTGTTCTTTTTTGTCTTGGTATTGTATTTTTTGATATATATCACTAATATTATTTCTCTTATATATAGTTTTGTTTAAATATTACTATGTTTTCCCCCCATTCTGATGCTCAGTGTTGTGCCTGTGTAATGGTGACATTCATACGCTTGTTTTTTCCGCACTCAGCCGACATATAGGTTGGCACATGCGCATTACGATGGTGGAGAATTGTATCTCCCCATCACCCTGGTTACCAATGACGCGTATTGTACGTGCCGATATACCAGGATATGAGGCGACGTTGTGTATACCACTGAGGGATACCGGACCGCAATGCTGCTATGCGATTCAGTATACAGATCGCAGCGATGACGGACTTTGCTACGCCACAACACCTATTCCGAACCTCAGACTGTAGGTATCATTTAGTAAGTAAGTTGGATAGTTTATATATGTGATTTTAAATAAGATTATGTATTTTAAATATGGCGTCTTTTCCCGCCGTTCTGACATCACTGGGGGAGTGTCTATTAATAATTGATTAACATCATGGGGTATATATGTGGTGTGTGGATACTATTACATTGTCACATCTTTTGCCTTGAAGAAGGGACCCTGCGTGGCCCCGAAACATCGGCTCTTTTTGATTGTCGTGACACAATTGTCCAATAAAAAGGACTTATTCATTTGAATTATTTTGAGTGCTGGTGACCTATCTTTTTCTACTTTGTGTTTTGCACGGTGCCATCCGTGGTAGTTACTACAAGCACCATCTTTGTTTATTGGCCGAGACTGCTGAAAGGTGTGCGGAGAGCACCCCCACCAACTGCAACATGCTTGGATGCAGACAAGATCCATCCTGTCTGCATCAGAGTACAGACACCCGGACCTCCACGGATGTGCAGCTTGGATGTACGTACGGCCGCATCCTGCCATAGGGAAGATAGGGAAGATATGTCCATGCACGCCACACGGATCTGTACAGCATGACTTTACGCTGTGTAAATGAGGACTTAAAAATAAAACAAATCCAGCCTCCAACCTCCCCTAATAGCTGGTCCAAAACACCCCAACTGGCAGATGTTAAAAAATAAACAGAATCCGGCCTCCGACCTCCACAACATACACCTGAAGGAGGTTATAATCTAAGGTCCTATTAGACATGTAAATTTCATTTCGTTACGAATAAATATTCGTATGAATTTTGTTAAATTTGGACATTCGACTGCTTTTGAAAGCAGTCCATGTGCAGCACAACCTCAAACAAAAGATATGGTTACAATGCAATGTCCTGACCACATGGAGAGATAAATTGATTGAGAGGGTGTGTGACAAGGAAATAAAAATGGTAACACCACTAGAGGGGGGAGAGGAGGAAGAAGATGAGGTTGAGGATTGTCAGCTGGATACTTTATCAACTTGTGCTAGCACTGCTCAATCCACTGAAGCAGCTGCTTTTTGGGCTGAGGCACTGGACAGCTTGGTGGGACCCACTAAAGTGCTCCCCAGGAAATTCAACTCTGCAGAAAACATGGAACATGTCCATCATCTGCGCCTTCTCCAGTTTTTCTTGATGCTTTAATTTTATTTAATTATTTTTTAAATGTTGTGTGTAAGTTGACTATTTTACTCCTAATGTAGAGATTGTTGTCCACCTTGGCATACACAGTTTTACATAACTCGGCAAACTTGGCATAAGCACTTGTTGAGGTTGCAATATTCTTCTTCCAGGGATATGGCAATTCTCTGTACATATCAATGAAATGTGGCAGAAAGTCAGGTAAGTTAAATTTATATTTTCCGGGAAGTGAATAAAAAGAAACGCGGATAAGTAATGTATTATATGCACAACTTTTTTTACATAATACATTACAAACATATGTTTGCTTTCAATTCATGTTAAGGCAGTGCTTGTCTAAACATGATTACACTAATAGCAAAGTGGTTGCCTGTGGCAACACTTCAGTGAATGTAGACATTTTCCTAGGTTGTATCAACATATAAGAAATATAACATTTTAAAACGTGTGGACAGCAGCAGTGAAGCGTATAGAAAAATACGAATATGATTCCAATTTCCTTTTAAAAATATAAAGCAGACCACAATTTGAAGCAGCTGGATCAATCTGAATTTTTCTGAACATTTGTTCATTAATACAAATGAACATTCGCTGAAATACGTGTCCCACTTCCTTACCCCGCCCCTTTGACACCTGCTGGGGCCCCACAGAGGAGAAGGAGGGTGGCAGAACAGGGTGAGGGAGAGCTGCATGTCTCCAAGAAAGACAGTGGCCTTTCAGCAACCAAAAAGAGGGCCAGTGTGATGGGTCTGCAGGAAATTGTGCAAATGGTGTGCATCCTGCAAAAGGAGGACTATGACTGCAAACTTCAGTACTATGCCAAGCCCAATTTATGCAAAGACAAAATTCTTGAGAAGGTCATCTGTGTTCTACAGAACCAGTTTAATGTGTAGAGCTCAAACGATCAACTGAGAAAGTATTGGTCTGATTTGAAGATTCTAGAAGAGGATCATCTAGCTAGGATTAAACGGATTACAAACAAAAGTAAGTGACTAGCATTTGCAGCCAAATAAATATGCATAGCAATGTGTCTATTGATCTAGCCTCTTCTTCCTTGTGATTTTCAGTAGTCCAGTAGCTTGTGATATTTTCTGTATGCAATCTAATGCTGCATTTCTTCAACAAGGAAATTTCTATTGTAGGGGAGTCACGGGGGGCATGTAAGATGACCTACACATTGCCCTTTGCCGTGAAGGAACATTCTAGGAGTCACGTAGAACAGGGAAACAAGTAGGGGTGCATTCCGACACTATTTTCCCCTTCTGCATTATTTACACTTTTTTTGCTGTAGCTGGTGCAGCAGATTATGTTCATGACATCCAATATAACCGGTACCATACAAGGTCACAAGTTCTGGTAAGTACTGTTGGATTTTTCAATAACTTTTACTCACAACCAGAAACCAGTTTTATTAACTCTATATTCCCTCTTTCCTCTAGTGGATATGGGTGAAAAAACCTTGATTACAGCACTCATTCGCCCAGGCATTGTTTTTCTAAGCAACATTTATTTCCATTAAGAGTTGCATACATTTTTCACCAAGATCTTGTAGTGATGATGGGATTTGGACCACTGCATAAGGTCTTCTCCAGCACATCCCAAAGATTCTCAATGGGCTTAAGTATGGTCTCCCTTGGTGGAGTACATAAAATCTTTGCCAATGCACTACTGTGCCTTTGATCCATCATTTTCCCAGGTTCACTCAACTAGGCAAGCAGCTGACAAAGACTCAAGTTCAGGATAGGCTGTGGACATAGGTACAGGGAACAAATCAAATGTTAGGGACAGGCTGTAGACAAGGATTTCCAAGGACAAGGCAAAGTACAGGGCAGGCTGTGGACAAGGATTTCCAGGGAAAAAGCAAAGCACAGGGGAGACTGTAGACAGGGATTTCCAGGGACAAGCCAATGGTCGGTACACGGATAACAGTCAAGAGCTTTAGCTTCAACATCAAACAGGGGCTCAGTATCTTGCTTGAGCAGCAAGCCGTGTGCTGCCCTGGGTTTAAATAGAGTAAGCAAGAGTAAATAGAGTAATGCCTAGATCCCCATGCCCTTATTTGACAACCAGCCTATTAGTCTTGAAAATCCCTTAATTTTAGAAACAATATTCACATAGACTTGTTCAATTTCCACAGATTTGAAGCAGCATTTGATGAACCCTTCACAAATTAAACCTGGGTAGACTCACTCATTCCTATATGTGAGCTATAAGATTGCAGCCAGTTGATTGAATGGCAGACTACTAACGATAGTTCGTGATCAGTCCTTTCCGTTGACAATAAAGGAAGAAGGAAAGAAAATTGACAAGTGCTCAGCCACCTCCACCTTTACTTAAAAAAGGATTGCACTATGAAGGTTTGCTATGCAAGGCTGGCATTGGTGGGAAATCCTGCAGCAGATCGGAACAATATCTGTTGGTAGGCCTAATGCTGCCCATACATTTGGCAATTTTCTTCTATTCAATTAACTTTCACCCACAAATGTTTCCTGATTTTAAATGATCAAATGGTAAAAATTATGCTGGAAATTTTAATTTAATGTAATTGATTTTAAAATTGAATTGATACCGACTCAATTTATTTGCTGGAAGCTAGGAAACAGTTGTGGTTAAATACCTATTGAAAGCCACCTTAATATATGCCACACCATTGTGCCATAGCATATGCCTTGAATGCAGTCATATTGTTAAAGGAGAACATTTAATGTACTACTGCCCTTGTTACCTACTGACACTTTAACAAAGTAAACCACAGAGCCTCCCAGTGGAGGTGTTTCCTATTTGCATTTTGTACACCCGCGCAGGTGTGGTGACCAGTTTACTACTGCAGAAAGAAACTCACCAAATTAGAAGGATATATTATGTGGCACCAAGAGGGTTAATCAAGAGTTTGAGCTTGAAATAAATTGTTCTGGTGAGTTTTAACTTACTCATGTTTTTCTTTTTTAGGATGAATATGACCTGTTTTCACACAGCTGATGGGTGGGTGGTATGTGGTAGCGTTTCTCTGGTTATTTTACTATCTTGTTTATAATGTTGATAGCAACTATTTGCAAACATATGATATTACAATATGTTCATTTTGTTTGTTCAAGATAGACACAGTGTAAGCACAGTTTCCTACGGAGGCTGTAAAGGGTTAATTTACTTTTTGGATTTAAGGGACATGTATGCATAAAAGGTTATATTATTATCTAATACACCTATATATTATATAATACACCTTACATGGAATATGGAAACTTTCCTTGCATAACAAATTATTCTTGAGTTTCTATGAAAATATAAGCTAGTGAAGCAGTGACAGTCTAATAAAATACTTAAAGCAGAGCCAGACCATCCACAAGGCAACCTAGGCTAAGGCCTGGTTCATGCCAGGGGGGCAGTTACAACCATAATGCTCCTGCAGTAAACCAGAAGGATAGTGCAATTGGCCAAAGCTGTGCCTGTACCTGCCTGTCACTTTACAAGGGAGGATACAATTGAAGGCAATTGGTATCTGACAGGAAGGACCATTTCAGCACAAGCATTGCAGGGGGCTGGATTCTTTGTGCTTAAAAACCTAACAGGGGTCTTTATGACTCCCTTCTCTATCCCAAACTTAAAAATTTTGGCTTTACACACACCTCAAAGATAAGAACATTTTACTTTACAACGTCCTTTATTATGACCAAAGTCTTGACTACATCGACAATCCTAAATCATGCTTCTGTGCAAGTTAGAAATGCCTAATTTCCTTCTCAATTCAGTGCAGAGTGCAGAGTGCAGTAAATGTAAGTGAATGTAATCTTTTTTTCTAGGAAGCCCATTACTAAGAATAGCACTAATTTTGGTCATCCTGTGAATTGCACATATCATTGAGTACTAAGAGCTACTTTCTTGAAACTCATAAAAAGATTTAGGGGTCTATTCACTAAGCTGCAGTAGGCTATTTACTTCAGGCTGGTACGGCTGAAATCAGCCGTACATCGGGTGGCTTCGGCCGAACATGCTCAGCATGTTCGGCCGACACGAAGTGCAGGAGGAGTTCGACTCAGCCGATCCAACATCTGGATCAGCTAAGCCGAACCTCCGGCAGGCTACTCGCTGCTGATCGGTCTGTTCGGAGCCGTGTCAGAATAGAAAAAAAAATGTTTGCCCATAGGAATGCATTGCTAGATTACTATTGGCTATTTCAATTTGCAATAGCCAATAGTAAACTAGCATTGCACCCGCCCTCTGCTCCAGTTCTCCATCAGGTCCATCAGCAGAGGGCGGGTGCAATGCTAGTTTACTATTGGCTATTGCAAATTGAAATAGCCAATAGGAATCGAGCAATGCATTCCTATGGGCAAAAATGTATTTATTTATTTTTCTATTCTGACACGGCTCCGTGTCAGAATAAAGAAAAAAAAAGAAAAAGCAGTGTTTCTCTCCTGGGCGGCCAGGAGCGGGAGACTCCCGGAGCGCCCGGGAGAGTTTGCTGTCTGGAGATCAGTGTCCCTGGTTAGCTGGTAACCAGGGACGCTGATCTCTCTGCAAGTGACCGGAGCCAGCCGTAAGATCACGGCTGGCTCCGCCCAGCTGTCAGAAGCAGGCTGTCACTCGACTGAGCCGCTCGGCTAAGTTCGGGAGCTGTATGGGCTATTGTGAATAGCCCGTACAACAGCCCTTCAGGTCCTGGGGCCGAAGCTAGCCGAAGGATTGGCCGAAGCTACGGCTAGATTCTTCGGCTGCTTTGTAAATAGACCCCTTAGTCTTAAAAGCCACCAGAGAAATTATTAAATTCCACTAGGAAAGTTGTCCATGTGGCTCTTATGTCTATTCCTGGCCTGTATATCAAACTTAACTTTCAATTAATGATTTTCTTTCCTCAATTTAGTATACTAATTAGCAACCCTTATATAAACATTGATAATACTTTCTCACTTCTATCTTATTAAAAAGAGAAGTAAGAGAGAAAGGGTAATTTTGGAAGCTATTAGCTCCTCATACATTCCCAATGTTATCTTATAATCAAATAATGCATGTATATATATTTCCCTAAATCCTGTACATATGAAGCTGAAGCTTTGGCCACAGAGGGCGCTGTGGAGGATTTCGGCCAGTGAGATCGGAGAGCAAGCACACGCGCGCGCAGCAGCGTGGGTGACGAGAGACGCTGAGAGGACGGGAGAGGCGGCGGCGGGACCGGGGGGCGGCGGGAACAGAGGCCGGAGGACAGCGGGACAAGCCGGAGGACCAGAGGACGGCGGGACAAGACGGAGGACCAGACGGATGGATGGGCCAGACGGACCTGGCGGAGATCAGCGGGACCAGCAGGCGGCGGCACCGGAGCCCAGGGGTCAGCGGGATCGAAACTCTGTGGGACCAAAGGATCGGGGGACCAGACGGACGGACCAGAGGGACGGTGGACGTCAGTGAAAGGGCCTGGAGAGCGGAGGG
>NW_017306317.1:14234-23856 GCF_000935625.1 Nanorana parkeri
AGACCATAAACTCAATAATAGATTACAATGCCAGGTTGCAGTAAGCAAAGCTAGTAGAGTCCTGTCCTGCATCAAGAAGGGAATGTTTTGCAGGGATAAGTCTATAATTTTGCCACTTTACACATCACTGGTTCGGCCTCACCTGGAGTATGCGGTGCAGTTTTGGGCACCGGTACACAGAGGGGATGTCCTTGAACTGGAGAAAGTCCAGCGAAGGGCGCCCAAATTCATCAAAGGGATGGAGGACAAGAGCTATGAGACACGGTTACTAAATTTGAATATGTTCACGCTGGAATTAAGAAGATTAAGGGGGGACATGATTTTCATGTACAAAATGTTCCATAGTCATAGCGACATTAGCAACAAACTCTTTAAGATTAATTCCATAACAAAGACTAGAGGCCACCACCTGAAACTGGTAGAAAAACAATTCAAACACAAGGGGTGAAGGGGGTTCTTCTCAGTTCGAGCGGTTAGGGTCTGGAACTCGTTACCACAAGCAGTGATTGCGGCTAATAGTGTGGAATCGTTCAAGAAGCTTTTGGACGATTTCCTGAGAAACGGTAATATACAGGGGTACAAGTACTCCTAATAACGAGATGACTCAAGGATCTATACACACACACACACACTATAGGTTTATAGTTATGGACATGTGTCTTTATTCAACCTCAAATACTATGTAACTATGTAACTATGTAACTATACAGTGGAGGGAATGTGTAAAGGATATCGAAGAACACTATTCAAAGTAACAGGTCAAATACAGGTCAAAAGGAGGTTAACTGCAGGTTAACTGCAACTGTCAATAAATTGCTAATGATCTCACAAACACGGCACACAAACCCACAGTCTGTCAACACAGGGCCTTAGTATGTTTTGTGTTTATAAGTTTTTGAGTAATCGGATCTCACACCTGTATCTATATTAAAAATGTTATATACATCTATGCTGAATTCTAACAAGAAATTCAAGGTTATCTTTGATGCATAAACCAAATTAAATATTATTTAAGGCTGCATTCTATTTATGTTATGGGATCGTTTCAAGATCATTATTATTCTTGTCTTACTACTTTACTCCCAGTTCTTCCCTTTTTCCCTACACATCCATATGTATGTTTTGGTTCAGTATTTATTTGAAAACTGACATTCCCATATTTGATAAAGACTGGCAGAAATAACTGAGAGGGGAATATGTAAGGTGATGGAAAATGATATGAACACTTTAGAGAGAAGAATAATCAAAGTGTTCTTTTATACTTGAGAAGTCTGCATGCAAGTTCCTGTTGAACATTGATTTAGATTAAAGTTTTCAAATTAAAAAATGAAATCTTTTTATAGTTTCAACCCTCATGATAATTAAACAAATCTACTGAACCCAATGGCTATTTTCACATTAGAAATGAATGGATGTTTTCAAGAGCAGCCCTGAGAGATTCTCATATTAGCATACCTAATTCTCCATTGTAAAAAATGATATAGCATACAGCGTCATATAATACACAAAGACAGAATGCAGACTGACAGCTCGTATTAATCCACAAAGGAAGCATGGCATAGGATTTCAAACTAAGGTACTAATGCATATGTATAATTTGACTGCAGATGCCAATTGAAATTCAGAGAATATGCAGAGGCCACAAAGGTCTTTGTTGTTCTTTGCAAATAATAATGATATGAACAATTCTGTCATTGACAGAATATAAATACAATTAGGATCTTTGCACAAGGGTAGAGTAAACAGTTGTCTTTAGATAATCATACAATAAACCATCAAAGAAACTGGTATTACAAGTACATGTGTGATTTATATCACCTCACAAGTCAGTTTAATTAATGCAACCTAATGTAAATGTTAGAAGGAATATACATTACATATATAACAGTTAATGTAAGCAAAATACTACATTCTTTCCTATTGTCACAGATTATGTGTTAGTGTTACTAGGTGCTGCCAGGGTGTATCCATCAAGGCATAGACTAGACATGTAAATTTAGTTTCATTCCGAATGGGTATTTGTATGAATTTAGTTAAATTCATACATTCGAATGCATCCGAATTTCCAAATTATAACGTGCTTGGATGAGAACAAATCCGAATGCTTGTATGACAAAAATGCAGATCCGTCTGAATTTTTTTCAAAACTAAACTAATTCAGACATGTGACTGTTCTCCAGCCAATCAGATGAAGTTTTTGGGGGGTTGCATTACAAGCATGGTCATGTGACTTTGTCCAAAAGATAAAAAAATTCGAAAAACAAACCAAATCAGATCCAAGATCTGAAAGAAGAAAAAATTACAAATCCGAATAGATCCAAAACTAAACCAATTTTTTGAGGGGTTACATGTCTGGCATAGACACTAGAACAACCCAAACCTTGGCCAAGACATTGATGGTATGGATGGAACTTGGCTGTTGTAAAACAAGTAAAGTACTGGTGACAGATGACAGGCTGCAGACCAGTCTAATTTTGGATTAAGCAAATAGTCAGGGCTGGGAGTATGCAGAAAGTAGAAAAACATAATGCAAAACCAAGAGTCAAAACCAAGGGCAGCCAGTGTTAGCAGGGGTCAAGGGATACTGCTGTCGTTTGTTGCTGTAATCTACTTGTGGATTCTGAAGCAGATGTCAAGTTCAAGTAAATAGATTACCAGAGACTCAGATCCAAGATACACAGATTCTTCCTTAACAGTTTCTGGATTTAGTTTAGATTTAGAGTTTATATTGTTGTTCATAGCACTGCATGCTTGTGGTGGGCTTGTGTTTGTGCAGCCAGCATGCATGGGACTTCATAACCCATGCTCCCTTGTGCCACCATTGTCATGTGCATGGAAAACATAGACTTCAGGGGCTACTGTTTGGGCGGGGCTAAGGTGGGAGGATTGCACTGTAGGCACTGCATCCCCACATTAGCTTTCACTACACGGTGGAAGAATGCATTTCAAGGGTGACTGCACTGCTCCTTCTTAAGGAGCTGCACCGGCAGCATTGTCACCTGAACACAAAAAAAGTGTCACTAGAGGCTGTACATGGCAGAATCAACAAGTTGAAAGAACAATGAAAGGAAGATATAAAAAAAAGGAATAGAGGCAACGGGAGATGTGTGAAGTAAAACAATATTTCATGAATTTTAAATCTAAGGTTTTAAGCCTTGTGCTGATGATTATCGCATTATAGATAGGTGCAAACCTAGATACACCACACTGAGCAAGCAATAAAAAGGATGTGAATCAGAAAAGTGAAAAATAAGCAAAGATATGAAAGAGATATGAAAGAGAACTGTTACACTTGTTCATCAAAAATATAATACATGCATAAATAAATACAATTGTGCGCCACACAAATAGTACATTTAATTGTGGCAACTAAAACGTTATCCAAATCCAGTTGAACTTCTTAGCTGAAACATTGCTGCAATATCATGTTAACTGTGACATGTGTGATATGACCAGTCTGACATGAACACGAATGTACTATACTGTAGTTCTTTCAATAGCTTGACTGTGTTAAAAACTTATTTTGGGTGTTATTCATGACGGAGCCGAAGGATCCAGCCTAATCTTTCAGTCGAACCAAAGGGCTCTGTACAGGCTATTCACAATAGCCAGTACAGCAGCCGAAGGCGGGCGAGCGACTCAGCCGAGCCGAAGGTATATGCTTCGGCTCTACTGAGCCGAAGTGACAGCCAAAGTGGGGTGAATGGCCTGGTGAAGGCTGGCTGTTCTCCTTCAAATGACAGTTGGGCGGAGTCAGCCGTGATGTCACGGCTGGCTCCGTCCAGTTGTAATGACAGATTAGCATCCCCAAATGACTTGGGGATGCTGATCTGTCATTAAACAATAACAACTGGGCGGAGCCGGCCGTGACATCACGGCCAGCTGTGCCCAGTTGTTATACATTGGCTGGGACCTGCTGAAATTGTTACTTTTTATTTATTTATTTTCTTTTTTTTTAACTTCTGATTTTTTTACAAATTTAAAATCATTTTGCAATTCTTTTAACATTATTTTCACTGATTTTTCTATTCTGTTTGGTACCATGACCGGCATTCGGCGATTCACTCGCTGCCATTAGACCCCTATGAGAACAGAACGGCAGCAAATGAGCTGCCGGAGCTTCGGCTCAGCCAATCCAGATGTTGGATCGGAGTCGAAGTCAGCCGAAATCAGCCGCACAAGGCTGAAGGGAAAAGCCGAACAGCGTTTGGCTCACTTCACTTCGGCTCAGTTATTCACTCAGCTGTCTTCGGCAGCTTTGTGAATAACCCTGTTGTTTCCCTTTTTTCACTGATGGAGTCTGCTTTGAAAAGGCTTTTTGATGCATTTTGCTATGTTTCATGCGTCAATAAATAGACGCCATTGATTCATTACTTGGAGTGCCGGTGTCTATGTTATCCTGCTTTGAAAAGGCATCTCTGGGTCACTTTATTGACTTACATCTACACATTTTACTTTTTTGCTTAGCTTTTTTTGTGTTTTTACTTTGTAATGTGATATTTGACAGTTTTATGGTACTCTTTGCATTGAAGAAATGTTTTTTTACCTGATACCTGAAATAACTTTAGAAACCAGAAAAAATCTGCTTAATAAAAAAAAACCTACTTAAAATGCATTGCAGAAAGAGAGCAATTTAATACAAATGTTAATATGTAAGTCAATATATTTGTAATCACAAAAATAGCATTTGGCCATAAAGCAATTCAGTAATTAGAAATAAAAATGTTTCTGCTGAGTCTGTTAGTGTCTGAATTAAAGCCCAACGTATCAGCCTAAATTAGTTTAATGTACTCCAGGTGCATCAAAACAAAAGCTGTGCAAAGTCTTACAGTTTGTTTTCTTTAGAAAGCAGCCACAACCCTCTGTAAAAAAGCTTGTCCTCTGCCGGCATTCTGTAAAAAAGGAGCATGAGTGGAAGAAGTGGTCTCTCAGCAGAGGTCTGACATGCTCCCTAAGGGCCGGTGCACACCTATGCGACACCCCACCACGCGATAATCGTGCACGATTCCGCGCAGATTGCCACACGGTCAGGAGTCGTATAGGTGTGCACAGATCGTGCTGTGGGTGCCATTCATTTCCAATGGCACCCCAGTCACGCCACGCGTCATGTATTGCAGCAAAAAGGTACTTGTAGCATAGGTAAGACTGTCAATCCAATTGCAAACCACAAGATATTGCATTTCCTAAACAGTAATATTCCTGATGTCCAGTTGATAGTTTTGTTAAAAATTGATTCCAGTTGTACTGCTTTTATACATAATCCACCATATTTTTTTCCTGAAGAAAGGCACAATTGCGTTGAGAACCCAGAACATCTTTAAGCCCTCTGATTTAGAAATGCTGAAAAAATATGTATTATCCATGTATGATTCTTCACTGCAACTCTGGGGGAGGTTGCACTGGCTGCACTACAGGAATTGACATCAGTTGTTTTCTATCATTCATGTTTAAGTATTTTAATGAATGATGATAAAATATGTATTTTTTAAAAAGAAACACTATCTATTGTTATATATGCAAGGTACCTTAAAAGTCCATAGCTTATTTTCTGTGTGTTCTCCTCTACAGCATGCTGTTAGGGGACACACTTCTGTACTGAGGCTGCAGCTGTGTTAAGAAAATGAATTGTAGGACTTTGCACATCTTTTGTTTTGATGCGTCTGAAATGTAAGAATGATTTTAGCTAATTTAATTTGACAGTTTAGTTGGACTTTAATGCTACAGAGGAATACAAAATTCACTTTGTTTCTTTGTTTGCTTACATGTTAAAGGAGTTGTAAAGTCCCAGCATAAAGCATACTAGCCAGTTACAACATCAGCATTGTAACAGGAATACATACTATAGTTGTGCAAGTTGTGCCAGTGATGCAAGGAACAGACTTTAAGGTTCTAAAACCCTGTGTCCTCTGACAGCTGAGCTTCTGTAAAATAGAAAATATCTCACAGGATCTGACAAGGATCCAAGATAGTGGTACGAATCATAATGAGAAGGCAGCAGAACAATGCCAGTAACAGCAAGAAGAAATGACTATATAATAAATTGGACCTGTGCATTTATTCATCCTTGCCAACTAGGTAACTATGTAGTCTTAGTGACTCATACACATTCACACATGTTGAACTGAATGGACCTGGGTCTTTATGCATCCTGACTATGTAACTATAAATTCTTAGCAACTAATAAAAATACACATACACACACACATGCATAGGTTGAACTGGATGGATCTCTTTCCTTATTAAACCTCATGACTATGTAACTGAGCTAAAGAAGTCACATACGTGGAATTAGAAAGAGCCTGTCAGAAACAGAAAGTATACTGTGTCTACGGTTAAAACATTCTTTACACTGGATGAGGCTATTGCTAAAAATAATTGAACTCAGTCCACAGTAGACTGACAGTCTACAGCTGACCATCAACATTTTAGAGTATCATCTTGTTTTTGGTGCACCTCACTTTGCTTGTATATATTGTTTTTTTTTAAAGTGCACCTTTAAGGATCAGAACCTGTGTCATTGGTGACAATAGTCACAAGATGGCAAGTATGGGGAATCTCTCCAACAGGGATATAGATGGCAAAGAAAACCCTTTGTTTTTATGAAAATGGATAACAGGACTTATGTCAGGTATTATCACGTTTGTAATCCATGTTTATAATATTTTTTGTTTCCTGTCTATGTGGCCATCACTCACCAGGAAAAACCTCTCCAAAACGACAGAGGCAGGAAGAGATGGAGGTTGTAACTCTTCCCCACTGTACGCAAAAAAAATTGTCTTGCATTATAAATACAATTTGCAATATAATACACTGCATGTCCAAAACAAAAGTCACACACTACAATTTCATTTGGACTGCCTTTAGCTTTGATTACGGCACACATTCGCCCTGGCATCATTTCAATAAGCTTATGCAATGTCACAACATTTATTGCTGTCCAGAGCTGCATTCCTTTTTCACCAAGATCTTGTAGTGATGATGGGGGAGTCAGAGCACTGCATAAAGTCTTCTCTACCACATCCTAAAGAATCTCAATTGGGTTAAGGTCTGGACTTCTTGTCGGCCCAGCCATATGTGCAAATAAGGTCTAATGCTCACTGAACCACTCTTTCACAATTTGAGCCTGATGAATCCTGACATTGTCATTTTGGAAAATGCCTGTGCCATCAGGGAAGAAAAATCCATTAATGGAAAAACCTGGTCACTCGGTATAATCAGGTAGGCAGCTGACCTCATCTTTTGGGCACATAACATTGCTGAACCTAGAACTATTATCCAATGGAAGGCTCTGACCTATTTGCTTAGCTAAATCCAGGTGGTGACCTTTTTTTGGACAGGTAGTGTATATTGGTGCTTTTCTAGTTGATAAAAATTTGTAACAGTTTATGACATTTCTTACCAGAACAAGAGTTGATGGCAGATCACCAATGGTATTAGCACTTACCAGCACTTTTCTTCCACACTATTTTGTATCACCAATTTTGTATTGTGCTTCCACTTAAAAAATAAATAAATGTTACATTGTTACAGCTTAATATCTTCAAACCCAGGTCATTCCAACTGACAAAGAACACTTAAAATTAAACCAATAAGCTGGTATTTCTATCTTAGCTACATCTGAGCACAAATTTAGAGATCTCTAATGTGTGCCTGGCTTCCTACAACATTTATAAATTAGCCCCTTATTTTATTTTTAATAAATGTTAAAGTAAATGTTTGAAATAGGAAAATATACTTTTCCCCATTTTGATCAGTTGGATATTTAAAACATTTGCAGATATGAAATGTGAGTAAAGGCTTGACTTTGCATACTTGCAATTTTTTATATCCCTTGGAGGGATTCGTACCTCAAATTGGCTATACACAGAGCCTTATTCACCGCTAGGAGACTGGTGGTAAGGAAATAGATATCCACCATCCCTCCCTCATCATCCAAATGGATCTCTAAGTTAGATAAAATTGTAATGTTTGAACGCATTACCTATCAATATAGAGGGATTGGTGAAGATAACTTTTTTTTATTCTGGTCCAGATGGCTACACTATCATACACATTAAAGGAGAATTATGAGGCAAATGATTTTCACTCAGCCTCATAATCTGAGCCGACCTGTGACAACGAAACTGTCACAGGTCGGCTCAGTAGATCGGGAAGTGAGCAACACATATCGGCGCTCACTCACTTCCCGATCTATCCATGCAGAGAGCCGTGACTGTCACTCACGGCGCTGTGCAGGGATTCCCCCCCTCCCCTGTTCGATCCTCCAGCGCTGACTGGAGGAATGGGAGGGGGCGGGTACAGCTGGCCCTGCCTCTAGATAGGCAGAGCAGCTGTTAATCACGCAGCTGGGTGGATCCAGACAGAATTTTCGGGATCCGTTCCTGCTGCGGCGCCTCAGTATACCACGAGCTGAAACTCACTGTATACTGAGCTTAGGGTGATGGGAGTATGCTAGTTTGTGTCCTCCCGTTACCCTTAGGACAGGGGCGCCCACTATTTTTCGTCTGGAGATCTACTTTTCAAATGACGAGCTCATTGAAATCTACCAACGAAAAAGCACCTGCATTCAGGGGCGGGAGGGGGCGTGGCGGTGCATTGAAGTCAATGGCAACGCAGCCAGGCTCCGCAGGCAGGCCCCTCGCCCACAGTGCGATCGCCTGCATTAGTGCCTGTGTTCCAGTTCAGTGCGATCTGCAAAAATGCTGCGTGCACTATTTTTGCAGGTCGCACTGGACCGGAATGCAGGCACTAATGTGCCTGCGTTCCAAGTGCGGGCGATGGCAATGTGGGCGATGCCATTGACTTCAATACAGCTCCACACCCCCTCCCGCACCTGAACGCGGGGAGTCGGCCGGCTTACATTCCAATGCGCCCTACATGTCCCGGCGTCCTGTCCTCCCGTGGTGCTCGTGTGGCCGACGTTGCACATGGGGTGTCCTGCACCTTTCCATCTGCAGCGTCTGACACATTCAGCCGGCAGCCGCATGAGCACCACGGGAGCATAGCCGTAGCCAGTTCCTTTTGCGCCTGAGGCAAGGAAAAAAACAAAATTTTTTAAAATATTTTTTATTTTTTTCATTATTTTTTTTTTATTTTCGTAATTTTTTTTTTTTTACTCTTGGGGGGGCTTAGGGGAAATATTAGGGGTCTAAAAAGCCCTCTGATATTTCCCTTTTAAAATAGAAAATAGGACACATAGTGCTCAATCTTTTTTTCTGCAGCCTCTATTCTAAATGAATGGAAAGCAAAGAGGCTTCCCATTCATTCAGAAAATATTTACTATCAAGCTGTTTCAGAATGGGGAGGAGCCTCTGTACAGAGTGCTTCTCCCCATTGAGAAACTCATGAATGAACGGGACGTGATGTAAATCACATCCTGTTCATTCATTTATAACTGGGGACACATAGTACTATGTGTCCCCAGTTATTTACAAACAGTGGAGTGATCAGACGATCGCTCCAGTGTTTGTCCTGCACAGAGGATTGGTACATACTACTGACATGTACCGATCCTCTGCCGCTCGGCCACGCACAAATGGGCTCAGCTTCTCCTCTGCATCCCCCCTGCTCTCCCGGGCAGAGGCAGCGGGGGATCCGACGAGAAGTGAAAGAGCACTTCAGC
>NW_017306317.1:24721-42219 GCF_000935625.1 Nanorana parkeri
GTTTCTGAATGGGGAGGAGCCTCTGTACAGAGTGCTTCTCCCCATTCAGAAACTCATGAATGAACGGGACGTGATGTAAATCACATCCTGTTCATTCATTTATAACTGGGGACACATAGTACTATGTGTCCCCAGTTATTTACAAACAGTGGAGTGATCAGACGATCGCTCCAGTGTTTGTCCTGCACAGAGGATTGGTACATACTACTGACATGTACCGATCCTCTGCCGCTCGGCCACGCACAAATAGGCTCAGCTTCACCTCTGCATCCCCCCTGCTCTCCCGGGCAGAGGCAGCAGGGGATCCGACGAGAAGTGAAAGCACTTCAGCCGCGGGGGGGGTCGGAGCCGCTGTGACAGAACGGACGAGCAGTGAGGGGAGAGAGAGGCGCCGGCTGTCAGATCCTGGCCGAGCGTCTCTCTCTCTCTCTCCTCACCGCTCAGCATTAGTTCTGTGACAGCGGCTCCGTCCTCCGCCCTCCCCCGCCGCCGGTTCCTCCACCTCTTCTGGGATCCCCGCTGGGGAGAACAGCAGGGATCCAGAGAAGAGGCGGGAGGAGAGGACATGGTGATCTACCAGTGATCGCTACGTGATCGACTGGTAGGTTGCGATCGACCTTGTGGGCACCCCTGCCTTAGGAGAACTATGGGCAAAAGCCCTAACTCCATATTTCTCCTTTAAGGGCACTCTAGAACTTCTTCATGTTATTATTATTTTTTAGACATATGAGGGTCGTATATGTGAGCTCAAGATATAATTTGACTAATCCAGTCCCAATGTTTCTTTTTGAATTACATCAGCGTTGTAAATGTTTATACGTGCATAGGTGATTTGACCTAAATGAGTTAGTTCCTGGACACTTTTATCGATATGTGCATATGGTGGATGTGGGGTTACTTTTTTTTATTTTCTTTTGTGTTGTTATTGTTTTTGGTTGTTTCTTATTGATTTGTGTTATTTTTGTCGTGATACATTTTTCTTATATATTGTCCGTTTAAAGAAAAACTTAATAAAAATTATCTAAAAAAAATTAAATTATCTAAAAAAAAGACTTGGCTGGAATTTTACAGCAAGTCTATAGAATAAAACCAGCAACACATGCCAGCCAGTGATATATATATATATATATATATCAATCATAGAAACCCATAAATGATTAAACATTCATATAAATATATATAAATATGGAGTCTTCCATGTAGAAAACTAGTTTTAAAATATGATGCCATCATGTTTTTTCCTAGCAATTGTGATTGCTTAGTGCATATAGCTTGAATACTTCATTGCCACTGTGAAAAATGAGGTGGACATTTTTGTCATAAATCATGCTATTTAATTGAAGTGCAATGTTAACCTCTGTGCAACACCTCAGGGACTTGTGGTTGCACATCAATACAGCCAATACAAATGAAAAACAATATGCTTCTCATCACATATTGTTACATAATTTTCTTACTATGTCTTCCCTCAGCAGCATAGCTTAGAGAAATAGATATTTACGAATTCTTAAGTTCTATACTGATTCTACACACCACAACATGAATATGTTTCCAATGTTAGGAAGCTGTCCACATTTTTTCTTTCAGAAATTTCTCTGAGGGGTGCAATGGATTTATGGCCAGTTCGCACAATGGCATTGTATGAAAGGCATGCTACTCATGTGTTAGTGCTCTCTATTACATAGTGCAATGCATCTCACTGTTAGCTAGGTGAATGGAACTCATGGCAGGCATGTGCACTGCACTGCAACACATGCCATGCTGTGAAAACATATTGCATACACTAACAGGATTATTCACAAAAGGGTGAAGAGTTTGGAGAAGTGAACAATCTAGGACAACATAGCTGAACTGGAAAGTGAGCTGAATTGGAGATTTTTTCAAAATCAGCTATTTTGGCCTAGATTGTTCACTTCTTCTGCCTTCTCCAAACTCACCCCTTTGTGAATAACCCTGTAAGTTTTTTTCAACACATGGTACCACAAGCAGGCTACTGCATTTCAGTGCAGTGCAATGTATTCATGCAGGGAGGTGTGTTTGGATGCCACTTAGAATGAATGTGAATGCAACACACCAAGGCACCTAGCACTGTATTTTGTTGTGCCATAGTGTGCACTAAAGGCATGGTTAGCATGCCTTTAATGAAAGGCTATTATGTAAACTGACCCTTAAAGGGAACAGTACTTAATTTTACATTTTTCAAAGTAAACAACGTGTCAAAAAACAGACACTGCAAGATTGCACAAACCCTTTTTTGTACCGTTCCCTCAGATTATTTTAACTTTGTTACTTAGGCCTGATTTTCCTAGACTTGATGGCTAACCCCTACAAATTATCATCCCTTGTCCAGTGACAGTGCCTTTACTGGTCGCTGAGGCAATCCTATTGGACACTAGGATCTCAGTTGGCAGGACTTGGCTGTGAAGTTGGAAGTCAGGCCCCAGTAATAAAGTTAATATATTATCAGTAGAGATTATATGCTGTTGCTGTTTTGAGAAAGGTCTGCCAAATAGGTCAAAAGAAGATATATGCATATTATATATATTGTGTATACATATATTAATATAGACAGGTGGTTGGTCTGTGACTGTGAAAAAAAGCAGATAATGCCTGTTTCAGCAGGAAAATGGTCTCTGAACAGCAGTAAAAGTGACTGGCCCACAAAAAGAGCGTATTCTCTAGTCAGTTGGCCTTGCCCTAAGAGACCAAAAGCCAAGGAAAAATGCTGCCACACTATTTTAGAGCTGGTATGCCTAGGGGACAGCAGCCACCCTGGGCCAGAATTTCTTTCAATTCTTCAGGGGGCAGACAAAGAGGTTGCTGAGTCCCATGCTATCTAGTGTAAGGCAAGGTGATGTGTAGTAATGAATTCATTATTCAATGAAATAATATACTCTAATGTTGTTGTTTTTTCTTACAATTTGGCTGTTGTCTCTCCTGTTCAAAATGCAGCCTAGTACAAGATCTTAAATATTCCTTTTTTATTAAATGAATACACTCTAATTCTCATTTTTTTGATAAAAAGTTGTCTGCTAACTCTCTAATTCAAAAATGCAGCCTACCAAAATTACCTTGATATTGTGTATGGAGTCAGTATAATAATTCTTGACAAAGTGACAACGTATTTACTCTTTATGGAGGACAATATTCCTTTGTTTTCACAGTAAAAAAAATACACTTTATATATTTTTGGCCCGAAAAACTGCATGAAGTATGCGATTCTGCAAATTCAGCCTACACAAGATTTTTTAAATACTGTCTATGGTGTCTGTACAATATTTAATAATTTTGACAGTGAAAGTATACACTTTTGTGTGCTTTGTGACTTATTGTGCTTCTTATCCTCAAAAGTGTATAATGTGTGTGATTTTGTAAATGTGGCCTGAAACAGGTTGTTTAAATGCTATGTATGGAATCTGTAACATACTTCTTCATTTTTCTGTAGAATAATATAGACTTTGTTGTGTTTTGGGGTCTAAAATCTGCATTAAGTTTGTGATTTAAGAAATGCTGCCTACAAAAGTTGATGAAATGCTGTTTAAATGCTGGCAAAGTTGTATAAGGGAGTTGTACTCCCCTCTACTTCACCCCCACAGCAAGCATGCGCTCCTTTTTGACTATAGACTTCCTTTTGTGGTGGAGCCTACCACACACACTGCCATTTGTGAACTGTTAAGTGGTTCTTTGGATATTTTACCAGTTCAGTAATAAGCTGATACAATTCAATATTTCAACAGCAGACTTTACTCCATTGGTGGAGCATGTTTTCACTACCCCACCCCTCTTATGTTTAGTTCACTGTTATTCAAGGGAACTTTTTATACACATGGCCTATTCACACCATAGCATTTAACACAGGCTATCACACAGCACAAGCACCACACACTAGGTGTGCTGGTGTGTTGCATTGCCATTCTTTCTGAATTGCACCCCAACACACCTAGAATTACTGCAGTGCACAATACCACAATAGTATGCTCTGTATTGCTGTGCGATTAAAAAAATGTAATGCTTGCACTACTTTCTTCAACACACGGCAGTGCAATGAATGTCATTGCAATACAGTGCATCGAATTGCAGTGTAACACATGCCAGCCAGGTTCTGTGTTTTGGAGCTATTCAGAATGTATAGCAACAAAACACACCAGGGCACTCCGGTCCACGCAGGAGTGCTATAACCTGGAAATATTTAATATTTTTGACTGGTTTGGGCCTTTAAAGATGAGCTTTGCCTAAAACAGGCCCTTGCATACAGTACCCCATGAAAATGTTATTATCTGAGCACGCTGTAGCTTTTGCCATTCCAATCAATAGTATCCAGAAAACTAGTAGAAACAAAGGTCAAAGGACAGCACCAAAATGAAAACAAATCAACATATGTGAGCTGAAGTAAAACAAACAGTGGAAGGCTAGGGAGCAGGAGTGGTAAGACAGGACACAAGCAAATGCCACCAGCAAAGTACGACAATACATGGAAATCTCACTAAACACTCTATTGGGCATGAAGAAACTGATATTTATAGGTAGCAAGCCATTGTGTTTGTTTAGGGCATATACTGACCATATTTATATGCATTAAACAAAAATACATTCCCCAGAGAAGAACACTTAAGCAAGCCATAAACCTTACAATCTTTCTTGTTCAGTGCGCAGCGCTGAATTACTCAATTCCCACATCTATGCTAAGCAGTGTGAATGAAGGAATCTCCCATGCTGGCTATTCTATTCGGACAACCGGTGCCCACAGCTGTCAGAATACCCAAGCAATGACTGCAGCTAACTGGGTGCAGTTACTGTTTGGTCAACAATTTTCCAACATGCTCCTTTGATTTTCAGATTCAAGTTTCTTGACCTGGGTGGTGCCAGCAGGGCCACCCACAGACTGAATTTTGGTGAATTCAGCATGAAAATGAAGAAATGTGATCCTTGTATGGCCAGCTTGTTTGCACCATTAACACTGTGTTCCAGCGTGGTTAACTGCTGGAACATACTGTATTGCATAGTAAATTCTCCCTTGTGTTCTGGAGCGGGAGGGGGCATTGTGGTGCATTGAAGTCAATCGCACCACAGCCACGCCCCCCCACCTGCAGTGCAATCGCCCGCACAAGAACGCGAGCACAACAATGCCTGTGTTCTGGTCCAGTGCATTCAGAAAAGATAGTGCATGCAGCATTTTTTTCCGATCGCACTGGACCGATATGCAGGCATTGTTGTGCCCTTGTTCTGGTGCAGGTGATCGCACTGTAGGTGGGGGCGTGGCTGTGGTGCCATTGGTTCTATAAATATTTATTAATTTTCAAACATCAATCCAGGTTTTACACATTTTACATAGCTGACGAATAATCAACATTAAAACAAAACAGAACAAAACATTGCAATCATTCCTTCTAACCTCCATATTATACACATTATCCATAACCCAATCTATATCTGCACAGGGCTAATATTTCTCGTTTCACCCTTTAAAGTGAGTGTCTCATATTATATTTAACTTTTATTATTAGCTACCTATTAATTTTAATGTCATTAGTGCATCCATTTCTTTACTGTTTAAACCCTTCAACTTAAACAACAATTTAGTGCCTTCCATAAATCAATACTCTGTGTGCCAAATATTCTGTGCATCACCAATATTTTATCAAAGTGAAAGTTGAATCACCTTTTCTTAATCAGAATGTGATAGTATGCGTCTTTATATTTATATAAAAATACCATTAATTGTACCTAATTATGTCCTTAACACATATTTATCTTAAATAACTACAAATTACCTTGAAATGAATCACAAAAAATATTGCTATACGCAACACCCCTCCCTTCCTTCACCCATCCCCCTCCCTCCTTTCCCTCTCATCTATAATTATTTGTCTTATGATACAATACACTTATATCTCTATCTACTACCCTTTAATAAAAAAGGGTAGTAGATAGAGTGCACTGGACTGCACCTGCATAGAATGCACTGGACTGCACCTGCAAGTCCATTTCAAGCTAAAAAAAAAACTACACCGGAATGCAACAAAAATGCACTGCACTGCGTTTGCAGATCTGCTTCAGATCTGGTCTGGACATGGTGTGAACATGTATATAACTTACAATAAAAAAATTAGCTTGAAGCTATTTGACTTGTATATAGTAATGAATTGTCTACATATTGTCTACATATCCTGCTAGCCTTATATTTCCCAGCGATACACCACCCCACATTATTTCTATCATCCATGTATCATAATTCAAGTGATTAGAGTAGTGTGTGCAAGTGAATGGTTTTAAACTGTAAAATTGCAGTGGCTTGTATATTAAGTTCTAGTGCATGCTGTGCATATAATTCAGTTATTGACTTCTCTTTGAACCAAGATCTCAATCCAATACAAAATAATAGATATTTGAATTGTATAGCACATGCAGAGTTTAGCACAAAGTCTAATCTGTGATGGAAGATAAGTATTAATTTGCATATAATTTAGCATAATTCACAATACGCATGTCTCTAATGACTCTGCTAATCTGTTCATGATCAGAAATTTGCATATACATTTTCTTAGCCTCTTGGGAGATTATAAATATAGTTACTCTAATATATGGTGTCTTAAGATTAGGCCTCCCTTGTGCCCCGGATCTCCCAGGACTGTTACTGTTTTTCCCACTGGAAATCTAAAAGACAAAATTCATGTGAGTCCTAAAATTCTGACTCATGATTTTGTTACATTATAAAAGGATTAAGGGACCTATAATTTGCAAAAAATGTAAGGAGAAATCATGAAAATCCTGCAAGACTGCATGATGGGTTTCCCCATCGTTTTCTTTACTTTTACAGTTTTCCTCTGCTAATCGGATTTATTGTTAATGTGAGCCTGACATGGCTTTAAGGTTACATTCCTGATGTGCTAGCACCTTGTATTGCTTGCACGTATCTCGTATCTGTGTGATTCTTTAAACTGTTCATACTAGAGATCCCCTGTATATTAGGCTCTGGCTGTAAATGGAGCCATTAAGACTGTACATGAAGCCTCTATGATTGTCCAAGTAAGACAAAATCCTGCCCTCTCCAGACCATGACCGTGCCAGGACTTTAAAGCGAAAACAACCTTGAACAGTGTTTAGTTATGTCATGCAGGATTTGCATTATGATCTAATTTCAATCATTAGCTTATTAATATTTAAACTAGGGATGCACCGATACTTTTCGAGTACCAATGCCGATACTTGACATTTTCAGGGTTGAGAACTACCAGGGTTGCAGCGGTTGCAGCTGGGACCTGGCTCCGGTGCTCCACCACTGTCCTGAAATCATTAGTCGATATTGTTTTAAAAAAACTGTTACATGACAATAAACAAAAATGTATCAGTACTTGTACTTGTAAGTACTTGGGCAAGTACCAGTACTTGTACTCGCTAAACTGGTATCAGTGCATCACTTTATTTATATTTATAAAAACAAAATCATACATTAAAACAGAGATGTACAAATCCCAGGAGCTCCGTATGCTCCTTACAAATGACAGCTGCCTCCTAACTCTTTAATTTTTCTCTAGTCTAGTCTTGGAGCTCGAAAAGTATTGATACTTGTACTTCTACCGAGTACTGTACTTGGTATCGGTGCATCCCTAATTTAAACTGAATATACTAAACAATACAACAGACAGACTTTTGTGTATATGTCGGTATTCAGCGGGTCAGAGTTGTACGAGAAATTATTTTGCCCCCATAGTTTTCGCTGCCATATAGTAAATAACCATTTCAGGAAATAATATGATAAAGCAAAGGTTATTGTGAAAGAGATTGACAGACTGGGATTCACAATGATATGTCTACTTGAGCCTGCCACTTTCGTACACCTTTTACTGTGTGTTCCATAAGCCGACAAAAATACACTGACTTTGGTGATAGCATCAATTTTGAAAAGGGACAATTATATGTTCCTTGCAGAATGTCTTATAACAATTTTTAGTTCTGTACATCACATCTTTGGATGTATCCAATTTCCTCATTGATAGCTATAAATCATCAACTGCTCAGGATTATCAATTGTCTGATAGCATCAGCATTGCAGGATTTCAATTTTGAATGATCCACAAAGATACAAAACTGTCTATGCCTATAAATCAGCATTGAAGGCAACAACTTATTGAGTCATACAAACTTCTTACTTTGACATATGACATCTGTTCATTGTATGAAGTATCTGTCCACATAAGAACTACTGCTGATGCTACAAAATACTTCACAATGGACAAACAACAAGATTTTTTTCTAGCCTGAATTGTCCAAAACCAAGCATGCCAAGCATTTAAAGAAGAATACTAGACACACTTTTAAAAACGTAATTGTTATAGGAATTGCCCAAATAAATCTATATCCCTTAAAGGGGACCTGTCAAGATGGAAATATGGGAGCTGCAATTGTTCAGTTGTTTTTAAAGGTGAAAGTCGCGGGGATTTCATCCTTACCTTTACTTACCTACAATGAGTTGCTGAGCTTGAAAAACTATACACTTAACTGGCTTATTGCTTGTTCAGTGTGATTTATTAGGTCTTGAAACAATGATAAGAATGACAGCTCTGGTGCTTATTCTTAAAAAGAAAATGTTGGTAACCGCAGTTCCCAAATTTCTATCCTCACAAGTTTCCTATAATGTTTTTATTTTTCATTGTACCTTTTTCTTGCAGTTAGGAGGAGGAAGTCCCAACCTGAAGGTCTGATACCAGTCTCATTCAGCCATTCGGTAGCATCAGCATAAATATGGCACCAAAAGTGACAGTTTCTCGGTTTTTAACCCCTTAAACTGTTTCCCTGCTTTATCTTATGTGAGTATGCAGCAGGATTTTACATATGGGATTTGATCTGCCTAGTCCTCTTTCAAATGATTGGTTACCAATTCATCTTGGCAGTCTATATATTAGGTACCTGGTGTTGAGACCGAAGGTATGAGGAGGCTCCACTTGCACCCCGTGTCTTGTGGCCTTTGAGATTGGGGACAAAGGCCAGTCGGACAATGAGTGGCATGAGGGCTTTTGGTAGATCCAGTAATCGATGTCAAAACAAGCCGGGGTCAATAGCCAGGAGATCCGATGCGGTACAATAAGGAGCAGGCAGAAGAATATCCAGAAAACAGTCCGAGGTCAATAAGGCAGGCAGCAAGCAAGGATAGTCGGCAAAACAGAAACGAGTCACAATCCAGAGAGATCAGGAGAATACAGGATCAGGCAAAACAGGATACACTGAACACACACAAACTGGAAAGACAAACCAGCAACTAGTGGGCGTTTGAGCTGGGTTTAAATAGGGCCGTGAATCTATCTATGACGTCACTTCCTGTGCGCCACTTGGCGCGGATTTCCGCACGGCACCTCCGACATGCGCGTGTTTGTTCTCAGCTGCGCATGCGCAGAGCGGGACTTTTGCTGACACTATAGTTCATGTAATTGGCACATGCAGTATCAAACAAGTCCCTCTGGGCTCAAACACTGATGGATTTACTCTAATGGTAGCCACATCATCAACCTAATAACTTCCTTTGACTCCTTTGCTGCTTTCTTTGGCAGCTGGAAGCAAAGAGAGGTAGCGCAGTGTAAGTTATATAGTCTTGCAAGAGGGCTTACACAGAGTTGGGGACTTTTTTCTTAACCTCATTTGAAGGCATTGGGATCCTCCTGGGCGGTCAATCACCAAGCACAAGCGAATAAAGTAAGTCACATTCTCCCCATACTTGAAATTATGATGTATTATATTTTTCTTTAGTCCTGGTGGCTAAAAAGAGCAGCAGTTTCCCCAAATAAACTTATAGTCTAATATCGTTACTGCTAACTTATTTACAATAAAGCCAGTCTGTGTAGAAGTCAGTTAACATGTAAGTATGTTTTTGGGCCCACATCAACACAAGGAGAGCATACAAAGACAATGTAGATAATATTCTGGTGAAAATGCAGTACTCCAGTGCTGTGAGCCCTCAGTGCTAATATCTTAGTTGTAATGCTGCAAATGTATTGCTTTGGTTATGTAAAACCATCTTATTAAAATCATATTTTTATCAGTGTGTTGCACTATGCTGGGAACATTTTATGTACAATGGCCTCGTTCAATTTCTATATCTGATTTGTCCTTTGCATTTTCATCGCTTATTTAACCCCTTCGTGATGGGAGACGTACACTGTATGTCCCGCCACGAAGTGCCTATATGACTCGCCATGTACACTGTTATTTAAGGCTCTGTAATGCCGGTAACCGCTGTTTCTCAGCGGTTACCAGTCATTAATGAATGCCTCAGTTTTGACGCATTCATTAATGAAATAGTTAAGCTTTTGTAAAAGCTTCTTTCTTTCATTAATGAAAGAATGAAGCCATTACATACAAATACCTGATCGCTAAATGGCGATCCCATATTTGACAGCTGAATATAGCAGAGGGGTAGCAGAGTGAGTCACCTCTCTGCTATTCGTTTTGACAGCTCAACAGACTGGCCTGATGTTTATGATACATTTCAGGCACAGTGTTACAATGTATCTCTGTGCCTGAAATGTATCACTTCTGATCGTCTGAGCAGGATCAAAGACCTTAAAAACTAGCTCAGTCATGAAGGGGTTAAAAAAAATCCAAAAACAGGTCTTATAATTACAGAAATATGCACTGTGTTTTTAGCTAGGCATGAAAAGGTGTCACTTCAACAATACTTCTGCCTTTCCAACCATTCATAAGTATTTTTAAATACATACAGTGTGTAACACATGCTAACAAAGTACATTGTTTTCTGCATAGACAAAGATTTGTTTTCTTTGATTCGTACAATGTAAGCACGTCTTTGTCAAAAATGTTGACCTTTTTTTTAATATAATCAACATGTACAATGATACAGTCAGCTTGAAACAGTATTTATTCTTACCGCTCTTGTTTTGCCATTTTTGCATTAGGGTTTTAAAGTGTCTTCAGTGATCTATGTTTAATAGCAGAATACTCACAAAGAATCTGTGTTATTACCTTACATTCCTGAATTACAGTATTGTTTTTTTCAAAATGTGTTAAAAACATAAGCCACTTATTCCTCCATATCTAAAAATGATAAAAAATGTTTTTCCTCTTTTTGTTTTGTAGATATATAACAGCATATTGACAGTGCTGCAGCACAATATACCCAGCCACTTGAGCTCCTGCATCTTTACACCACTTATGGATTACAGTATTGTTTTCTCTTTTTTTATTTGTTATTTGCCTATAAGTTTGCCAATAACTTTGCTATTATTTATGAAACTAAAGCAATACATTATTTGTTGCTGGGGCTTTCTTTTGGCAGGATTGTCTTCTAACATTTTTGTTTACCTTAGGTGCATTTTAAAGACAAAAATAGATTTGTTCTTTTCTAGTTTTACTCATGGTAGTATTAAAATACCCAAGGTAACTGTGTACAAGAAGTGTATGCTTTATTCAGTAAAGTAAAAGTATCCTATTGATAAGATCACTTTACTTCAAGTGTATGTCTGGGCAAAAAAAAACAACAACATTTTACAACATTTTCAGTACATCTCACCAATACTTGCCCTTTTTTAGTATGCTTTGTCTTACAAATGCTTGTTGATCCTGTCAGAAATGCAGTATGCTTTTTTCCCCATGGACCCTGCCTCTGCTGCACTGCAGTTCTCCTCTACTGGACTACAAAAGCTGCAATATATGACATTTATGTTCTGGGTTATAGATACACATTGAGCTACTGGTGCAAAGCATTACATGGTTATAAAAATAAAATCAAAGCTTTTTTAAAGGAGAACTATGAGGTGAGTGAAAATAACTCACTCTCATAGTTCGAGCCGACGTGTGACAATGAAACTGTCACACGTCGGCTCAATAGATCGGGAAGTGAGCGAATACATACCGTCGCTCGATCACTTCTCGATCATGTACCTGCAGAGAGCGGTGACTGTCACCCCCGGCTCCCTGCAGGGATTCCACCTATCCCCGCTCCGATCCTCCAGCTCTGACATGCAGAACGGATGGGGGAGGGGGCGGGTACAGCTGGCTCTGCCTCTAGATAGGCAGAGCCAGCTGTCAATCACGCAGCTGGATGGATCTTGACAGTAATGTCGGGATCCATCCTGACTACGGCGGTCTCAATATACAGCAAGCTGTAGCTTGCGATATACTGAGCTTTGGGTCACGGGAGGACGCTAATTTGTGTCCTCCCGTGACCCTTAGGAGAACTATGGGGAAAAACACTTACACCATAGTTCTCCTTTAATACTGGCTATTTGTTTGATGAGATGGTAGAAAAATAAATACAATAAACAAAAGTGAAAACGTTTACATATAAACTGTAAACAAATTTAAAAAATAAACAATCAGCAAAAAATTAGCTAAGAGGAGAAGGGGAGGAAAAGTTGATAAATGCTAATTCGTTTGTAAAATACTTTTTAAGTAGAATGTAATTATTTCTTTTTTGGAAATGGTAGAGACGTTTTGCAAGATTTTGTGTTCCTTACTATGCAGCACTATACTGTGGTCCAACATGTGGACTAATGGTTATAACACCAAAGAACATGGCTGGCATGCAGTGTGGTTAAATGTTAGTTTTACTTGATGGCAGAGTCCTATCTAACTGACTATTGCTGAAAAGGTGGTGGGGTTGGGATGGGGTTGGGATGGCTGAAAAGAAACATGAGGAAGCAGTTAAATGTCATCAAAAATAGCACAAACCTGCCAAAAGTTTGCAGATATCTGTTTTGAGTAAATCAGCCTGTGTTTATACCAAATCTGGAGTGAAGAATGAACTAGTTAGGATGGACTTTCCTAGATGATCATTGTTGTTCTCCTGAGAGAAGGCCATGCCTGGGGTGCCTAGGCAGGGCTAAACATGCATGCATAGCCAGTGTAATCATAAAAACCACAATGCCACAATTGCTGTAATAAATTGTTATGTTAACCTTTATATTTTAACTTTTACAGGTAAACAAATACATCATACTTTGCCCCAGTGATGTCAAACCTTTAAATTATTGTACTGTAAGACTTTTCCTGTAAAGCTTTGTAAAGCGCTAAGAAAATGAGTATATGATGAAGAGTCTACGGAGCGTTACAAAATAGTAAGTCCTGCAAATAATCCTAGGCTGCCGATTTAAATTGCTATAGATAACCATTGTCAAAAACTGCAAATTCAAAAGAATTGAAAAATAATCAGCCTATCTGCTGAACGCAACAGACTAGCTGATAAAAGCAGGGATAGTCAGTTTGGAAATTTTAGCAGAAGAAGCCGCTATCTGGTTAGACTAAAGGAGCCCATACACCTTACAACCATCGCACTAACTTTTTTGTACGATGATCGAACTCTGCTTTAGCAGGGCTAAATGTACAAAAAACTAGGGATTCACTCCAGAAGACGCACACACATTTTCCCCCGCCTTTTGGGGGAAAAAAGTGCATCTTATGGAGCGAAAAATAAGCTTTCCTTAGCAATATCACCTGGCCGAATGTCGTCGATTGACAGAATGGATTTTCGTTTGCGCATGAGCAGTGTTCTTGGTGCAATTTTTTTTCCATACGAAAAAGCCACTAATCCATCGATTAGACAGAAGTTTTCTAGCCTGCTGGAAAGACAAAAGTCGAACGGTTGTACAGTAAATGCGGTTGTACACTACCCATCAACTGTGCCATTTTCGTACGAAATCGCAAACGAAAATCGTGCGATAATCGTTAGGTGTATGGGCACCTTTAGGAGTCAATTCACAAAGCTGTTTTTCCTGATTTCACTCATTATTTAATAGATATAACATGATATTTAAGCTTGTGAAATTCACCAAATGATTTAACGCTTGGAAAATCCACCAATTAACGCCTCTCTTCTCTGAAGTGATATTTTATTGTGAAGCTTGTTATTTAACGTTTCAATCCTTATTTTAAATAAAGCTATTTATATACAACAGTGCAGTCTGTTGAAAATACATAGGGGTCTATTCACAAAGCAGCCGTTCCTTCGGCTAGCTTCGGCCCCAGGGCCCCTTCGGTTCAGTAGAACCGAAGAGCTGCTGTACGGACTATTCACAGCTCCGTACAGCTCCCGAACTTAGCCGAGTGGCTCAGTCAAGCCGAAGGCATATGCCTAGGCTCGGCTGAGCCGCGCTGAAAGCCGAAGCTGGCCGAACGGCCGGCCACTTGCAGAGAGATCAGCGTCCCTGGTTACCAGGGACACTGATCTCCAGACAGCAAACTCTCCCGGGCGCTCCGGGAGTCTCGCGCTCCCGGCCGCCCAGGAGAGAAACCCGTTTTTTTTTTATTCTGACACGGAGCCGTGTTAGAATAGAAAACATAAAAACAATTTTTTGCCCATAGGAATGCATTGCTAGATTACTATTGGCTATTTCAATTTGCAATAGCCAATAGCCAATAGTCCATCAGCAGAGGGCAGGTGCAATGCTAGTTTACTATTGCCTATTGCAAATTGAAATAGCCAATAGGAATCTAGCAATGCATTCCTGTGGGCAAAACATTTTTTATTTTTTTTTCTATTCTGACACGGCTCCGTGTCAGAATAAAGAAAAAAAAAAGAAAAAGCAGTGTTTTTCTCCTGGGTGGCCGTGAGCGGGAGACTCCCAGAGCGCCCGGGAGAGGGGTTTTTTTTCTTTTTTTCTGACGGCAGCAGAACCGCCGGCCAATAGAAAACTGTTTGGCGGAGCTAGCTGCTAGCTCCGCACAATCGTTTTCTATTTACTTTTTTTGTACTTTTTTCACTATTTTTCTGTTCTGCTCGGTCCCTCTGAGGCTATTCACTCACTGCTGTTCGGCACCTATAAGAATAGGCCAAACAGCAGCGAGTAGACTGCCGGAGGTTTGGCTCAGCCGATCCAGATGTTGGATCGGTAGAGTCGAACTCCTTCTGCACTTCGGGTCGGCCGACCCAAAGCCATGTGAAGCAAGCCGATGTACGGCTGATTTCAGCCGTACAAGCCTGAAGTGAATAGCCGAACAGTGTTCGGCTCACTTCACTTGGGGTCGGTTGTTCACTCGGCTGCCCTCGCCAGCTTAGTGAATAAACCCCATAATTTGTAGGCACTGTTCTCCTCCCCTTCTGGTCCCAGAATGCATCAGTCAAACATATTTTAACACCTTAAACGTTCATTCTATGATTCAAGAAGTTCAAATAACACTTTATTTGCTAACATAAAGTCAGACACGTAAAAATAACAACTCCCTAACGCTTCCGTTGGAAGCCTTAACGAGCATGCTAAATAATGATTGGGACTTTCGTGAATACCATGTTTTCAAATTAAAAATAAGGAGAGGTAAATTAACAACTAAAGAGATCAAGTAATAATGTTTCTCTTTGTGAATTGGGCCCACTCTCACTAGCAGGCCCGGATTTCCCACAAGGCCACCGAGGCCAGGCCTCGGGGCGGCAGAGCGCAGAGGGCGGCAGCGGTGACCTTGTGGGAAGTTGCGGGCTCCGGTGTAAGACACTAGTCTGCAGAAACAGAGATTTATGGCATAGACTGAGTGCTCAACTGAGCAGAGCAGGCTGAAAATAAAGGAACTGAATATTAAAAATGAACTCATACCTTCAGTCTTGCACAGTTGTATAGGCTCCTCTTCTGTACTGAGTTTGCTTACTCTGATTCCAGTGCACACTGTGAGCTTCTTAAAGTGTCTATTAGGAGTTGCATTAATTCAGATGAGTTCACCTCATTTCCTGGGTGAAGGACATCCAGCTTTCAGTTTTGGGTCTTACTTACAGGAGTCTGCATTGGAGCATACACTCCTCCAGACAGACAAATACACATCAATGCAATTTGATTTTTGCACAACTCCTCCCAAGAGCTAGCTCACTGCTTGCATCAGGGCTGAGGGGTGTTGAGAGGAGTAATGAGGCAAGGTGCTGTGAGTTTTTCAGGAAGCTAAGTACAGCACTCTGCCGACTCCTCCCACCATTCATAAGGTATTTACATTGCATAGCAATCAGTGATTCTAAAAAAGGGCATATAAAATAAAAGGAAAGGTTTTTTAAAAAAATTTAATTACCTCAAGTAGAAAAGGAGGAACCAGGGATGGCAATATATAAGCAGATTTAATCTCAACTTTAAGCAGAATAGGTGTGTTTCTATTAATTTATTATTATATATATTATATGTTTTTTATTGACATTCCAGGATGAGGGGTGGGTATAAACGAATTTATAAAAAAAATATTTTTATGACTTTACATTAAAGCTGAAGTCCAGCCTTACATTCAGGTTTGCACAGTTGTTCAGGCATCTCTTCTGTACTGAACTTGCTTATCCTAATTCTGATAACTAGCCCTTTCCTCCCCAGCCTTACTATTTATGGTCCGGTCCTTTCATTCATTAGATTTCATCTCTTTCAAACATGAAGCTTCCAACAGACATGTGGCTGTAACCCCAGCCAGTTTACATGCAAATCCACCGACTTCTCCGGACTGACATCCACCCATCAAAGCATTTTGATATTTAAATAACTCCTTCCAAGAGCCAGTCCACTGCTTGTATCTGGACTGATGGATCTTTAGAGGGGTATTGAGGCAGGATGCTCTGATGTTTTCAAGAAGCTATGTAGAGCACCCTGCCAGCCCCTCCCACCTGAAAACATGGAGAAGCAGAAAGACCAGTGATTACATATATAGGTCTATCATAAGGTAACACGATGTATCCAAATGTCAACATGCCTTACTTGCATTCATGTTTTGGGTAAGTTATCCAAATTTGTAAAACCAGGGGGTCAGCATAAAAGCCATTTGCAGAATAAAAAACCATCTCAGCTTCCATGTCTCTCACAGGAGAACCTTTATAGAAACCAAGAAAAGACAGAAAAAGAACATGTTAATAATATTAATGTTTTTATTAAATACATTTAAGGTTTATACAAAAACATTAATTTAGATCGCTATTATGTTTAGCTGTGATGTTTCGCTGTACTGTAGTAATAGCACTCTTACTTTTCTACCAGGACAAATATTCTGGAGAGCATCCATCTTTGTCTTCTACAAACCCTTAGTGATTAATGCCAGACACTTCAGCTGCTACAGAACTGGCACAAAGTGCTGCTGTTGTGAACTGTTTCATATAAGTAATAAATACATTTAGTAAACTTTCTTTGGGATATATATCGTCCTGAGGTTGAAATTTCGTTTCTAAGCATCCTGGGTCACTGATCGACTCAACTGTCTATTAGGCTTGCCAGTTTTGTAATGTTGCTGCCTCTAGACATCGTATCTTATCTCTAACCACTCCTAAAACTGAGATACAGAAATGTATTTAATAAGGCAAAGTAGCAACAAATTATCTTTCATAGACTTTACTCCAGTGAACCATACCTCGTCACAATCTCACGTTTTAGAGAAATGTTCTTGAATTTCTAATACGGAAGGAAGGAAAACATGTCAAATAGAATGAAATGTTAGGTTAATACTGGAAAATCAGGATCTGGAACCTAAGGCTCTAGCCTCAACCCCAAATAGCCTCCCTTTTCCCCCCCAAAGCTTCCTATGTATATAATATATATATATATATA
>NW_017306317.1:42331-80602 GCF_000935625.1 Nanorana parkeri
TGTAATATATATATATATATATATCTATAGATATATATCTATATCTATAGATAGATATATATACACATACACATATATATACACATACAGTTACTTTTTTCGGATGTCCTCTGGCCACATATGAGTTGAGTGAAGTCTTTATCCTTAGATCTTCTCTGGCGATGGGTGATCAGACATACAGGGCAGCATTGGCAGGATAATGCTCTTTGCATCACTGTGAGTGCAGTACACTGTGGTAATGCCCCCCGACAGGGGGTGGATCCATGATGCCTTGCACTCACAGGATGCCCCAGTCTTCAAGGTTGGATAAAGACATCTAGAGGTGGAAAGGAATTACCATTGTGAACAGCGCCCAAGAGTAGGGTGTATTGCAGACTGGGTTGCCTTTTATGTTTGACAACACTCGGGGCAACTTTTTTTAAAAAGCGCAGATTTGGGAATTGAATGTGTCATATTATATTTTAAAGAGTCAAAGCTTTGACTAATTTTGTATTTTATTGCCGTTAATGGGATACATACTTTACCATCATGTTGGACAGTATGATTGCATAACTATTCAAATGTTCATAGTGAATAATATATCTGTGAGTATCTGCCACTGTCATCGGATATAATTTAACTAGTATGTACAGCTTTACATTCAAGTCAGTATAGATTTTATGCATGAGGCCACCCAACTGGTATTGTGTGCTTTCTCTTTCTCCTAGCAAGTCCTGTCAGGGAAAGTTTAACAGGACATGATGACGCATATACTGTAGTTCCACAACAGCAGGAGACCAACAGAACTAAACTCTGACCTGTAAAAACTAAACCAAAGCAATATTTCTCACTCATTATAGCATATAACACTTTACAATTGCAAATGGGTAAGTTTATCTCTGGCCCCAACCTTTCTTTACCCAAACCTCCCTCTCACGCTCTATAGTAGCCATTGCTAAGACTTTTCTGTCTTAGCACACTCATCTGTGGTTTTGTCTCCAATTAAATCATGTATTTAAATCAATTAAATTTCATGTATAAAGTACTGCTTTCTGGGAGTAGGTAACTGCAAGGTGCTCATCGTCACATCCTAATAATTACCTTTTGTATCACTTGCCCCTCCTACTGGATCGTAAGCTCTCACGAGCAGGGACCTCCTGACCCTATTATACTGAAATTGCATTGTAACTGTACTGTCTCCCCCATTGTCTAAAGTGCTGCACAGAATGTTGGAGCCATATAGATCCTTTATAATAATAATAATTATGTAGCACGCCACGCAGAACTATAACTACCAAGAGCCTTCAGCTTACACCTACATATAGAGCAGTGGACATTGTAGGGTACATTGCCAATGGCTCCATCTTTGCAAACACAAGAGGCTGACACTAAACAGGATGTCACATGTCAGTATAGCAAGTGACATAATGCCATATTGAATAAAAAAAATTTACTGATCCTGAGATCCCTCAAGTTATAGAATACCTAGCAAAACACCACATGGCTTTAGTTGCCAAGGGTTTTGTGGCTATTCCAAAACATTTGAGATTCAGCACATTCTAATGTTTTTAGTCAGAAAGGCCCTGTCTGCTAGACTTTGAGTAGGATGAGAGTATCAGCAAGGCTCAACGAGCATGTGGTCACTACTATTGTATCCTCTATTTAGATTAGTTGTCATGGTGCTGTACATAAAAGTAATTCACTGGCACACACTTGAAGGGTTTTTAAAGTATTGATATGTTTATTCAATACCCAATGTCACATATTGTCATACAATGCTAACGTTTCGGGTCCGCACAGGATCCTTTATCAGACATACACTGGACTTTTTTTTTTTCTTTTTAAATGTAATTTTTTTCTTTACAAATGTCATTTTTGCTGCAGCAGGTTCTATACATTGTACAAATGTGCCACTTTACAGGCAGTGTAAGGGGACCCGCCCAGGCATGATATTTAAAGGAATTTTTCATTTCCATTGTTTCACTTTAATGGATGTTAAAATCACTGCTCCTTTAAAAACTGTATTTCAAAAAGTTGTTTTTCATTGATATATGTCCCCCAGGGTAGTACTCGAATCGTCATACCCTTTTTATGGCCAATAACTTGCATATAAGCCTTCAAAATGGGGACAATTGATTTTCAAGGTTCTAGCCTCACAGACTCTAAAGTTCGATTTCGAACCGCACACTGAGGTGTTTGGCCCATCACTATTTACAAACACTCAGCGATCAGCTGAACGCTGAGTGTTTTATACTGCTCTCCATCCTGAATCGCCTTTCACAGGAAGCTAAGGGGGTTATTCACAAATTCGAGTGAATAACCCAGCCGAAGTAAAGTGAGACAAAGGGGGTGATTTACTAACCTAAACACACGCACGCACCAGGTGCGTGTGATTTTCACACAGCAAAACGTATTTATCAACCAAAAAGTCTCTAAAAGCATATTTCCACTAATGCCATATATGGAAAAATCATGCACATGATGCATATATAATGCTGCTTCACAGTTTAGACAAAAATGGTTAGCTCATGCATTTACATTCCTGCATTCATCAATGCAAGCAACACAACATAGAGCTAATTTACACAACATCACCTTGTAATTCATGCAGGGCTTTGCACAACACACCTGCTGGGTGTGTACACACTACAAAGGTGTTTAGATTCCACCCATAGATCATGCTGGGAGGGAACACACTACAGAGGTGTATACATGTTCGTGGTGTGTTTATAAGGTTAGTAAATCAACCCCAAACTGTCTATGGCTATTCACTTCTGGCTTGTACAGCTGATTTCAGGTAATAGCCTTACATCGGCTGCCTTTGGTCAGCCGAGCGTTGACCCGAATTGCAGAAGGAGTTCGACTCAGCCGTTCCAACATCTGGATCGGCTGAGCCGAAGCACCAGCAGCTCACTCACTTCCGTTCACCCCTATTCTCATAGGGGCCGAACGGCAGTGAGTGAATAGTCAAATGCCGCCAGGCGGCATTCGGCTCAGCTACTCTGCTCGGTACCTCCGAGGTACCGAGAAGAATAGAAAAAGAGTGAAATTGATTTTAAAAAAGTCAAAATATAATTTGAAAAACATAAGAAAATAGGAAAGTTTAAAAAAAATTAAATAGTTTAAAGAAAAAAAAAGAAAATTAAAAATTATTTTTAAAAAACGACAGCAAAAGAAAACCAATTGGTCAGAGCTAGCAGTGACAGCTCGCTCCGCCCAACTGTTTCCTATTAGCCGGCACCTGCCAGAGTCTTCTAGCAGGTCCCGGCCAATGACCAGTTGTTATTGTGTTATTGTTTAATGACAGATCAGCATCCCCATGTCATTTGGGGACACTGATCTGTCATTACAACTGGGCGGGGGCCAGCCATGAGATTACGGCTGGCTCCGCCCAGCTCTCATTTGCATGGAGATCGGTCGGCTTCGGACATTCCTTTTCCACACGTTGACTGTCACTTCGGCTCAGTTGAGCCGAAGCATATGCCTTCGGCTCGGCTGCCTTCAGCTGCTGTGCGGGCTATTATGAATAGCCCGTACAGCAGCCCTTTGGTTCGACTGAAGGGCAGAGGTGGCCGAAGAGAGCTGAAGGATCAAGCTATGACTGTATCCTTCAGCTCCATAGTGAATAACCCCCTAAGGCTAAGTAACCGCCGGCTCAGCCTCCTGTGACAGCTGACAGCTGTCTCCTCCCCCGCACTGCTCTCCATGCTGATTTCCATCCCAGGAGGAGAGCTCGGCCTCCTAAATCACTGCTGACATCGCTCTCCTTCCTGCCCCGCTTGGCCTTCTGAAAGTTTATCTCCTCCCCACTGGGCACTGCTCAGTGTCAGAGGGGACATAGAGCAGTACCCAGTGGATAGGAGAGAAACTAGAGATGCACCGCATATTCATCAAAAAATAATACTTTAGGCATTTTGCCCAAAGTATGATTTTCGGCTGCATTGTTTAGGCAGACAAAATTTCAGTGCAAGCCTAGTTGAGAGGTGACATAAGCACATTGGCAACTGTGACAGTTATGACCAGGGACATGCCATGAATGGCAGAATGTGAATAAAAACTAAATTGGTATGTTTAATTAAGGATTTAATACCATTTATTAAACATTTCTAACTTTCTTTTAGAAAACAGTTGAATTGGTGGGTTTAGTTCCACTTTAAGTGCATACATAGTAAGTAATGTGTAAGTGTAACCTTTGCAGGTATTTGTTACCTCTCACAGAGATCACAGTACTCCCTATGACAATGCCTTAATCTGTTTTTCTTTCCATAACAATTGAGTCATCTTTGTTCCGACATCATCCACGGTCACAATCTATGTCTTAAATTGAGATGTCAACCCAGAAATGACACGCACATGTACGCACATGTACATCCTACTGTCTATGCAGTTCTTGACTGTGTTCACAAATGTCTGACACTGTACAGAACATCTAATCATTGTGGCTTATTACTAAGTTACAATATTGCAGTCTGATCACTTTGGGAGGGGTGACTGAGAAAATAATTTCTCCTGCCTACAGCAAACTGGTGACACCATCTCAGCCTAGGCAAAGTGATCTAAACTTTTCTGAAACAATTTTGGTGCTGTTTATTGTGACATGTCAAGAATTTATTTATGCAGACTTGTACAGTTAGTAAAAGGTCTGCTTTAATGTGATTTAACAGAAATGTGAGTCTAAACAATACTATTGTTATCCATAATTGGACAATACATGAGTAAATGCTTCAAAATCCAAAGACAGTTCTATAACAAATAACCAGATTATTTTCTCACATATAAATATTTTTGCCACTGGGGAAGGGGCTTATGTAAGAGGGAGCTGAGTTTTATTTTTAAGTAGAGACTTAAATAGGAAGAATGGGTTCAAAATAGGATAAGATTGGAATATTATATGGTAATTGTGTAGAATGAAGGGATGTATTGTCTTTTCCACTAAACCTTCTTTTTGATTGGTTTTCCTCCTACAAGAGTTTTTGATACATGTTGATTGTATGCATATATTGTTGTATGCATTGTAAAATTAATAAAGATATATTAATTTAATAAAATGTGGCAGAGCTTCTAATGGGAAAATTAACATATTTCTATAAAAGTGCATTTGTTTATACCAGTCCCAACACTGTGATCAAGCTTGTTTTTCCAATTCCCTAAATCAGTGAGATATTTTTTTAACTGGAGTAACATTTTTTATTATTCAACTCATGTTGTTTAAATACATTTTTGGGGGGAATATCAAAGATAGTGCACATCTAAAGAAGTCATGTTGTGGCCTCTAAATATATAAATAAATAAATAATTGAAATTATATTTACTAAAAAGAAAAAGAAGAAGAAATAAAATAGGCTCAAACATGCACAGAATGTGCCCACCTGAATGATAAAGCAAATGCCTACAATTTTTACTTTTATTTTCTTACTGATGAGTATCAATAATAATTATATGTTCTAATAATTATATGTTTATTTATATAGTTTATATATTTGTTAAATTGTTCTTTCAAGAATAAGAAAAAATCATGTTATTTCTAATCGTATAATTTCTGACTGTTTGATCTCACTGTTTTTTATCATTAATATTATAAGTATAATTACATATTATTTATAAAGAACATATGTAATTCACTTTAAAAATGTAACATTCTAATTTAGTAGGTAAATCATACACCTGGTGTGGCTTTTTCACTTAATGTTCTACGTTCCTTTATAAGAACACTTCCCATTATATTCCAGTATACCACAGAGATGAGAATCCACTGCTGAGAACCTAGAGAAATAATTATCATGATATGTGGAACTTGTGCAATAATTTTTTGATCATAGGTGTTCTCTTTTGAACTGGAGGTCATATCTGATCACAGATCTAAAGAAACACCTTATTAACCCTTCTTGTGAGTAGTAGAACTGAACTGTTGCCGACATCTATCCACTTTGTGCAAAGATATCTGATTAGAGTTGGCATAAGAGGTAAGAATAAAGTGGAGCTTACTGTAACATATTAAGGAGTATATTTATGAAGCACTGAATCTGACTTTTACCAAACATTCACTGCAGGTTAATGTTCCAGGTGCCTGCCTTTTAAATGACTAATGTACAGTGGTTGTTTGGTGAAAGTCACAATTACTACATTAATTATACCCCTATTATTTTTAAAGCAAATAAAGCTTTAATTTCAGTTTGCATTTCTAAGTTTTTATAAATCTATGACTCTAAAATTCCAGCTGCAGTTACAAATAATGGCTAGTTATCAGGGCTGCCATCAGGGGGTACAGCCAATAGTAATGTAATGGGCCCAGGTAGCCGGGGGGGGCCCAGGCTCCAACCGAGCATTTTTTGCTATAGAATAATATGTACAGACAAGTTGGTACAGTCCCAGCCCCCCCCCCACCTGAAAAATTGGCACCTTCCTGTGTACGTGCAGGAATGTTTTTTTTCTTTTTCAGGGGTGGATCACAAAGCAAGGCAGGAATGGAGCACATTTCAGCTGCTGGAGTGGAACGGTAATTATTTTAACCACTTGCCGTCCGCCCGTTGTAAAAAAACGGACGGACGGCACTGCAGCATTGGTGGGTTGCCATTTTTTTGACGCAATTTTAAAGCTTGACATGTTTGGTGTCTTTTTACCCGACGTGACCCCGTCTTTTATATTTTACCATAAAATTGGGTAATAATAAATATTTTATCATTTAATATAGGGGAAACAGTTTTTTTTTTTTAAATTCGGTAATTTTTCCTTAATATAGTAAAAAATAAAAACCCCAGTGGTGATTAAATACCACCAAAAGAAAGCTCTATCTGTCCCTAAAAAATGGTATAAAATTCATTTCAGCACAGCGTTGCATGACGGAATAAATGTCAGTCAACGCACCGCAGCGCTGAATACTGAAAAATGGCCTGGATGGGAAGGGGGTTTAACACCGCGGATGTCAACTGGTTAAAGAAGCTGCAGACATCTGGGGTGGGTGGATAGGGAGCCCGTTTGCAGAGACACACACTGTGGATCTTTACTTTTTAAATAAAGAGGACAGCAGTTGAGCCCAACACTGGGGTGGGGGGTTGGCAGCGGAAAGCAGAAGCAAGCAGGTACAGGCTTACCCCTGTGTGGTTGAACTGGGGCCTATTGAGAGGGCAGGAGGAGGCATTAGGTTGGGACTTTTAAAATGTTGATTTGTAATGCCTTTACAGCCCCTACAGCTGGTGCCATACTGCATTATAATGTATTGCTAGGATTTGTAGTCCTCTATAGCTAGTGGTATTCTGCATTGTTGTATACATAGGCATGCACACACCCTAATCACTCTGCCACACCAAAACTACAGGTGCCTTCCTCTGTGTGTCCTGGCAGCGCTTCCTTCTCCACAGTGGCACTGAAGTCCAGAGTCTTCCTGACAGGCGCCACTCTCTGGTCTGCTGTGTGTTTGGGGAAGGGGGAGGAAATGTAGTGTTATTCCAGAACTGTCAGTGTCACCAGTGTATTGTCAGTGTGACCTGTCCGTTGTCACCCCAGCAGAGTCAGTGTTACCTGTGTGTTGTCATCCCAGCAGAGTCAGTGTTAACTGTGTGTTGTCACCCCAGCAGACTCAGTGTTACCTGTGCGTTGTCATCCCAGCAGAGTCTGTGTTAACTGTGCGTTGTCACCCCAGCAAAGTCAGTGTTAACTGTGCGTTGTCAAACCCAGCAAAGCCAGTGTCATCTGTTCATTGTCACCCCAACAGAGTCAGTGTGACCTGTCCGTTGTCACCACAGCAGAGTCAGTGTGACCTGTCAGTTGTCACCCCAGCAAAGTCAGTGTAACCTGTGCATTGTCACCCCAGCAGAGTCAGTGTGACCTGTGTGTTATCACCCTAGCAGAGTCTGTGCGACCTGTGCTTTGTCACTCCAGCAGAGTCAGTTTTACTTGTGCGTTAGAATACACATTTCAATTTCATATATTAAGTTGTAATAGTGTTAAAATAAAAGTGGGAGGGATGGCCAGTGGACAGACTTGATCGGACAGCCAGTGGACAGGCCTGGGCAGTGTTGGTAGGGGGGTGGGTGGCCCAGGCCTAAAGCTGTGTAAGGGGCCCCAAAATTTCTGATGGCCACCTTGCTAGTTATAACAAGTCACAAATTTATATATAGAAGTTTCTAATTGGTCAGATATCTCCAAGGGAAGCTTGTTACGGTCCTTTAACTATGTTTGGTAGCTGTATATGATATGATGTGTCTCTTTTTCAACCCCTATAAGAATAGTCTTATTGTCACATTGCAAAATTGTCTTTCCTGGGCTAGAGTATATTTAATGCTTATCAGATACTAAAGTGAATGAGTAAAAAGGGTGTATTGTCTCCTCCAAGGCATAACCCCTCTACTGAAATACTGTATCACCAGCACTAAGAATGTATGCCATGTTACTTGAGCATTCTACCGGGAAAAAAAGGTTTTTATTGCTGTGTTTCTCTTTCCTTTTTAGGAAGCCATCCCCTCACTTTTTTCCTTTTTGACAACAATCAATAGATACAAAATAAGCAGAAGTCTCCCAAATGGGGAAAAAGACAGCAATAAAAAGTTGACAATGTTTCTATTCCTTCCTCACGCTACTAAAAATGTAATGTACTGAAAAAAAAGAGGTTTGGCGGGAATCGGATTTTGTTTGATACTACTGATGCCACATGTCCAAATTGTATCCTGATTTTGTATCCTCATTCAAAGGTAATGAAAGAAAGCTCTGTCTACCAAAATGAATGTTTATTTTTATGGTGATTTTTTACTATATACAAGCTAAGTGCAAGTGCTGATTTGTACATTGAAAGTGTCACAGAGGGACTCTGGAAGCCATAATGTAGATATCTTATTGCTTCGCTCTGTATTAAAAGGTATTTGAAAATCCTCTTTTCAGAGTTATTTTCATAAGCCTGTTACTTATTACGGTTCTCATATACAAAGTCTTTTGTTGTCATTTTACAGCTATTCCCTGTTCATTTTCCACTGTGTTTGCCTATAGTTTTTTTATAATCTTCATTTGACATGCAATTACATTTAATTCTTCCTTGTTGACTTTATGCTTTTGAGTCTAAAACTACTCATACACACTCATTTGCATTTAATTTATAGGTGAAACATATTCCATTATATTTTTCTGAATGTACTGTATGTTCTATTCCTTTAAAAAAACATGTTTTAAAAGTTGCTGAAACAAGTAATGTAATGTACAGGAGTGGTAACTCTTGACTGAAAAGTGAACAAGTGAAAACTAAAGGCTCAATAATGCACTGTGTGACTAGTATAAACTCAGTTATAACCCACAATGCACTATAGCAAGGACCAAAGGCTAAGTGATGTACTGTGGTAGAGCTACATAGTATTGTACTGGGAGGACATTAGAAATTAAGTAACATAATGCACTGGGAAATGAGAGCTGAGTAATGTGCTGCAATGGGAAGAGGAACTTGACAATGTGATGCATTGAATATTACAAATTGAATTATCTACTGCAGTGTGGAGAGAATTCCTTTGAAAAAATATAGGCTTTAAAAAAGGTTTTGGCAACACTTTTCATGACATGTCATACTTCTAAAGTAAGTAGGAGAAAAACAAATAGCAAAAAAAGACAGATTTCTCCTAAAAAGTATACTTTTGATTTAACCGCTTGAAGACCAGGGGGTTGATTTACTAACCTTATAAACACGCCACGAACAAGTATACACCTCTGTAGTGTGTTCCCTCCCAGCATGATCTATGGGTGGAATCTAAACACCTTTGTAGTGTGTACACACCCAGCAGGTGTGTTGTGCAAAGCCCTGCATGAATTGCAAGGTGATGTTGTGTAAATTAGCTCTATGTTGTGTTGCTTGCGTTGATGAATGCAGGAATGTAAATGCATGAGCTAACCATTTTTGTCTAAACTGTGAAGCAGCATTATATATGCATCATGTGCATGATTTTTCCATATATGGCATTAGTGGAAATATGCTTTTAGAGACTTTTTGGTTGATAAATATGTTTTGCTGTGTGAAAATCACACGCACCTGGTGCGTGCGTGTGTTTAGGTTAGTAAATCACCCCCCAGGTGTTTAGACACCCTTCCTGGCCAGGCCATTTTTCAGTGTTCAGCGCTGCAGTACTTTGACATTTATTCCGTCATGCAACGCTGTACTGAAATTAATTTTATACCATTTTTTGGGGACAGATAGAGCTTTCTTATGGTGGTATTTAATCACCACTGGGGTTTTTTTTTAACTATATTCAGGAGAAATTACTGAACATTTTTTTTTTTACATTATGTTATAAAACAACTAATATTACCCACTTTTTTGGTAAAATATAAAAGACGGGGTCACGTTGGGTAAATAGACACCAAACATGTCAAGCTTAGAAATTGCGCGCACTCGTGAAATCGCAAAAAACTAGCATACCCAAAATGGGCCATAGGCGACGCTTTAAAAGCTTTTACAGCTCATCAGTTTAGTGTTATCAGTGATTGATGACCCTAAAATTATTGCTCTCACTGCGACGTTAGCGACGATATGTAACATGTGTGGCCTAATGGGCGCAATCGTCGTTTTTGCAGGTATGCGCACCTGACGCATGTTTACATGTGTGTATGTAGGGGTGGGGACTTTAAACAAAAATGTTTTATTTATTTTGTTTATGTGTAACTTGAAAAAAAATTGGGGGAAACTTTAAATTTTTTTCCTATTTTTTTTTTCCACTTAACTTTATTGCTATCACAGAGGGGGCTAAGAAACCCCTCTATGTGATAGCAAAAGAGGTGGCAGGTCCTCTTTATGGAAACATCAGGGGTCTCCAAGACCCCTAATGTCACCTAGGACCCCCCTGAAGAAGCTGATGAAGCAGAGATCTGCTTCATCAGCTTCTCTCCAGCATCTGAAGCTGGAGAGTGACACGAGAATGCGGAAGTGATGTAATATACACCACTTACGCATTCTAACAGCGTAGAGGGGACCGGAGGGAGATCGTGAACTGACCTCCCTCTTATCCCCTGTGACAGAGGCAGTATGCTGGTCCCGGGCTCACACCGGAGCCTGGGACCAGCTTGACAGCGGGAGGGGGGAGCCGCGGAGGGGGGGGGCGCACATCACGGGAACTCATACAAGCGATCCGCCGGCTATAGAGCTTGTATATTAACGGGCATCACTGCCTGTTTTCAAATAACGGGCATTTCCCGCTCGCTCACGAGTGGGTGGAAGTAACAGGACGTGTATACACGCCCAGTTACATCCAAGAAGCTCCCGGCCGGCCTTGTATACACAGCGGCCGGTCGGGAGGTAGTTAATGTATTTTGTAGATGTCAAATGATCTTACTGCTTAGTCCCAACTGTTTCCTGTACTTGACATATGAAATGTAATTTACAGTAAAGCACAAATATTTACATTTCCTAGTAATACTATATTATTAGTTTTATGTTATCTTTGTTTTAATACATGTTTTATAGTTAATAAATACATTGCAAGAGGACTTTGGCTAAGCACATTTTAAAGTGACATTACAGTCAAAAGGATTTAAGCTATTTCAAATACTGATTACATTACTTACAATGGATGCTGCTCCTTGATGTTTAAAAGTTTTAGCTTTCATTAGAATTAGCTGATCCCCTAGGCACTGGCCCTGATATCATGTGTTAGGATGGTTCTTTTCCCTTAAAAGTCCTATGGAACCACCCTTGTGTGTGTGAGTAAGCTGTGTGTGTTTCCACAAACACCCAGGCACAGCAGGGCAAGCCTCGCTGCAAACAGTTGTAGTAGACTTTGCTGCCCCAAGTGATCTGGTGTATTAGACAAGAAGTTCAGGGATTCTGAGCTGAGAGAGTTGGATCCAGCAATTTGAAAACATGATAACTGTAAGTGTTGGACAAAAATGTAAAGAAACACTTTGCTGGGTAATGTATATTTGTTTGATCTGGATTCATTATTGAAAAAAAGACAGAGTTTAAAGAAGAACAAATAAAATCTTAACCCCTGCAGTGAGCCTGCTCGTTTTGTCTGGGAAGCTAAAATAACAGAGTTATAATCACCCAAACCCTGATCCCAGCTGGCTGTTTGACTGGTTTCTTCAGCGTCGCCCACCCTCTGCTCCAGCGGTCTAAGGTCAAGTGAGTCAATACATCCTGAACAGTGTATAGGATGTGAGGATACTGAGGGACATCCCATTGCTGGAGCAGATGAGGAGACAGGCTGGAAGGACTGGTCTAGGAGCCAACGGGGATTGTGGTGAGTATAACATCCTAGACAAAATGAGCACTTAACCCTTGCAGTGTCAGGTAGCCCCATTGCAAGGGTTAAGATGTTATTTGCCCAGAGTTCTTCTTTAATGCTACTTAAAATGTTGAACTTTTGTACAATTTGAAGAAAAATCACATTATTTATATGTTATCTCAGTTCAAACCAATCAGCCATTAGATTGTCTTAGTGTGAACAAGAGTATACCTTTAAAGGATGTTAATATAAATATTAACTTTCCAAATTATATCACATGAGATCTTGCAATAAAATTCACAGTTGTGTGTCACACATGTAATCAGTTGTATTCAATGGAATTTTCTCCTATCTTTTTCCTAGACTCAGGGCCAGATTAAGAGCATCACGGGCCTGGTGCTGAGAATTTTGGTGGGCCTTTTTATGGAAATAGCAATGGTCACTGGGGCGCTCTTTCTCCTGTTCGGGCTGTGATTTGTAGTCTTTCTACAGCTTGGAGTCAGTGGTGGAGCACCAGGGCCTGGTTGCAGCTGCGACCCTGGTAGATCTACCACTTACTCTAAGCTGTAAATGGACTACAAATCCTAGCAATACATTATACAGCAATGCAGAATACCGCCACACCAACTATAGAGGACTACAAATCCCAGTAATACATTAAACAGAAATGCAGAATACCACATTATAAGCAATGCAGAATAATATAAAGCTATGTGTTGCTCCTGGTTTGTGGCGTGATGTCTCCAGGGAGTCGTAAGAGCTGTGCAGGGTTCCAGGGGGGCTGTGCGGGCTCTCAGGTGGTCAGTGCAGGCTCCAGGTGGTCAGTGCAGATTCTCACTAGGCCAGGGGTATGCAGAGTGAGAACTGCAGCTCTCTGCTCCAGGTGGTCAGTGTGGGCTCCAGGTGGTCAGTGAGGACTCTCAGGTAGTCAGTGTGGGCTCCAGGTGGTCAGTGTGGGCTCCAGGAGAGCAGTGCGGGCTCCATGTGGTCAGTGTGGGCTCCAGGTGGTCAGTGCAGGCTCCAGGTAGTCAGTGTGGGCTCTTAGGTTGTCAGTGCAGGCTTCAGGTGGTCAGTGCGGGCTCCAGGTGGTCAGTGTGGACTCTCACTAGGCCAGGAATATGCAGAGTGAGAACTGTGGCTCTCTGTTCCAGGGGGTCAGTGAGGGCTCCAGGTGGTCAGTATGGGCTCTCAGGTGGTCAATGCCGGCTCCAGGTGGTCAGTATGGGCACTCAGGTTTTCAGTGCGGGCTCCAGGTGGTCATTGCGGGCTCCAGGTGGTCAGTGCAGACATGCACAAGGCCAGAGGTATGCAGAGTGAAGACTGCAGCTCTCTGCTCAGGCAGCCCTCTAATATACCTGAATAGAGGGCCATGGCTGCCTGGTCATGGCCGTATTCGAGTCCGCCAATTCGGACCAGCGGATTCGGGTCCTCCGTTTTGGGCTAGCAGTTTCGGGTCAGCCTGGAGTAGTCACCACTCCAAACTCCCTCCCGTTATGGACTTCAATCTCACATTTAGTTTACTAATTTGTATTGAGATTGTAGTCCAGTGAGCTTGGAGCGGTGGCTACTTTACAACACACACAGGGACAATGGGGAACAAAAGTAGCCACCCTTCAGAAGGAAGGACAGTGTCAGCACCAATTTGGAGGTGATTTGAGGAGCTAAAGCTAAGTGATAAATAAGAAACATTTCTGTTAATAGTTAAGGTACTTGAATACATTTGTAGAATTTAAATGCTGAGTTTAGTGTCACTTTAAGGTGACCCCCTGTTTTTCCCAGTGAAAATAAATATGTTCACATACCTGCCTGTTTCTTAAATGTACATTCTTCTCACTTAGCTGCTACTCAATTAATCTGCTGAATTGAAGTGAGATATAGGGGAACATGAAACTTCCTTCCGTTCCCCCCACTTAGTAGAGTTGGGTGCCTTTTGTGTGCTGAGTGAGCAATCATGAAGCTTGAGCACTTTCACTTTGGATCAAGGAAAGACTTCTGAGCCTAGTGAAAGCTTTACAAGGCTTACTTGGGATTTATGTAAGGCTCTTTCTCTTGCTTTTACCAGAGGCACAGGGAAGCAAGGGAGCAAAGAGAAATTGAGCATAACCAGTAGGGGAGCCTTAACCTGGCCATAAACTAATAGATTTTTTTTTGTTCAGCCTGCAAAACAGAACAGATTACTCCATCCATACTGACCAGTGTGGATGGATAAATTGCCAGCTGATTGCTTGCAGTCATTGCTTGTGTGATAATATTCAGCCCGACTCCTTCCTGTAAATTGGCAGAAATTCTAACAATGTTTGGCCAGCCAAAGTAATTAGGCAAACCTGTTGTTTTTTCCTACATAGGCAAAAGACAGGTTTACTTGAAGCTTCCCATGCTCATAAGGTAATCAGAAACATTTGACTCAAATACAGTTATTTGTTTATTTAAACAAAATATAGTAGGTTACTTTCTGTATGAAAAATATAATTTGTTTGTTCTACGCTGTGAAATTACCTGGCATCAAAGAAGAGGTACCCAATCCAGCCATGCTGAATTCACTGTGCCCAGAATGAACATACCATCATAACCAGTGCTTAGTGAAGTGTTGGCAGGGGCAGAATGTGCTGCAGAGATGCCAGATGTGCTGAATTATTTCCACTTAGGGAAGAGTGTGCAGCAAGGGAGATCTGGGGAGATAGCAGAGGGAGATTAACTTTGTCCATCTGGGAGTGCACAGCTAAAATCTCAGCTCATACAAAAGCTAATATTTCAAGACAGGTTCTAACAGAACAACATCAGCACATTGTTTATAGTATGCACTTCACTTTTATTACTAAATCCAGAGTACACAACAATTCTTTAATGCTCGGGTATTGTGTGGATTCTGTTTGGTTTCACTGGCAATTGTGTTAAAGTGGTCATGCAAAATGCTACAAAACCGCATATAACTTAAAATTAAATAACTGTTTTCTATGGGCAATAGATGCAGATGTGAATATAACAAATTAAGAGAAATGAGTTATTAACTTTTGATGCTGCATGTATTCTCAATGAGGAGAATGTTTAACACTTTCTGTATTAACCCCTTTCGGGGCCGGCCGGCCCAGAGCTCTCTAGATCTGAGCGAGCGTCTTTAGACGTCGCTCAGACACGCCCACTCGCGCCGAAATTTAAAAACAGGCAGCGATGCCTGTTACCATACAAGCAATCCCCCACATGATCGCGTGTATGGGGTGCCGATCGGTGCCCCCCCCCCCTCGCTCCCTCCGGTCCCCTCTCCTCTGCAAGAATGCGGAAGTGTTGTATGATACATCACTTCCGCATTCTTGTGTCACTCTCCAGCTTCAGAAGCTGCAAAGAAGCTGATGGGGCAGATCTGTGCTTCATCAGCTTCTTTTGGGGGGGTCCTAGGTGACATTAGGGGTCTTGGAGACCCCTGATGTCTTCATAAAGAGGACGTGTCACATATTTTGCTATCACATAGGGGGTTTTTATTAGCCCCGTATGTGATAGCAATAAAGTTTAGTAAAAAAAAAAAAAAAGGAAAAGAAAATTTAAGTCCCCCCCAAATTTTTTTTAAAGTTACACATAAAAAAAGAATAAAAAAACAAAAACAAATGTTGAAGTCCCCACCCATACATACACGCATGCAAACATGCGTCGGGGGCGCATACGTGCAAAAAAGACGATTGCGCCCGAACGTCGCAGTGAGAGCAATACGTCTAGGGCCATCAATCACTGATAACACTAAACTGATGAGCGGTAAAAGCTTTTAAAGTGTCGCCTATGGCCAATTTTGGGTATGGTAGTTTTCTGTGATTTTGCGGGTGCGCGCAATTTTAAAGCTTGACATGTTTGGTGTCTATTTACCCGACGTAAAGCAAAACAAACGACAAACGCACTCAACAATTTGTTACCAGTTATACAGTAAGTATACCCGATCTTTTATATTTTACCAAAAAACTGGGTAATAATAAATGTTTCCTAACATAATGTAAAAAAAGACTTTTTTTTCCAACATTTTCTGTAATTTTTCCTAATTATAGTAAAAAATAAAAACCCCAGTGGTGTTTAAATACCACCAAAATAAAGCTCTATCTGTCCCCAAAAAATGGTATAAAATTCATTTCAGTACAGCGTTGCATGACGGAATAAACTTCAGTCAAAGTACCACAGCGCTGAATACTGAAAAATGGCCTGGCCAGGAAGGGGGTCTAAACACCTGGTCTTGAAGTGGTTAAAGCATTAATAGAAATAAGGTGCTATCTCCCCTAAAATAAGGTAAAATCTCACGTTTCACCAGAAAAGGGGTCTCCTTTGGATGATTTCATCTTCACTTCTGCCTGTGGCAACTGACACATTTTGAATTCCCCCTCATTTTTTGTTACTGTGACTGATGCTACAAGGACAGGAAGTAAAGGGACAGAGATGCCCGTAAAACCAGAATGTCGTCTTGCTAAACTCCAACCAAAATGAAAAGAAATGTTTTTGTTTGGAGATCCACTTCTTTAAGTATAAGTTATTAAAATAAATATATCCATCTTTAAATACATTCGATTAGATAATAAAAAAAGGCAACATAAACTAAAATATATTGCCACAATAACACTGGGAGACCTATGAAGTTGGTAATGACTAATGTGCATTGGAAGTCCCCTCGCAAGATAAAGAAGCAGTTTCCTAAAGAAGAATGCCAGGGAAAATTATTATTAACCCTTGCAGTGGGGCTACCCCTGCACTGCAAGGGTTAACAGCTCGTTAATGTCAAGCTGCTAAAAAGAAAGTTTTACTCACCCAAACTGCTAAGCCGACTCCCTGCTTTTCTGGTCACTGAAGCGTGTCTCCTCTTTTTCTGCACAGATGGAATGTTCCTCGGTGTCCTCAAGTTTATACACTTGTATACAGCTTGATGACACAAGGATTCTTAGACCGCTGCAGAGGAGGGAGGAAAGGCTCTAGAGACCCGGTCTAAAAACAAGCTGGCTGGAATGATCGGGTGATAATAACTTCATTTTTTAGCACCTAGAAACAAACGCGCAGTTGACCCTTGCAGTAGCCCCACTAACAAGAGTTAATAAAAAAGTTCTTCTTTAAGCAAGAAATCAGAAGCAAATCAAACATATGAAGAAACAAGAAAACCTGAAATGAAAAGTACATTTTTCACTAATAGTTCCAAGAATTCAAGTCTCAAAGGGTGTTAAATTGTACTAGTTCTCTATTCTTAAAGCAGACCTATATTTAAAATATGATGTTCTGCTGTCTAAACAGGATAAGTTAGCGCAATTTAATGTGGTAAAGTAATCGGTAAAACATTTACTTTTATCATATATACTGTATATTTCACAACTAGAGATAGAGCAGAGAACGTCTACACATGTGACAGTGATGAGGAATCCATCATTCTTCTAGCCTAACAGGAGCTTATCATCAGAGACATATATAATCCTACCCTCACTTGTCTATTATCACTGCACTACATTGATGACATCATTGGAGGGGAATATGGGAACAGAAAGAACTGCTTGCCCAGTGATAGTTGGCACCTCCACTAGAATGGCAGACATCTTGTGCTGCATAATGCTGTGGAATTGATGACAAAAAGGGCCTGGGTAAAAGATCCCCTGTGGCATGCTTACCATACATGTGTAATCATTCACAACTAATGTGTCTATTATTTTTGGAAGGATTAGGTTGCCTGAATTTGATTCCAATTAAAGAAGAGTTCTAATACAAACCTTTTTATATATTAATATGGGAAGTTCAGGTTTTTATCTTTATTTCTGATCATTTTTGGGAAATCACCCAATGCTGCAATCACATTGACAGCAGATCAGCTATACTAGCAAAAAAAAAATTTTTTTGTAGTGTGGCAAAGGATTGTTGCTAATTGTGTCTCTGAGGGATGATTTACCATCACAAGTGGGGGTGAATGTCCCTAGAGAGAACATAGACAGAGGTTCTTTTACCCAATCTCTAATTCTGTTGAATCTCATTTTTTTTTTATTTCCCATCATTTGACAATGGCCATCAGGACAAATAGAAAGAGTGAATCTACATAGTGGGGGCATAAAATGTTTTGACTACACATACATAACTTCTTCTTTTCTGTTAAGAATAAAGACATTTTAGATAGCAGCAGTAACAAACATTGTTTACTTCATGAATAAGCTTTTCTTTACATCTTGTGGATCATTATTCAATTGTACTGTAAATGGTTGTTTCAGAATCAATAATTTATCCATGTAACGTTCGTATTTGTGATTATAGCTGAGAAACTATCTGACTGTTTTATATATGGTATAATATGCACTGTTATTCACAGAGAGAGTGATTATTACAGTATTTGAATAGTGTTTTTCTCTAAATCACCTCAAAACCAGGCACTTCAATTAAATCTATCTAAAATGGACTTCCGGTTCCGGCACCCATGTGAGTGGCAGCAGGGAGACAGCGCTCCCGTTACGGCGTCCTTTTAATATAAGAAAACGGCTACCCACCCCGCACATACTCCTCTGCTGAGCCCGCAGAGTGTCAGGTGTTCGGCGATGGATCGTTTCCTGGCGAGATCCAGGTCGAGATCCCGATCACTGAACCGCTCCAGGGCGCTATCTCGGGAGTCAAGGGCCTCTAAGATGGCGGCAGCCCCGGCTACCTCCCCGCAACGAAGCTTGTCTCCGGCCTCTGATGTGAGGGGCCTGGAGGATGACAGTGCCCATGCTCGGATAGCAGCTGCAGTGGCTAAACTGCTGAAGCCTACCATCACTGAAGCGGTGGAGGCAGCCATTCAGCAAGGTATGAATCAAATCAGGAAAGACCTAACAGCACAGACACGTGCACTTAAAGAGGCGGAACACCGCATCTCCTCACTGGAGGATGACTTACTAGAGGCTCAATCAAAGTTACTTACTTGTGACACTGCCTCACGGGCGATGCAAGACAAAATAGATGACTTGGAGAATCGCTCTCGCCGCAACAATCTGAGGTTAGTGGGTCTCCCTGAATCATATAAGCCAAATGAATTGCTCACGCTAATGTGCTAATCCACTATCCCGGCGCTGCTAGGAGTTTTTGCTGCATGTACAGCTGAGAGGGCTCACCGACTGGGGCCGCCAAAAGAAACCGCTAAGACACCTAGACCGGTTATCGTGAGGTATCTCAACTACGCCGACAGACTTCAAATTCTACAAAAATATAGAGCTGCTGGATCTCTTACAGTTGATGGAAATAAAGTTCTGCTATTTGCGGACTACTCGGCGGAAGTGGCGAAACAGAGGAAAGCTTTTAGTGAAGTATGCTCCAACTTGTATCGCCAGCGCATCAAATTCACACTTGCTTATCCGGCTGTCTTGTATGTCACCACGGCTGACGGTCGCAGCTATTCATTCCGGGATCCACAAGAAGCATCGCTTTTTCTAAATCGGTTGGATAACACAACTACTGGGTCTCCTTCCAATTCTCCCTTGCCTCCACGCTCACCATGCAAACCTACCAAGATACCAAAGCGGGCGATGGGCACCCCCCGCAAATACCGTAAGCTGATACCGTAAGTTGATGGTAAAGTGTCGGGACCCTCTGCTGAGTTTGCTTACCTGTTTTTATTCTTTCCCACTATCGTTACAGTGTAGGGATGGGTGGCGAACACCTTTTGTTTGTTTTTTGTATTGTCCAGGATGTCATGTAATGAGATCTGAAGCGCACATCCCGTTATGCGTCCATAGGGAAAGCGCGAAGTCAGTAATGTATATGTTCCTTTTTTCTTCTACTGTACATGTTGTATGGTTTTCATGCACTGTTTATGTTTTTTCAAGTTTTGGTTGCACTATGATCAGCATAATGTCTCACCTACTGATGGTCTATGTCTCGCTGTGCTACTTCAGGTGGCCCGTTGCCTACTCCTTGTCTTGCCTCCCTGCGGTTGCTTGGTCGAGCTCCTGGGGGATCCTCTCATTACCGTCCTCGAGACGCACTGTCCACACTTTATAGACCCTTACATCACTAATCTTGACTCCTCTCGTGTAAATTCATGAAAATAATCTCGTGGAATGTTAAGGGTCTTCGTTCCCCCCAGAAGCGGACCAAGGTATTGCGCCACTTGAAACGCCTGTGGGCGGATGTGGACCTACTGCAGTAAACACATCTCAGGGACGAGGATATCTTTCAGATGAAATGCCTATGGGTTGGTGAAGTGTTCTGCTCGCCATCCCAGGGCCGCAAAGCTGGCGTCCTAATACTGCTTCGTAGAAACCTTGCCTATTCAGTGTTATGGGTAGACAGAGATAATGAAGGGCGATTACTGTCTGTGACCTTGAAATGTGAACACACTCTCTTTACTGTAACAAATGTTTACTTTCCCAATTCACCCTCCCAAGCAGATTTCCAATCAATGGCTAGCTGGATTACTAAGTTTGAACCATCTCGCGATTTAATTGGGGGGGACTTTAACTCAACAATGTCCATGTTGGAGGACAGGAAGTGGACTTCTGGGACCATTCCTAAGAGCAGACGGTCCAGTTCTGGCAGGCAATCGGTGTTGGCATCTACGATGGAGGCTCTCTGTCTCAGGGATGTTTGGAGGCTGACGCATCCTCTAGAGTCAGAGTACACACACGTCTCCCTGGGTCATGATTGCCTGTCACGACTGGACTACTTCTTCTGTTCTGACGCCCTGTTGCCCAACACGCGGGGTCCTGAGATTCATGGCCTGGTGATTTAGGGATCATGCCCCGATCTCGCGGGTGTAGAACATGATCATGTGGCAATTTCCGTCCTTTCTGGCCTCCAACGAGGACTTCCAACACTTCCTTTGCTCGGCCTGGAGGGATTATGCCATGTGCAAGCGATACATATGACCGATCCGACCCTCTTCTGGGAGGCGGGCAAGGCCTGTATGCGGGGAAAGATTATCGCTTATGTCTCAGCGCATCGAAAAAAGACCATGAAGGCATATCATGAGGCGAGTGCTCGTCTGCGGGCGGCACACACCTCCTTGATAGCGGACCTATCCTTGGCTCACAAGCAGGACTGGGTGGGAGCCAAGCAGGAGTTCGACTTATGGGCACAAAGGCAGGAAAACATTAAAACTTCTTATGCAGGCCTACGTCTCCATAAGTTTGGAAACAAATCAGGGAAGCTTCTTGCACGTTTGGCCCCAGGTAGCTACCGCCCTAACCCTACTCTAACTCTCCGTAATCCCAAGGGTGAGCTAACCACAGACCCAATCGCTATGAATAGAATATTGGAGGAGTTTTTTGGCTCTCTCTATAAGGAGGACCCCTTTGATGAGACGGCGGCCAGGCGGTTCCTAGATAACATCCGGCTCCCAAGTTTGTCGATGGAGCAATTAGATTTGCTTAATGCAGATATCTCAAAGGAGGAAATTCTGGGGGTAATCAAGACTTTATCTCTCAGCAAGGCGCCTGGACCAGATGGTTATACAGCTGACCTCTATAAATTATTACAGAAGGATATATTAGATTCACTGCAGGCCCTCTACAATAAAGTATGGGAGGGGGGTCCATATCCTGCTACCGGTCAGGATGCGTACATACGGCTGCTATTCAAGGAGGGGAGAGATCCCAACAATCCAGGATCTTATCGGCCAATATAATTGCTGAATCTGGATGTCAAGATTCTATCCAAGCTTATTGCAAACCGATTGGTGGTTATATTGCCCACATTAATACATCCTGCGCAGGTTGGCTTTGTCAAAGGTCGGGCGGGGGTGTCAAACCTGAGAAAAGTGCTGTTGGCATTGGAAATAGCCTGTTCTGATCCGGCGGCTACTCTGGCCATCATTACGTTAGACGCTGAAAAAGCATTTGACAATGTCAATTTGCAAAGGATGTTCCGAGTGCTATCTGTGTTTGGAGTCAGGGGCAGGATACTCTCTCTCCTACAATGTATGTATGCCTCTCCGGTGTCGAGAATATTGACCCAGGGGGCTATATCCCCCTCCTTCGCTTTAGGCAAGGGGACACGCCAAGGATGCCCTTTATCACCCCTATTGTTCAACCTGGCCCTAGAACCTCTAGCGCGTCACGTCCTAGTTAAAGCTGCTCTCTGGGGTATAATTGTGGGCAAAGAGGATCTGCGAATCGCTTTGTTCGCGGACGATGTCTTGTTGTTTACCTCACGGCCCAAGGAGGATGCATTAGTGGTACAGGAATTGTTTGCCCATTTTACTACTTTCTCTGGCCTCAGAATTAATTTCACAAAGAGCGAGATTCTGCCCTTCTCGGACAAGGTGTGGGACTGGGATGCGCGAATGCAGCTCAGAGTGGCACAGCGAGACATTACCTATCTAGGACTCAAGGTGGGTAAAACACCATCCTCCCTGTATGGGCTAAATTACCCCCCTCTGATTGATAAAATTATCAGGGAGTTGGAAGCCTGGGAAAATCTCCCATTATCACTCTTCGGGAGGATACATTTGTTTAAAATGTCTAGCTTTGCCAAATTGTATCCGCTCCAAACTCTTCCCCTCCTATTGAAGAGTTCGGATATTGCCAAGATCACTAGAGCCATGACACGCTTCATATGGCAATCAAAGCGGCCTAGAATATCTATTAAGAAGTTATGGCTCCCGAAGAGTGAGGGCGGTGCTAACCTGCCTAATATAAAAATTATACAATTACGCCTGCCTACTGAGACATGCTTTGGGCTGGCTAAATGACGTGTCTGCATACTCTAATATGCCCCTGGAAAAGGCGTTTATAGCCCCGTAGGATATAAAAGCCATCCTCCACTGCAGGGTCTCAAATCTCCCTATGGGTGTTCGACACAATGTTTTATACAGGGACACGGTGGTGGCTTGGAGGGACCTGCGGAAGGGTCTTAAGCTCTCCCCATTTCTTTCCAAACACAGTCCTATTATGCATAATCCAATGTTCCCCCAAGGCATGGAGTATACGGCGTTCAGCCTGTGGAAATCCAAAGGCCTACACTCCTGGAAGCAACTATTCCGACCCGACACGTGGACACCGTACACCTTCCAAGAACTGGTAACACATTACCCTCTGCCCTTGCATCACTTCCTACACTTCTTACAAGCCACTAAACACTGGCAAGCGATAACTAAAGATCCAAAGAAACTTTTTGCTGCATCATTCCTGGAAGTATTATTATCCTCTAGATCGTACTCAATATCCACTTTATATCCTAGACTTCAAACAATCTTCACGCCACTGCTGGCTAACTCTAATGTCAAAATTTGGGCCAGAGAGTTTGACGATCCAGACCTGGTGGATAAGGCCCTGCAGGGATACAACAAAGTCAGGAAGGTGATCACTAGCGAAATATGGAGGGAGACCCTAGTTTAAACTGCTGCACAGTCCCATATTTTGTGCCGGATGGCACCTCTTCACAACAGCCAAAACCATCCAGCTGTCCGAAATGTGGCTGCGCCCATCCCACTTTGAAACAATGCCTATGGACTTGTCCTCGGATTCATCATTTCTGGACGCTCCTGCTGGCCTATACCGCACAAATTATTTCCTGGGAACCCCAATTGGACCCTGCCCTGTGTCTGTTCAGTCATTGCTCCTCACAGGCAGGAGACAGACAGGGAAGGTATCCCAAGGGGCTGGACTGGTTACACATCTGCCTCTTTGCAGCATGCAGAGTGATTATGCGCTAATGGAGCGAAGGCAAGCCTCCTACAGTGGAGGAGGTGATCAAGGAGCTCAAACTTCTCTTTTGCAGAGAGAGAATAAAAGTGTGACTGTATACCAAAACTTTTTTTTCAAGATTTTTTTTTTCTTTCATTAGTAAAAATAAAAAAGTATAAAATCAACAAAAGAATGCTCCATCTATCTATCTATCTATCTATCTACCTATCTAGAAAAATATATAAAATAGAAACGAAAACATAGATCCATGTAAACATTTGTCAGTGTACCTCATCATTAAGTAGCATTGTTTCATTTGGTTCATGGTAAGTTTTGTGAGTAGACCAACTTAGATTCTGTAGGCCCAGGTGGGCAACTCCCTTCCAGGTTATTGGGCCTCTGTTACAGGCCAGCTTATGCCTTCCAGTTTGTTAGATTTCTTTTTGTGTTTCTCTCATTAACTTCATTAACATAAAATGGAGAAGCTATACATTTAATCCTGTACCCTGCACCTTTTACCTCTCACAGCCCCTCCCAACATTACAAGCAAGGTAAAAGGAAGTAGAAAATGTAATCCTTAAACCAAGATACCTTGCACCAAGTAAAAGAAATTTAAACCACAAGCATTTAACCCCTTCATGACTGAGGCCCTTTTTTCAATTTTTGCACCCATGTTATATTCCACATTTTAGGCCTGAAAATGACGTAAAACCCCCCAACATTATATATTTTCTGAATTTACGCTTATGCTATGTGAATTAGAACATTTAACAATTATATATTCCTTGTTGTCCCAATTTGGCTGAGAAAGTGTAAATACACTTTAAGGCAGGGTCCCTACATGTGCAACATTTTGAATGCAGGTAACAGAAGGGGCAACTGTTCATAGATGCACAGTACTGTGCAAACATTTTAGGTAGGTGTGGAAAAAAAATGCTGTAAAGTAAGAATGCTTTAAAACTATATATATTTTTACAGTTAATTTTTTTTTCAATTCACAAAATGCAAAATGAGTGAACAGACGAAAAATCTAAATCAAAGCAAAATTTGGTGTCGCGCAAACTAGTGGGACCAAGGTGCACCCAGTTCTGGAGACAAAAAGCCATATCTCCGTCGTGGAAACAAGTATCAACTATGCATGAAAACAAAGGAACTGGGGTGCAGAAAAATGAAAGCAGGTGCTCTGGACTGATGAGTTAAAATTTTAAATATTTAGCTGTAGCAGGAGGCAGTTGTTCGCTGATGGGCTGGGGAGCAGTACAATAATGAGTGTCTGTAGACAACAGTGAAGCATGGTGGAGGTTCCTTTAAAGGCTGCATTTCTGCAAATGGAGTTGGAGATTTGGTCAGGATCAATGGTGTCCTCAAAACTAAGAAATACAAGCAGACACATATCCATCATGAATTGCTAACAGGGAGGTGTGTGATTGGCCCCAAATTTATTCTGTAGCAGGGCAATGACCCCAAACAGACAACCAATGTCATTAAGAACTATCTTCACTGTAAAGAAGAACAAGGAGTCCTGGAAGTGATGGTTTGGCCCCCACAGAACCCTGATCTCAACATCAAGTCTGTCTGGGATTTCATGAAGAGACAGAAGAAAAATTAAGCAGCATACATCCACAGAAGATCTGTGCTTAGTTCTCCAACATGTTTGGAACAACCTACCTTCCAAGTTCCTTTACAAACTGTGTGCAAGTGTATCAAGAAGAATTGATGCTATTTTGAAGACAAAGGGTGGTCACACCAAATGTTGATTTGATTTGGATTTCTCTTCTGTTCATTTTCTTTCCATGTTGTTAATTGATAAAAATAAACTATTAACACTTTTATTTCTGAAAGCATTCTTACTTTTCAGCATTTTGTACACTTCCCTAACACTTTTACACAGTAATGTACAATTATAAGGCCCCAGTTACACTTGCAACATTGTTGTATACTTCAATGCTTTCGAGCACTGATCAGGGAATCTCCCGCTGGCTTCATTGTATTCTGACAGCGGCCGCCAGCCACTGTCTGAATACCCAAACAGAGCCAGCAGCTCATTGGCTTTCGTTTGAAGATTTTCTGACTGGCTTCTTCGAACAGCTGATTGAAGGATGCAAACACTGTGCGTGTGAATTTCATAAAGACGAGCCAAAATTTGCACAGTGTATGGCCGCCTTTCCAAATTTCCCTGGGAAATTCCTGTGATCTGCTGTGGGCAGGAGGTGCTATACAATACAATGAGAGCTACTGCCCACAGCTATTTGCAGGCAATTTGCATGCAATCGAACATGCTGTAATTACCTGCAGATGACCGCACCTGGATACAGACTGTTTGCATCCAGGTGAGATTGTGAGGGATTCCTGAGACTTGTGCAATCAGCCCATTCGCAAGTGTGATAATTCCTGAGAATATAAGTTTCTTCTGCTTCACTCATAAAGCACAACATTCAATCTACTGTCTGCTGGTTTATGTATACATTTCAGCTGCACAGATGTCTTTTTGAATTAAATAGACTCATATAGGCTGTTCATACTTTAGCTCCTGGACAAATCAGGCAGCCCTTAGAAGTCTATGTAACTGTCAAGTGCAGGCACAGTATTGTGCTCAGCTGGCTTCGAGAAAATGAATGTAAAAATATAAACAACAGAGGAACACTGCGGGTCTGAGGCTGCTGGAATAGAACTAATGTAAGGTCTGATCTTTTTATTAACCCTGGATGTTAGGAAGGGCTTGGGGACATTCATTGAGATTCCAGTTACAATTCTGTTCCATTTCACCTGATTATTACACCAAGAAGTCCAATTTTAATTTTGAATGAAAGTGGATAAAGCAAATGTAGTCACATTTCTTATGGCCAAAAATCACTGCACTGAGAAATTGTTAACTTAGCAAACTGATTCTGTAGATGAAATAGATTCAGTATAAATACATGGAATCCATTATACTTCCAGTAAAATTATATCAGCAGATTTAAGCCAGACAAACTGACCTCATCTCCCCGGGCTTCTTGGGCACCAATTCATAAAATGATACAGTGCATATCAAGATGTTATCAAGTGCAACACAGACTTGGAAGGCAAAGGTACATGGTGCTATCTCTTGACAATAAGGAAAGAAGAAGTCATTTTTATAAGGTGCTTGAACTAACATAAATCATTTTGTAAGTATTGTGGTGAAGTCCGATTTTACTGGTATACACTTTAGTACAAAGGTGAGACAAACCTTTTTGTATTCTATGATCTTTTCAGGCCTAGTCATCGAGTCTTAATATACTTTTTGGTTTATCCATATCGCACAGCAAGTAAAATGCAGGAAGAGTTATGAAAAATCACAGCAATATATGACTTTGACATTCTAACTAATTGACATTAGCATCATGTCTTTTCTCAAAGGTCACACTTGTACATTAAGGTCACATCATGTTGTACAATAAAAGCAAAAGCATAAACATATTACACAGATAATGAATATATGTATTAAATTAATCCAGGGTGATTTCTAAGGGAACACCATATAAGCATCATTAGAGTATATCCCTACTATTATTTAATGACAAACTAATATCATTCCCTGTGTCCTCACCAGAGGGAGAAGCAGACATTATAGCTATCATATTGGCCCAGCACACATCACACATAGCATACTAAACACAGCATACCATGTGCAGTGGACACATCACACATCAGCACACCCAGCACAATGGACACAGCAACATAAGCACACACCAAACTTAACACATTGGCCATAGTACCACGCAGTACAGACTGTAACCATGGAATACAGCACATGTCATCCCAAACCTTAGCCAGAGTAATGCATAAAGCACAATAGAGCACACTACATACTCAACACACAGGTGCATCATCCAGAAGAAGCACACACCATACTTTGCAGAGTAGACACCACACACAGTAGCGCACACCATGGGGGTTAGTCACTTAGCTGCCTAAGGCAGCCGAGTGAATAATGCAGCTGAAGTGAAGTGAGCCGAACGCTGTTCGGCTATTCACTTCAGCCTTGTACGGCTGATTTTAGCCATGCATCGGCTAAAACCACCCTACATCGTCTGCCTTCGGTCAGCCGAACATGCTCTGCTCTGCATGTTAGGCTGAACAAAATGCAGAAGGAGTTCGACTCAGCCGATCCAAGATCTGGATCGGCTGAGCAGAAGCTCCGGCAGCTCACTCGCTGCAGATGCATCCGATTGTCCAAATTTAATGAAACTCATACGGATATTTATTCGGAATGAAACAAGATGTGCATGTCTACTACTTTTTCCTGCCATTAACCATCATCCTAACCCCAACAATGGCCCTCATTTAATCTGCACTTAAAGTATATGAAAAGCCAATCACTAAAATATCATACAAGCTTTAACAAGTCAATGTAATTTTAAAAGCTTGTTTTTAATGTAATTGTCTTGACAAAACAAATATATGTTGGTTAGGGTGTTTAAAGCTTTGAAAATAGGTTTGCTAAATTGAAAAGCTATTAGTAAATAACCAATTAAATCATTAAATTTCTTAAGTGTATGTCTGGGCCAAAAATAGACATATTCCTGTAGTGAGCTGACAACACTGCTTCAGCTACAGCGAAATCCTGTTTTTAGCCTGAGAATTCCAATAGTGGACTACAGAAATACCTAATGACAACTTCACACATCCTTATTTACATTCTTAGGCTGGGTTCACACCTAGGCGTATCGAATATGCGCATTTGTTGTGCGTTTTTACCGTGATTTGCGTTAAAAAAAACGTGCGACAAACGCGCGTTTCCGAGGGCTACCTGGCTGTATCCCAATGGATACGCACGGCAAATATGCCCAAAATAAGTTCCTGTACTTCTTTGGGCATTGGCCGTTTTGTAGCGCGTTCATACGGCCTGAAATACGCCCAGGTGTGAACCATACCCATAGGAAACAATGGGATTTCGGTGTTTGAGCGTTTTGCAGAGCGTACGAACGCGCTACAAAACGCCCAGGTGTGAATCGGGCCTTAGTGAGATTCGGTACAGTAATTATCAATCAAAGGAAGAAAGTGTGAAGTAGAGATGTTATGCATTGGCAGCACAGTGGCATATTGGCAAGTGCTTCTGCCTTGTAACACTGGGGGTCCCTGGTCCGAATCCTGGCCAGGTCACTATCTACAAGGAGTTTGCATGTTCTCCCTGCATTTGCATGGGTTTCTTCCAGGTACTTCTGTTTCCTCCCACACTCCAAAGGAGTGCTGGAAGGTTAATTGGCTCCTGTCTATATCGGCCCTCATATGTATGCATGTGAGATAGGGACCATAGATTGTAAACTCCTTGAGAGCACAGCCCCATGTAAATGTGTAAAGTGCTCCATAAATTGTCAGCACTATATAAATACTAGTATTTAAAAAATGTAGTCCAGTAGTGGAGTACTGAGACAGGGCTTACACACTTTTTTGGATTTCAGTGAAGCAAAGTTGTCAGCCTACTACTGGAAGATAGGAACCTATTGGCTTTCAGTCAGGATCATTATAGTGTTTTTGTTCTTGTAGCCATTTTTAAAGAGACAAAACCGGGAGAATTTTGCATATGGCAGAGATGTACTGAATATTTTTTTTTTCAGTAGCCAAGTAAATTATGTTGTGTTTATGAATAAATAATATAGACATATGCCAGCAATTCATAGCACTAAATTTGATGCATAAATTCAGTAGAACTGTTTTTGGCTAAAAATAAACCAGAAAATAATAGGGGCTGAAAATATATATGTGTACATTTCTTAGGAACTCATAGGTGCTGTAGAGCTGGTGAACAGATATATCACAGTAATTAAAAGTGTACTAAAGAACATGTATGAAAATAGTGCAGCTTGTTTCACCCAAAGCAACAACTGAAATGCCAGTTTTTATTTCAGAAGCTACAATAGAAAATTATCATGTAGCACTAACTGTACAGTATATAACAGGTTTGTATTAGTAACACAGACATTCTCTTCACACAATCCTTTATTTGTATTAAGCTACTTATGTTTACAAAACAAACGCTGCATGGATTAGAAACTTTTAGTCAGATAAAGATGAAATACTGCAAATATTTTGTATTCTCCTTCTGAGCCAGTAGGTGGAGCTCCAAATTTTTTATCACATCTCTATTACACATTCTATTAAAAACACACACATATATATATATATATATATATATTGTGATGTTCGGGGATATTAGTACATATGGTGAGCGCTTAAGAATGCAGTCTACTCTCAATATCGTCGGTTTAAGGGCTTGGTAGCCCACTTTTATTCAAAACAAAGTTCATATATCCTTCTTGGATACCCTCGCAGGGGTGGTTGAACATAACCTTTGTGCAAGGCTTCGAAACAACACAATAGCAGCCACCTGGCTTCCACTTTAAACATTAGCACTTCTGACCCACTGGTCCTCTTTGAAGTGCTGTCCCACCAGTTCTCTCCTAGCCTCCCTGTCTGTCTTAGTGTGCCTCCTGGACACTCACCGCTTGACTCCTCTCTGACTTCTGGGGCGTTCTCCTGACACCTGAACACGGTCTGTTCCTCTTTCCCAGCAGGAGCTAATTCCTAGACATGTGTTCCAGCAAAAAATTCATTTAGTTTAGTTTCGTTTTGATTCGGATTTTGCATATTTAGTTTTTCGGATTCGGGTCCGCAATTGAATTCGTTGCGGGATTCGGATTTGGACTAAATTTGTTAGCAATAGTCGTTTTTCGGATTCGGGTCCGCAATTGATTCGGATTCGGACGAAATTCGTTAGCGGTAGTCCGGTCGAAATTTCGTTTATTGGACAAAATTTCGTTAGCAGCAAAGTGACAGAATTTTTTTTTTTTTACAGTCTGCAGAAGATGAAAAAAAATTTTTTTTCTAATGTCACTTTGCTGCTAACGAAATTTCATCCAATAAACAAAATTTCGACCGGACTACCGCTAACGAATTTCATTTTCTGCAGACTTTTATTATCTTCTGCAGACTGTAAAAAAAAACATTTTTTTTTTTCTGTCACTTTGCTGCTAACGAAATTCGTCCAATAAATGAAATTTTGACTGAACTACCGCTAACGAATTTTGGGAAATCGGGAACTTGGATTTGTTTGCATTCGTTTTAGCTTTAATTCGGAATTCGGATGCATCCAAATCTCTGAATTTCCGAAAATTCGTCCGAATTTCGATTCGGAACGAAACGAATCGCACATGTCTAATGATTCCCCTCGCCAGCATCCTTTTCTTAATGGCTGTGCACACCTGTGCAATTATGGAGTGCTGGCCACTGCTAAAGCCTGGACCCAGGACTAGGGATCTCATCTTTCCTCCAGAATCACCTTGAAACCTCCCAGTTGCAGGATCCCAAGCAGAATCCAGACAATCCCTTGCTTCCTGACACATCTCAGCCCCTCTGGCTGAGAGTCCCAGGTGATCATCACATCCAATTCTACAGTGGGATTGCCACACAATACCACAATATATATATATATATATATATATATATATATACACTGTATATACTGTATATATATTAAAACAAAAGTGTAAAAACAATGAAAACACGTCTGACCAAAAAAATTGATAGTTTTCCTATTCAAATTAATATAGATTATTGAATGCTGCAAGTAAGTTGGAAAAGCAATCTTCATAATCTTCTTTCAGCATTTTCATTGTATTCACATTTTAGTAAACAATTTGAATACAATTGTTTACTAAATCCAATTGATTGTTTACTGATTGTTTACTGAATACAATTGAACAGTATATAGTAAAACCGATAAGCTGATGTATGTGTAGCAAGGTTAAAGTGACACTAAACTCAGGTGTTAAATCTTAAAAATGCATTCAAGTACTTTGCCTATTATAAACAATGAGAGGCATTTATCAAAACTGGATCAGACACAATCTGGAGCAGCTGTGCATGGCAACCAATCAGCTTCTCTCTTTCATTTTTAAAACGTAACTGAACAAACTAAAGACAGGTGCTGATTGGTTGCCCTGGGCATCTGCACCAGATTTTCTCTGCTCCAGTTTTGATAAATTCCCCTCAATGTATCTTATTTGTGTATCACTCGGCTGTAGACCCTCAAATAATCTCTGAATTCATGCTGACACTATCCTTCCTTCTGAAGGGTAGCTACTTTTGTTCCCCATGGTCCCTGTGTGTGTTGTCAAGTAACTACCACTCCAAGCTCACTCTCATGATGGGCTACAATCTCAAGTTAAGTTTACTAATTTGTATTGATGATGGGGATGGCCAACAAAGGAGAAGCAGCACAGTGATAAGCTCATCTTTCTGTCATTCTGCTTTCTCTTGTCTTTATCAATATGCTTCTTGTCAGCACATAAACTGACTGGCTGATGCCAACTGTAATTCAAGTAATTTTAAATGCTTGCATTTAAAAAAAAATCTGAATGATGTATTAATGTCTTTTATATCTGCCTGGAGTTCAGCTTTAAGCGCTGATTAGGCATTATACTTGTAAATGTTTGTTTGTTATTAAATCAATTTTACATGAGCAAACTCATAATTTATGTTTAGTTTTGCTTATCTCTTATACCAACACCCTGAAACTAAAGAAGCTTACAGATTTTTCACATTCTTAAGATTGTGTTTTGGTTTTTACGATATAGAAAATATTGTTGGTTATTGTGAATGGCAAACACATACATCATAGAGATAAACTCATTCCAGGCACATAGACATATGCAGCTTTGAAAAGGCAAAATATATTTGGGAGAACTGCTGTATTTGTTCTGATGTACCGCCATCCTCTCATTTGTTTCATCCACTATATATATGCTAACTTACTTTCCATGGCATTAAATTGCTTGTGTATGCAGGCATGTGCCGAGCCTTCAGATTTGATTTATTATATTTTTGCCTTTTCTTGGCTGCAAGAATGTAAACTACAGTATACTTCATACACAACATATAAACTTTAAGACATGCATGCATAAGTACGATATCAGTCTTATTTATTTATTTAAGTTTTATTTTAAATTCATTTTCTGTTCAACTTTTTGCTACTACATATGCAGTTTGCATATATAGATATTTGTTTTATGCTGCCTTGAGTGTTACTGTCATTTCATGGAATTCAGGTCTATGGAATGGACTCACAGAAGTTCATTGGGCATTTTCACACCACATTTGATTGTGTTATATTTGCATTAGTATGCAATGTTTTATTTTATTTTATTTAGATGGAGGTCCAGCCAAAACCTTTTTATCTACTTTTGGATAGCAGGAGGAACGAGTATAATTTCCAAACAGATTTTTATTGCCATCTATGTTCAAGTTGGAAAGATTGATGCTTGCTGAAAGAAAATCTATTATTTTTCAGTTGTCACTGTAACTAAAGGGGAAACAACTGATCTGATGACTGTTGTTGAAGAGAGAACTACCACTTACTTTCTTCTCGCTTCTTTCTTTCTTTCTGATGTGTCTGCAGGATGGTATCTTTCCAAAGAGGACACAGAACAGAGGTTCTATCCATTTTGCACTCTGTCCAAAACTAGAAAAATGTGTTGGCAGTAGTGACATTTTAATTTAGGAAATACTCTAACTTTCTCCAAAAATATCTACAGCTTATCACCCAAAAAGTATCATTATTTTTGCAGAGGAAAAATGACTGTGAGGATTGGTGGCTAATTCACAATTAAAGTGTCCATCAGAACAAATTTTTAATCACATAATACAAAGATGAGAAGAATGAAACATTTATAAAATTCCAATATGTGCTGTCAATTGAAATTTGATTAAAAGTACCTGTGGATCTTGCAAGTTCAAGACATTGCAGACTCCTGTGCCTTGCCAGCAACATTCTGTACCTCCCTTTCAAATGCATAATGGGGTTGTTGGCTACTGGAAGGCTTTAAACACAATAAGCTTTGCACACACGTTTGGTGCTTCCTCCAACAGTTGTGATGGGCACCATGCAGCTAGGGAGTATGTCACTTTTGGGCATTACATTGGCCTTGCTGATAGTCCCTTCCCACGACCTTCAGAAAGGGGACAGTTTAATCAAAAAGTTTGAGGCTGCAAAGAAAGACATCAAATAAAGGTATTTAACCAGTGATTTTTTAAGAATTTAACATACAATGCATAAGATTTTACTTAAGTGCCATGGGGAATTTTCTTGTATATTGCCTTTCCATCTACTTTAAAACCCAGCTTCAATAAAATTATTTTTTTACTTTGGATAAAGCAAACGAACGCTAGAACTTCTGTCCAATTTGTATTGCTTTCCCTTTGAGATGTGTTTGTTCCATGGGCTGTGTCCCCAAAGAGGAAATGTCTTTTGTTTTTGTGTTTGGTCTGACACCCCTAACCAGTACTGGAACTAAATTGAAAGCTCCCTCATGAACACATATAAAGCAATACAATCTAGATAGAGGTTCTAAACCTGGCCCAATTTTAAAAAAATTGTTTCTGTTTTCCTGCTCCTAATGAGGCAATTTTTCTTCTGATCTGTCTGACACCTGTCTAATAGCGATGACATATCTCTCTTCCTGCTAAGGAAGTGAATAGAAATCACCAAATGTGGGGACATGGTAAGTAATAAATCCTAACAGAGTTTCTCACCCTTCTTTACCCTGTCCAATATGTTTAGGGTGATGTTGGGCTTTATTTAATATAACTGGATGCATACAGTTAAATGGAGTTGTATTTATTTTCACCAAGGTTACAGACATCTTAATACACTGGTCATCCTAATGCCCTTGTGGTGATGATTGTAGTAAAGTGCAAGCTCTGTATTTAAAAGCATTGGTTTAAATCGTTACAAAAAGGTGGGAGGCAGGGGTTACACCAGAAAGAACTGGTGTGTACCACATGCTACATTGAAAAGTGTTGTGGCTAAATGAGTCTGGTTCAAAGGGGTATAACTTAACTGATTGAGTAATCAGCTGCCATTCTCTAGGTTCTATTCAAAAAGCTTTACCAAACGCTTAAAGTGTTCTATTTTCAGCCATGTAACTGTAATTTTCAAACCTTATTGGACTCAGCTTTGTGAATTGATCCTACTGCATTATACACCCTATAACAGCAGTACACAAACCCCAAATCAACTCATTAATGTATATTCTTCTTACTTAACTGTCAATAACACATTATTACAGGACCAGCAGTCAATAAAAAGGGAACCAGCAATATATTCGGTCCATGAATTAACTATAATATCCCTCAGTTGGTAATACGGTACATTGCAAAATGACTATATATAATATCATATATTACAATATTCCCTTGCCAAAAATGTATTATAATAGGACCAGCAATTAAATATAATAGGGTCATTTGTTAAAGGAACAGATTCTCCCTGAATAATTAGTGATACCCCCTTGGTCATATTTACTGTCTTAGCTCTTTTTCCTTCTTCTGCCCATACTTCTCTATCCTCTTGGGCTGCAACTCTCTCTTGTTGGTTTTCATCTCTCCTTAGGCTTTATTGATATACTGAGGCTGATTTACTAAAGTAGTTGAGAATGATCACTCAAACATTTTATTTTCTTTATCTAATCACATGAAAATCATTACTGTTTGTTTATTTATTCAACCTGTTCAGCTCTCACAACGGTACACAGAGATGGACCACCTCTCTGCTATAGCCATGTTTACTCTGTGAAAAATCACTTAACAAAGTAATACATATGTAATTTTTCAGGACAAACAAGGCTTTTTTTGGTGCTATTGCCTTAAAAAAATGATTTTATTTTTTATTCGATCCATAGACAAAAGACCTAACAAAATGAAAACAAATTTTAATTTGATCACGGTTTAAACGAAAATGATTGTTACAGTAGATAAAAGTACAATTTTTATTTTATACTTTGTAAAATTTAAAAAGACACTTAAATTATGATGCTGGTGCAATGCACTAGACAGTTATAATTAAAATGCTTGTTTTTAAAAGAAAATTTAATGTGACTCTAAAAATGGACAAACAAAATTAATAACAATGAAAACAAATTTAAATATTAATGGTTAGAAAATTAGAAAGAAAATGATAGTTAAGGGGAAACCTGCAGATAAATGAAACAAAATAGATACAGATATACCAATGCTACTGTGTAACTCTCTGTCTTTTATCTGAACAGTGTTTTTTGACAGCAGCAGCTATTACAGCTTCTGTATTTACACAACAACTCCCTGACATCTGGTAAGTGTGAGCGGAGAGAAGGACAGGGCACTCTTCACATGCCCTGTGTATTTCAATTAAGTTTTTATGTGTGTGTGTGTAACATGCCCAGTGCTCACAACTGATTCATTTGCACACACTTAGATAACTGAAGTGAATATTGACTCTTTTTGTGTGAATGTTGTCAACTTCTTTAGTAAATCAATCTCATAGTAACTCTTTATATTTGAGCAGATTGTCACTGAGTGCATATGTGTAATTTATACTGTTTTTCTACCTTTTGATACTCTATGCTTTTTTGTTATCATATTAAATACAGAGATTTTTTTAGTGCTTGAACCCTGGCCTACTGTGACAGAACTGTATACATTATATAGAATGTGATGACTTTAGGATCCTTATAACCACTGCAGTGGAGGGGAAGCGAGGTGGAAGAACCTGGTCTAAGAGCTAGCCATCTCCGAGGATCAGGTGAAAAGTTTTTTAAACTAGACACAAATGAGCACTTAAGACTTTTTTTTCTGATTTGATGCCATCAATCTATAGACTTGCATACTGAAAGCGTACAATAAAGCAATACCATTATGTAGCACTGCACAGCAGGGTCTATGTACATAATGAGCAAATATTGTCTTTCCTCAGGTACATACTGTATATAAATATAAACTATACACAGGAATTATTTTTTACATTAACACATTGGTAAGACCATTTACATCAAGCTGATTTATTTCACATGTTTATCTTAAAAAAAACCTTTAAAGGAGACCATACATTGCCTTTAAGATGAAGATTTGCTAAATACATTCACACAATTGGCCTTGACCCATCGACCCTTGGGAAGACTGCATAGACCATTCAGACATTCACCATTTTTGTGGTCTGTCACAATTTTAATGAATGCTCGTCTGAGTTACTATTCCCACAGCCTGTTTAGTAACCAACGGGGTCAGACTGATCCATTGCTTCGGGAACTAATGAACTGCTAAGAGAGCCATTTTTATAGTAACCATTTATAGAAATTTGTGAACATGTATATACAGACACAAGATAGACAAACACAATATTTTTCCAAGTAAATCATTACATGGAATGCAAATAAACAAACCCCTTCATGAATTAACAGTATAAAAGATTTGTTTTGTATGTATAAAAAAAGAGAGACAATGGGGTCTGTTTATCAATAGGGTCTATTCACAAAGCAGCCGAAGGATCTAGCCGTAGCTTCGGCTGATCCTTCGGCTAGATTCGGCCCCAGGACCCCTTCAGTTCAGTAGAACCGAAGGGCTGCTGTACGGGCTATTCCCTATAGCCCGTACGGCTCCTGAAGTTGGCCAAGTGGCTCAGTCGAGCCGAAGGCATATGCCTCAGCTCGACTGAGCCGCGTTGAAAGCCGAAGCTGGCCAAATGGCCGGCTATTGGCCGGCCGACAGCCTGCTTCTGACAGCTGGGCGGAGCCAGCGGTCCGAATAAAAAAATAAAATGTTTCACCATAGGAATGCATTGCTCGATTCCTATTGGCTATTTCAATTTGCAATAGCCAATAGCAAACTAGCTATTGCACCCGCCCACTGGTGCTGTCAATCACTTCTCCATCAGGTCCCCTCTAGTGATTGACAGCAGCAGAGGGCGGGTGCAATAATTCGTGAATAGACCCCAATGTTCAACTAAGATTCACATATTTTCAATAAAATTTTAAGGAGATGTGTGTGAAAGATGTGTGAAACATTGATATATAGAGCACTACGGCGTTATAGCTGCTGCCTTGGGGCAAAAGCCCCAGTAGATAAATGTACAGATCCAGTGAGGGGAATTTATCAAAACTGGAAAACAAACTGACAAAATCTGGAGCAGCTGTGCATGGCAACCAATCAGCCTCTCTCTTTAATTTTCAAATCTGAACTGAACAGAAGAGAGAAGCTGATTATTTACTATGCACATCTGTGTATATAGTAGAAATAAACTGCCACTTTGTTTTGTAGATCAGTGGTAAAATAGGATTGCATTACTTTTTTTATTCCAAAAATAAAGTTCTTTTGCTTTGTAAATTTTTCTCTCCCTGCACTATGCACATTCTGTTGACCTTATTTATGAAGTTCCTGTGTCTGCATATTCACTGCTGCCGTGACTGCACATCACAGTTTACTGTTGTGACTGCAGAAAAATGTGCCAGTGCACTGTATGTTGGCACGGCTGCTTGTAGTCCAACTCAGGAGTGTGCAGAAGAGGGTGACAATGCTGTAGCTCAAAGTAAGCATTGTCACTCTAGGACAGGAAATGGCTGTGGATACACTTTGTTAATATGATTTAACTGAAAGCAGGACATAAAAAAAGATCTGTTATTACCTTACAGGAATATGCATTAGCAAACATTTTTATTTGAAACAAAATGTATATATATATA
>NW_017306317.1:85744-94284 GCF_000935625.1 Nanorana parkeri
ATATATGTATATATATGATATACATTGCTAATGTCCACTACAGCATCCCCATAAACATTCTTTAGCCGATTATGGATTTTCTTGGCTGGGCAACCCTCGTTTGCCCGAAATTAATTTACAGCTCATTATTTTAGCCACAGATCCATCCATCCAGATCTCAATCTGAAAAAGAAAAGCAAAGCATACATTAGTGGGGTAAGGACACCTCTATAACATGGTACATGAACATACACAGTCACTTTAATCAGACATTCCAACTCTCCCGACTCCCTGACGCCCGTCAGAGAGAAATTGTATCCCGGAAATCCCGGAAAGGTTTACTCTGCTCCATGTAGTAGAGTAAAGCTTTCAGGGATACCTGCTGGTTCTACTCCCCCAGCCAAAGGGCTGCAAAAACGAATCGATTTTATCAATGATAAATCGATAATGAGAAACGTTGTTAATGATTCTCATTTTTGATTACTTGATACAGATTGGTTGAATCCCCACCGCTCTGCTTCTCCATTCTCCTCCTCACTGCGAGCCACTGCATACTGCAGTCTGTGTCCCCTTCAATCAGAGGGAACACAGAGCACTGCAGCTGGCACCCATACCCCCTCCGCTACTTTGCCCCTTACCTCCTCAGCTGCCATGCACCGTGCCTCCTCTGCTCTGCCGCCTCTGCTGCCATGCCCTGTACCTCCTCTGCCATGCCATGTTCCTCCTTCTCTGCCATGCCTTGTACCTCATCCTCTGCCATGACCCCGTTCCTCATCTTCTGCCATGCCCCATGCCTCCTCCTCTGCTGTGCCCCATGCCTCCTCCTCTGCCATGCCTGTTCTTCCTCTACCTTGCCTCATGCCTCCTCTGCTACCATGCCCATTGCTTCCTCTGCTCTGCCTGTTCCTCCTTTGCTGTGCCCCATGCCTCCTCCTCTGCCAAGCCCTATTCCTTTTCCACTGTCATGACTCTTGCCTCCTCTGCTGCTTGTTCCATGCCTCCTCCTCTGCTGTGCCCCATGCCTCCTCTGCTGCCCCCTCTGCTCCCTGTGCTCCCTCTTCTGCCGGCAGTAGAAAGCGAGTGTCAAGTTTCCCATCCCGCGGCTGGGAGAAATAGCCAGCCTGCTTCTGCCTCTTTGAAATCCCACTACACAATAGCAAGCTGGCTATTGCACCTGTCCACTGCCTGCTGTCAATCAGCAGAGGAGGACCTGCAGGAGAATTTTCTCCTGCAGTTCCATCCTCTACTGATTGACAGCAGGTAGGTGGCAGGTGCAATAGCCAGCCTGCTATTGGCTAGAGCACTTGAAACTAGCCATAGCAGGATGGCTATTGCTCCCAGCCACTGCTTGCTGTGTTTACATTCAGCTGCTTCAGCAGGCAGTTGTCATTCCCTAGTGAAGTGGAAAGGTGACATTAGGGGTCTAAAAGACCTCTTAATGTCACCATAAAGAGAATTTGTCACCTCCAATGTGCTATCATATAGAGGGCTTGTCCATGTCCAATAGCCATGGGTTCCTTACTTCTTAGAGCGTCCGCATCTGCCAGCACCTGATGTAGTTAGCAATCATGTGGTTCAGGTGCTGCTTGTGAGTGCTGCTTTTAGGTGAAAAAAAAAACAAAACTGAAAAGTAGTGCTGAGGCATTCGCTCCCAATTCTACTTTCCCTTTCCAGGATCAGGGAATCAGATGCACATTGATAATGAGATGGAATCCTGTCACCATCAGGAAATGGTCTTTATGCAGCACCTCTTCAAAGTGGGCTTAGAGGGTAGCAGAGAAGAGGCCATTTCACCCTTGTATTAGGGATCAAATAGTGGCCACACAATAGTAGTACTTCTCTTTAATGACATAAAACCCAGGGTTCTTCAGTCTATCAGGCCATGTAGTGTGTGCTCCAGAAGGAACACAAAAGAGATTTTTTTTAACCACGGCCCCACCAGTTTGGTGACTCCCCAGACCCTGTCCTTGTGTATTTATCAAAAGGATGCTCATTGATGGCACACTGCTTCTGCTGCAGCCTTTGCAGCATTGCCAATGTTGAGTTTTATTGCATTGGAGTGTCATAAATAAGGCAATTGGCAGGCAGCTGATGATGGCATTGCATGTCTGCCAAGTGAGCCTTGGCTAGGTATGATTGCCTACAAGGGTCACAAACCCTTCTGGTCTGACAACCAACTGCTGAACCACCAGTTTGAAGACATGTGACAGGACCACCCACAGCTCACATTTTCACATTGAAGCTAGTCACAAATGACAAGGAGAGGGCCGAGGCGCTGAACGCTTTTTTCTCCTCAGTATACACTCAGGAGGGAAACGGGTTTATGTTGTCAGCTCACAACAGCACTTAAGAGCTAAGTGCATTTCTGGCAGTTCAACAGGTATTTTTTTGAACTATCAGAGTTTTTAAATGGATAAAATATGGGAGAGGGTGCTTGTATTGCGGAGATGTACTACATATTATTTGCCCTGACATACATTTTAAAGAGCAGTCCAGGCAACATATGAAACCAGTGAGCTAATAAAGAAATATGATAATTCACAAGTGACATTTGCAATAGTATAACGGGAAATATACCTTACACACTTCGTGGGGGGGGGAATTAAATTGATCAGAGATTTTTCTGTCTGTGGTTTATGCAAACTGCAGATATACCAGATATTCAGAAATGCAAAGTGTATAATTGAAATAGCAACTGACTTTGAGACCTTACAGTGGGAGTTTGCATGAACTTAGCATCAAAAATAATTACAATAATGAACACCTTCAAAGTATACCATTGTGTATGCTCAGTCTGGGTCTTGTATGATGAGTAATTTAAGTGGCGCTTCTTTTTGTACTGGTGGCATAATATACATGGTGGTCAGACCTTACCTCAAGCTAAAAGTTTTATTATTCATAAAAGAAAGGATTACAGGATATTTTCCAAAAGTATCACTGTAGGTAACATTACTAGTTGTCATGCCTCAGGCTTTTTTTTCTGTTTAAAGGTCATCACTGGTGTGTTTGAAGGAAAACCAATTCATAATCCAGTCAAGTTTACTTTTTTCAGTTCACTGTTAATACCAACCATGACAAATGCTACAAGAAACCAATATTTCATCTTACACTGTATCATACCATTGAAATAATGTTACATTTTATAATATTATATTATACAGTTATAAGCAGTTATTTATATCAGTTACTATGATATATATGTCAACTCAATTACTAAAATGTCAAATAAGTGTTAACATTATAATGTAATTTCAAAAAACATTTTTAATACATTTATGTCAGAAGTTTTAATTAAAATAACACCTGATCACCCTGCCGTGATGGTCATTATTCAGGGATTTCCTGTTACAGGGTGACAATAATCTGTCCCTGTCTCCCAATAGTGCTTCTGTGCTGTTATGCATGTCATGCATAGAGATTATAAGTGGCCACTTCACACATTACAGAGGAATAGCCAACTGCTATCAGCATCAGGAAACCCACCCTGAGAAATGCCATGTGGCCATCACTGGAGTGTGTGCAGGTAGACAGGAAGCAGTTGCAGAAATGTAGAGAATTTTGTGCCTTGTTGATGCAACAGTGTAGTTGGAGGCATTTTAAGTTCTGCCTCCGGTAAGGGTTTGAAAACCTCAGGGAACTTTAATTCATATTTGCCAAGTGTTCAGAATCACCAGATCTTGCAGGACAGTCCCAAGACTGTCCTGAGGGACCCTCAGCACCGGTATATAGTAGCAGCAGGGTGCTGGATGTTGGAACACTCTTAGCATTCCAGAACCTGATACTGAGGTACTGTCAGACAGTGTGATCTCCTCCAGACAATAGAACTATAGTCCCTACCTGACATGCTAAGGTGAAATATATGCATGTATACAATCTAATAAGAATTGCAAACAAAACCGTATGGGAGTTCAATAACATTTAATAATGGAATTGGTACATGAATGAAAACATAGAACCGCCAATGCATTTTGGGGGTTTAAAGGCCTTCCCCTTTTTCAGGGCTTACACATGATAGGTAGCATTATGCAGTCAAAAACTAGTTCACATTTAACTGATTCACTGATTTGGGCTATACCCTACACAACAAGTAATTCATCCTTGGTGATTTGTGCCAGTAAATCAGTGCCAGTAAACCATTGATCATCAATTAAAAGGAAGTGGGGGTTAATTAACACTGCCACTGACTACCAATAAAAGGGGGTTAATATCTATGCCTCTGACCACCAATGTGAGGGAGGGTTAATTGTTATTGCCACTAACCATCAATGAAGGGGGGCTTATTGTTATTGCTACTAGCTCTAATATTACTGCCACTGACTACCAATGCTGCTCTTTGGAGCGTTACTGTTCTGCGTCTAACATCAGCGATGGGACTTATTTTACTTCCACTTTCTCTTCAGAGTACTTACAGTTCCTATTTTGTAAAAAATCTCACAACGCAATGTGGGGAAGGTGCCATACTACAAGCCATGTGTTGGGAAGTGACACCCACTTTCTTGACCATGCCAACATTTTGGCCAAATCTAATAGAGGTAGGCGTGTTCTGCGCTATGAGTATTTTTCTTCTAGTTCCCTTGAAGGCGTCCCTTCTAATGAATTTCAAATGTTGACATCTATGTTAAGCTTGTTTACACACAGATTTTAAACTGTATTATAAAGCACCAAAAACTGATGTGGGATTTTCCTAAAATTACATTTGACCTGAAAACAAAATATGCTAATAATTTTTGTTTTTGCTTCTCATTGCACAGAGCAAATGCACATGGAATTTCGCAGTGAATGGCTTATTGTTTGTGAGCTGCAGAACATTTTAAAGAAGAAAAGAAAAATCTAAATGTAGTATGTTTGTAAGCCCTTTGATGTGTTGAATGTTTATTGTAACACTTGTTAATTTTGTAGACAATTATACTCACAAAGGAAGCAAGGGTTAAAAGCGTCAATGAACTGATAGTCCTCAGTAACTTTTCTGCTGTGGAAATGGATTGGAGAAAATAAAGGACAGTCCAGAAGCTCTGCTTAACCCACAGAGTCACACTACCACTGCTGAATGCGTTTTCGGGGACACACCCCCTTCCTCAGAGCGTTAAGCAGAGTTTCTGGACTGTCATTTTTTTTCTTCAATCCATTTCCACAGCAGAAAAGTTACTGAGGACTATCAATGTCTTTGACACTTTTAACCCTTGCTTCCTTTGTGAGTATATTTTATTATACACCTATTTTTACCAATAAAAAGGTTTATTGCACCAGGATAGGTGCCCAGTGTTGCTTGTATGTTCTATGCAGAGTTTGTTATCCCTTATCTGAAACGGGGCAGCCATACTGGATTTTAAGAAGCTTTTTTGGGGCCATAGGAGGGTTTCTTTTGGTGCTGGTCGGTGCTTTTTTTTAATTCTGACTGGATGTTTATATGATTTTCCAATATGAAGACGTGTTGCCTATGCTTTCTAGCAGGTCCACACATGACTACTAAAGCTCCAAGTATCAGTCTCAGACATTGCTTCACAAGAGCAATACATCAAATCTGAAAAAGTGCAAATTTAGGTCAATTAGCAATCAGCAAGCATAGGCACCATTAACTTGTCAGCGATAGTACAATGCACTCTTAAACTGGCCATAGATAGCTTCTTTTAATGCAAATCATTAATAATTGGGCTACAGCTTGCAGATATGCATGGCTCTAAGTAATCACGAACCATCAAAATTGGCTCCCATCAAATTAGGAGTTTTTCAAACTGAATCTTCACAGCGCAGCAATGATCTCCTGTGGCGAATATTCAATTTCTATACACTTTGATTTACTAAAGGTGTAAAGGCTGTTTACTAAAAGTGAATGTTCACTTTGCAAAGAGTATGTGTACTTAGCGTAGTAAATAGGGTGAATCTGTGTTTACTTTAAATACCTAATCATGAAAAATGTAACTTTGCAATGTGAATACACACAGTGAACATGCTTTGCTACTTGAATAAATTAATGCCAAAAAATCCAAGCAATAGGACCAGTATGACAGTCAGTCAACAAGCATTTGTAGAAGCTAAAAGCTTCCCTTTTAAATATTATTTAAAAAATCTCAGAAACTCATGTTTATGTTCCATATAATTACTTTATTCAAAAAATGTCCTCACATTCACGAGCCGCTGAGAAATTGTTCTAATTGACAAGCGTATTTGTATGTACAGTTGGCAAGCTGTCCACAGCAAAACTGAACTTTTCTTTCCCTGAAATTAGCACTTTTAAATAGGCCTTAAGTCTATTTCACAACATTTTATGCATTGGTGTAAAGATGTCAGGCTTCATTACTCTGGCGAGCTAACTATGCAGGGACGGAAGGCAAAACCAGGCATTGGAGATGTATGGAAATTCTCCTATGAATATGAAATAGGTGAATTTTCCCATTTTTACAGCTGATGAATATTTCATGACTTGAAAAAAGTAGCTAATAGTTGCCCAAAAATTGCTCTGAGACATTTTTTTTTCCCCTCCATATGTGAATTGAAGTCTCCAGGAACAGATGTTGTAAAAACATTGAACAGCATGTGAGGTCAATTTTTGCAAGATCTTTTCTATTGTTATTATTATTGTTATAAAGTATTTTATTTGCATTAAATCATATTATATTTTGAAAATGTGTAATAAAGTAAACATTTAACTCGATGTTAAATTAACATACAACAGCTGGCACTTGCCTTTTTAAAGGACAGGCTTATATTTGCAAGCAAATGCAAGATGCTGAAGTTGCTCCTGCAGAATAAATTCAATCACATTGTCTCTAAAAGCATGGAATGAGCTAAGTGTTCTGTATCTAGGAAGAGAGCTTTGGTATGTGTAAAATCAAACATCCATAGCAAGTAACTAAACATACAGCTTTTCCCTTTACTGCTACACAAAAGCTGTTATTAATTGCCATGCCATTTCCAAATATTATAGTGTTCACACAGTGTTGTCTGTTCAAGACTACTATAAACAAATGTTTTATGCATATTTTAAAAATATGTTACTATATTAATTTCAGATGTTTTCAAACTTTATTACCTTGACCTGCTTTTGTACATAGAAATGCCTTAGGCTATAAAAATATAAAATATATGCCTTATCTTTCATTCACACGAGCCTCCTGCGACTGTTTTATTTAAACGTAGGAGAAATTAATTTGGGTGCTATAAACAAACTGTATTCTTTCCAGATCACTTCCCTTGCATTTAAATGTACTCGTGTTTACATACATTTACATCCATTTTAAAGTGTTCGGAGTATTTAATCTGCCGATGGATGCACAGATTTCTTTTTTTCTCTAAATGCAAGTAACCTGAATGCACCTAAATGTAGGTAAATGCATAATGTAAGCTACACTATTTAAAATCATCAGATGCAATTATATACATTTAGAAATATCTTATAAACACATATAAATGCTAGCATGTTATTGCCTGTGTGAATGAGGCCTAAAGCTATCTATCTATCTATCTATCTATCTATATGCTGGCAGGATCGTGTGCTGATGTAGTTTACCTTATACAGTCATATAGCCATTTTAAGTAAATGTAATTTACCAAACATAGGCATGTAGCTATAGATGGTCAATGATGTCACTGCATCCCATACCTTTGCCTATGTCAAGCTGTGGGTGGGCAATTCCCTGCCTGGGAGACCTAAAGGGAGAGGCAGAGGTTCTTTACACATGCAGCTAGTAGGCTAGATATTGAGGAAGGGAACACCAGTAACATTTTAGGAAGGGACAACACAACTGCCAGTGATGTTTCTGCAGCTTACTGCTAAGTGGGCTCCAGCAATGAGTAGGGTGGGGTTGATAAAGTGACAGACCATACCTGGGTGCCAGAGATTGTAGAGGAGGAAAGTGATGGGTAGGCACAACACCAAGGAGGGAGGATGTCAACCAGGGGCAGCAGAGAAGAGAAGGGAGCAGCCACCCTATTCCACTGAATGGCACTTCTTTATGGGTACAGGCCACTGGAATCCTAAATTCCATCTTGGTACCCCTTGCATGAGGAGATACATGAATGATACTGGTTGGCAGCAAAAGGCCGACAATCCTCATACAGCCCGCAGCAGGGTCCACGTGACTACAGACACATGGTCCAGCTGTCAGGTCAGGAGTTAGTTAACAGGTAAAACAGTTCACGAACGGATTGTGCAGAGATTCAGTAAATAACATGAACAGGTCTGTAAACAGAGCAGGCTGGCTGATACTTGTGGTGCACTGCTGCAGATTTAGGTGGAGGCTCACTGATACTTCTGGTGCACCACTGCAGATGTAGGTGGAACAGCAGGAGACTGGTGTGTAGTAGTAGCAAGTCAGGACAGCTGAGTAGTAATGTTGAGTTTGGTAACACAGTAGGGTCAAGCAAAAGCGTAGTCCAGACGAGCCGGGACACACACATGTAGATCAAAGTTCAATCGGTACCGAATCAGCAGGGAGGAAGAGCAGAGTCAGAACAGGTCAAGTCATACACAAGTTGATCCAAGTTCAAAATGTACCGAATAAGTAACAACAGGGCTGGAATGGGACAAAACTCCCCCTCAGATCGGAGACTGTTGGATTGCA
>NW_017306317.1:94319-125534 GCF_000935625.1 Nanorana parkeri
TTCAAAATGAAGCTGATTTATCAACATTGGCCACACAGTCCAGCATTCAGAGAATACATCTTTAGTTTCTCACACAGGCAGCTGTATTAGTGACAGGATTCCTATAAACAGGTCTTGTGGTAGGTGATGCAGGATGCTACCTTCTTCAGGAAGGTTTGTGGAATGCAGCTAAAATCAGGCAATCAGGTGGCTGCATATGCAGCCGTCTGATAATCACGGTGTTGTATGATTGAATTCTGTTCCCGTGTAGATCTTAGTTCCCCCTGCTGCTCCGCTATTTCTGTAACCCCGCCCCTTCCCTTAGGCTGCATGTGTATTTACATAGCACCACGTTTCTCCTAGCTCCAGTGTTCTAACAGATGTCTCCTCTAACATTGTGTGATAAGCTGCTGATGTATTGACATAGGTGTTTTAAAGGTGAGCTGGACAATCACCGTTGCTTCCCAGGCAAGGGCTGTTTCAGGTGAGTTTTGCTCAGTCTTAAAGGGACGTCCCAAATCCTAGTACTGACACCACCAAGCATAGGCAGGGATGTTACATCTTTTTCATGACACACTGGGTCAATTTGCTGGCAGCTGGGAAGGATGCAGAATGGGGCACACTGCTAGAACTGGTGGTACTGTTCTGTGTTTTGCAACTCAATGATGGTGGCAGCTCAGTCAAATTTACCACCTCCACCTAATTGGCCTCATCTGGTGAATTGTCGTAACCACAAGTACCCTCCAAGCACCCCCAGAGCCTGCACAACGGCCCAGGCAAAATGCTGCCACAGTCTTTTTCAGCTGGTATGCCTGGGGCACGAGTGCCATTTTGGGGCTGACCACACAACACCTTATGCCAGACAGAGTCATGTTTGACAATTACACCAATCTGTTCTCCACCCTTCGGCTGGTAGAGTGCACACATGTTTGGCAAATGTCCTCAAACTGGTGGTGCAGCACTTCCTAGTTAGACACCCTGTTTCATGATGCTCTGCAGCTGGCCAGAAGAGTGTGCAACCACTTCAGGCTGTCATACTCAGCCAGTGCTTATTCATTTAGTGTAGTGCAAATTCACTGGCAATACAAACTACCAACCACCTGATATGGGATATGCCAACGTGCTGCAACCCAACCTTGACCATGCTGTAGTGGCTGCAATTGCATCATCGGATCCCACTTAGCCTAGGCTACATCTTCAACTGTGCAATTTTAGCCAATTACTGCTAGATAAAACAATCATGTGTCACAGCACAAACTACCTTAAAATATGTTTTAAAATTCAACAGATGGGATGCTGCTGCTTTTTGTAAACCATGGAATGATGTAAAAGATGTATTACACAAACAAATTATGTAATGCCAGGATATGGTGTTGCTGATGCTGTCCTAGAGAATCATGCTGTTCTGTAACACCACATGTAACTTAAAGTCATCTTTCCTGTCAGCTCCATGGCAGCGCACTAATGGGTTAATCCCTCCCTCCTCCCCCTAATCAGAATCGTAACTCATAAAAGCTGAACGAGTCCCCTGGCTTGCCGTTCCTTTTTTTTTCCTCCTACATGTCAGGATCAGAGCAGTGTGCCTACCTAGCAGGGATAAAGTTCTTGCTGTCCGCCTTCTTCTTCTACCTCCTTGAGTTGGCAAAGTGCCTGTGAGTCCTTTCCTAAATGGTGCAGGTCCATGGGAGCACCGCTGGTGATCCTCGGGGGCCTGGCTAACAAAGTGTAAGTACACTGCTGTTGTTCATTATGGGTGGAGGAGATATTCCTACTTGGTCTGGGCACCTAAAGGTGCCCATACACCTTACAGTTATCTGGAGAATTTTTGTCTTTCAGCAGAAAACGTTTGTCTATTTGGATCAAAATTGAAAGGTTAATGGCGTGGTTGTACAATAAAAATCTTTTGATGCAAACTGCACATGCTGAAATGAAAGTTGTCCTTTTGATCAATGTAAATCAGCTAGGTGGTGATGCTGACAAGCGTTGTTTGTGAACTACATTGCTCTGTGCATGATGGGTTAGTTGTAAGAAAATTGTATGAAGGTGAGATGTCTGCACAACAAAAGTTGTACAATGGTTGTAAGTTGTATGGCCACCTTTACATATGTGATTCTGTGGTGCTGCTAATGCCTAAGCTGACTCTTGCAGGTATTTACCTGAAACACCCATTAGCTTGCTTTAAGGTGCTTTAACCCCGCAGGTGCTTGCTGAGTGCAGGCTGCTGCCACTTGTAGCTCTGCTACTAAATCTTTTAACTGGATCTTACAGAAAGGTGTTTGCTAACTCTGTCAGCTTCATCTTGTGCCCTAACTCTTGGTGCCTTTCTTGTGAGTATTTTGCTGTCACCTGTGGTTCCCCAGCGTTGTTAATGTTTAAAATGTGACTTATGGAGTTGTTGGTTCATTGCAGGCCTATTCTGCCTGTTATTCGGTATTCTTCTCATGTATTTCTATGCATTGTGTTAGTGACAAGAGCCTGTGGTGCCATAATCTGTGTGGAGCCGGTGTTTGTGGCTCCTTGATGTGCTATCTGGGGCTCCCAACGGTGGTGTTGAAATGCACGCTGTGCGTTCCACTATTGTCGTTTCCGCCGCCGGGGAGCTTCTGGCCTCTCCATTGTAAGACTTGCGGCGGCAGGTGGAACGCACACTATGCGTTCCAGCCAGGGGAGAGTGGAACGCAGGCTATGCGTTCCAGTGCGGCTCCACCGCCGGCTGGGCAGTCTGCTTTCCTTCTGGTGGAGGAGTTATTAGGGGGGCTATTTAAGTCACCCAGCCCTTCAGAGATGGCTGTCTGTTTTGAGCCTGGTGGTACACAGTCAGCCGAGCCGCAGCATTCTTGGGATAAGTAAGTGCTGATATTGATCGTTAGTTGATTATTGTAGTTGCTGTTGGTTGTGTTAGCATTTTTCATGCATGCACAGCATACCTCTAGACATATCCCCACCCGTCAAAGATCGCCAGTCGCAAAGAAGTGGTTTGCTGTCTAAAGGTCAGCCTTTTTTTTTGTATCATATACCTACCCTGTGTTCGGTTCGTCCAGGTCCGGCTCGCGCCATGTTCGGGAGCGCAGTGAGTCCTCTGCGTCTAGTTGAGGGAGATCACCGTCTCCAGAGCAAGACACTCGTTGTTCCGACAGAACATTTTGCAACCGGTTTCAGTCTGTAAGGCAGTGGATTCCGTCAAAGCATCCGGGGTCCTCCCACCATCCTCGGCCCCTTCAGGGGCTTATTGGGCATGTACCAATGTGGCCTCACCGGAGAAATTGGTGTGTGAATCATGTTTTCAGAGGCCACTACAGACAAGGAGGCAGGTTATTTATTTACTGCAGAAATTCTTTCAGGATACCCTCAAGAAATTTTTCTTCTGCATAGGGTCAGTTCTATACCAGTCTATTGTAGATCCAGTTCAGGAGGCTAGTCTGGGCCCTTCTAGAGCTGGCTCCCGTGTCCGCAGTCGGGAGTCCTCCGGACCCCATTCTGATTTTCCCTCTTCAGATGAAGAATGTATCTAAGATGAATGGAGTCAGGTGGATGTGAAGTATTCCTTTAGGGATAGATTCTCTAAGCTGTATCCTTTTAAAAAAGAGGATCTTAAACACTCAGATGAATTGCCTATGGTTAATGAGGCTGGCAAGGCATGTCACGCTGCCCCTTGGTGATGCTGTTACCCTTAAGGATGTCTTGGACAGATGGGCAGATTTGGATCTTAAAAAGATCTATCTCTTGGCCGGCGGGGCCTGCAAACCTGCAGTTGCTATGGCAGTACCTTCCAAGGCCCTGGAGGCTTGGGGGGACAGAAAGGGCTCTGTGGCTCAGAACCGTGGATGGCGGATCTTACATCCAAGCAGGGATGATGTAATTCCATTTGAGGGTCAGTTGCTACTCTGCAACAAACTAGACACTGCAACAGCTAAGGCCACTGGAGGTAAGTCATACGGTGCATTGCATATGGTGCAATCTCTCTTCCCTAGAAGAGGTTCCGGGCGCAAAGCAGTGACTCTCGGGTGCCCTATCTCACGATCTACTGTTAGTGTCTCATTGTCTTCAGATTGTCGGGTGCATGGTGTCAACAATTCCTGCAGGACAGAGGGCCCAATGGCTTGTTTCTTTCAGACCGGGTTCTTGTGGCAGTGGAAGCCGGAAAGTCTCCAACTCATTCGGATGTCTCCCCAATGCGGAGCAGCCTGGGGTGGTGGTTCATGGACAGCAACCTACTAGGCTGTCAGTCTCTCCTCCTTACCACGTAGACGGTGAATTCCTCCGATGCCAGCGAATGGGGTTGGGGTGCCGCCTGTCTGAGCAAGGGTGCTCAGTGTCCTATTAATATTTACTTTGAGGCCAGAAAATGAGCCATATATATTTATATGGTTAAGGATGTTGGGGATGTTTGTCAGCGGATCAGATACTACCAGTAGGATATCATCAGCGAATAGGGCCATTTTTATATCAAATGGGCCGGTTCTGTAGCCACGGAAAATCTGATTGGAGGCTAAGGAGCGGGACAGGGGTTCTATAGCGATGTTGAATAAGAGAGGGGAGAGAGGACAACCTTGACGGGTGCCCTTAAATAACGAGAAAGGGGAGGAAAGGGCTGAAGGGGTGTATATCTGGGCTGAAGGGGAGCTATACATCGTAGAAATATAAGTCTGAAACATCCCCGAGAAGCCCAACCGTTGCATCACCTGAGAAAGCCACGACCAGTTGACGTTATCGAAGGCATTCTCCGCATCCAATGCCAAAAGGCCCATTGGAGCAGGAGAGGGTCCCGACAATCTTATTCCCTCCAAGGCAGTTATAATCTTTCTCACATTCAACACTGCAGATCTACCAGTTACAAAGCCCGCTTGGTCGGTCGATATAAGTTTAGGCAACACGACGGCCAATCTGTTCGCCATTATTTTAGAAAGCAGTTTAGCATCATAATTCAGTAGAGAAATGGGGCGATAAGAGCCAGGTAGGGTGGGGTATTTTCCTTTTTTATGCAATAGGCGGATGTAGGCAGTACTGAACGTGGGTGGATAACTACCTTGGTGTAAGATGTGGTTAAAAAGAGAAACTAGGGTCGGGGATACATGACCTATTCAGGCCATCCGGTCCAGGGGCTTTCGAACCAGGAGAAAGTCGGATAGCTGATTGCACTTCCTGTAGGGTGACTTCAGCATTCAGATGTTCCAGGTCGGCAGCTGACAGGGAAGGCAGAGATACGGAATCTAAAAAAGATAATCCTGCATCTGTGTTTCCGGTGTCCGCTGCGTAAAGAGACTGGTAATACGTGCGAAAGATATTACATACCTCGGTAGGATCTGAGGAGATTGCCCCCCCTTCGTCAATGAGCTTAAGTATGTGGGAGGGAGCGGATTGACCCCGAATTAGATTAGCTAGTAGTTTGCCTGCTTTATTGCCAAATTTGAAATATTCTACTTCTTTATGGGAGCGAATTTGTAGATCATATTGGGCAATCCAGTGATCACATGATTGTTTAGCTTGGGACCACTGGGTTTTGTTGTGGAGAGTACGTTCTTGTCTATATGTTAAATATGCAGTCCTGGCCGTCGTGCATGCCGCCACATACCTCTGTCTGGTCAATTTCTTCTGGGAGGCGACATAGGCCAGTATCCTGCCTCTCAGGACTGCCTTTGCCGCCTCCCAGAAGAGAACAGGTTCTTCACTATGTAAGGCATTATCGGAAGCATATTCATTCCACCAGGAGACCAGGTGGGCTTGAAACGTATCATCGGTAGCTAGGTAAGATGGATAGCGCCATGTCAGTGGTCTGGAGGAAAGGCCCAAGTGGTGGATGTCAACTGTCACTGGGGCGTGATCGGAAACAACCATGTCCTCCACTGTTACACTGGATATTTTTGATATCAGATTTGGTGAGGTAAGGAACAAGTCCAGGCGTGAGAAAGAGTCATGGGCATTAGAAAAGTGGGAGTATTCCCGCTCCATGGGGTGAAGGAAGCGCCAGGCGTCCACGAGGCCACCGGCTTGGATCATAGCAGACAAATTTTTATCCTGTAAGAAGGTGAGTTTTGAGGGACGATTCCTGGTCCAGGAGCGGTCTTCCAATGTGACTGGGACCGCGTTAAAGTCACCTCCAATGAGCACATAAGTATCAGGGGCCGCTGGCGACTGGTTGGACAGGAGTTTGTCATAGAAGGATTTATATGGCCGTCGTGCATGCCGCCACATACCTCTGTCTGGTCAATTTCTTCTGGGAGGCGACATAGGCCAGTATCCTGCCTCTCAGGACTGCCTTTGCCGCCTCCCAGAAGAGAACAGGTTCTTCACTATGTAAGGCATTATCGGAAGCATATTCATTCCACCAGGAGACCAGGTGGGCTTGAAACGTATCATCGGTAGCTAGGTAAGATGGATAGCGCCATGTCAGTGGTCTGGAGGAAAGGCCCAAGTGGTGGATGTCAACTGTCACCGGGGCGTGATCTGAAACAACCATGTCCTCCACTGTTACATTGGATATTTTTGCTATCAGATTTGGTGAGGTAAGGAACAAGTCCAGGCGTGAGAAAGAGTCATGGGCGTGAGAAAAGTGGGAATATTCCCGCTCCATGGGGTGAAGGAAGCGCCAGGCGTCCACGAGGCCACCGGCTTGGATCATAGCAGACACATTTTTATCCTGTAAGAAGGTGAGTTTTGAGGGACGATTCCTGGTCCAGGAGCGGTCTTCCAATGTGACTGGGACCGCGTTAAAGTCACCTCCAATGAGCACATAAGTATCAGGGGCCGCTGGCGACTGGTTGGACAGGAGTTTGTCATAGAAGGATTTATTATCCGTATTAGGACCGTACACGTTCCATATATCAAAAACAGTTTGACCTATTTGAATAAGTACATGAGGCCATCTACCTTCCGTCGGGTCGTGTTGTTGAGATATCAACGAATAAGGTAAGTTTTTGCTTACAAGAATAGCCGTACCTGCTGAGCGGCCGTTAGACGGTGCTCCTATAACCAAGCCTACCCAGGATTGCTTGAGGCGGCTGACATCATCACGATGGAGGTGAGTCTCTTGCAATAAGGCTATGTCCACTTTCAGTGTTTTAAGATGGCGCAGGATTTGTCTCCTTTTTTGTGGGGTCCGGAGCCCTTTGACGTTCCAAGAAGCGATCTTTAAGGAGGTTCCCATATCCTTGGAGAAATCTGTGTCTTTTTTCAGTTTTTTTATAAACAAAAAATCAAAGAATGGATCGTTACCGGTGTCCCGATGCTCCGGAAACGATCCTGGTCCACAGGTCCCACGATACCGTGATAGAAGAGGTGAAGCCAACTAGGTAAATCAGCGTTGAGCGGAGTATGGAGGGAGGTTGTCATTCATATGGCTGAGCGTGAACTGGTGCTCCCAATGTGGAGCGCATAAAGTCTGAGAAATAAACAAAACATATAAGTAAGGAAAATGAATGTACCTTTCAGTGACTTCCTTTTTTCCAGATGACGGTGTATAACATGGCGGTCATCAGGTAGGGGGATATGTCCCATTCCTGGTAGATCCATTGTGATAATGGGGCAGGTAGCTACCGGTTGCTGCGCCCCGCCACTTTTTAGAGAGATCCAGTGCAGCGGATAAGGAAAGTGAAAAAACAGTAGGGACATCATATTTGTCCAGAAAAACATATCACTGCAGAACCGCAGTAGACCAATGTGGGTCGTAGCGGTACTGTAACCGCCTATACGGCTGGCCCTCAGACGAGACATCAAAAACTTTAGCAGTAGCATTACCCTCCCTGGGTTCAGGCCTTCTTTTTACGTGGAGGACTTTTGAGTGGGGAGTTGGAGTGCCCGTGGGGGTCAGACAGATGCCTGTCGATGTACGCCTTGGCCTGGGTAGCAGATGTGAAGCGGGTTTGGGTACCATCCGGATCTGTCAAACGTAGGATAGCGGGGTATGCTAGGACAAATTTGATCCGTCTATGAACGAGGGTTTGGCATACCTCATGGAAGGAGCGACGTAGTTTAGACAATTCAGCCGAATAGTCTGCAAAAAGTAAAAGCTTGTGACCCCCTGCCACCAATTGGCGCTGCATCCTGTAGGTTTGCAGAAGACGGTGCTTATCTGAATAGTCCAAGTAACGGACAATAACCGGTCTGGGTCTATCAGTGTCTTTGAGCAGTCCCATTCTATGGGCCCTTTCCACCGCGCAGAGTGACGTTATGCCCATGGCTTGGGGGACAATGGAGGAACAGAAGTGTTGTAGATCTATAGGTTTAATTGATTCAGGGATCCCAATGATTCTAAGGTTGTTTCTGCGAGATCTGTTCTCAAGATCATCCACCTTATCTTGTAAGTATTGAATCGATTTTTGGTCCTCTGTTAATGATCTATCAACACGAGCTGCCTGGTCTTCCAGGTCACTGGTGCGGTGTTCCAGGGCCTGCAGCCTGGTAGTTTGGGCCTCTATGGCCGCTGTGAGGGGCCCCAAATGCAGCTTCAGAGACTCGGCTATTATTGTCCCCATCTCTGCCTTCAAGTGGGAAGCTACGACAGCCGCCACTTGCTGGTAATCTATTTGGGGCAGGGGTGGTGCTACGTCCGGCTCACACTGATCTATGGCCTCCGCCATGTCGCCTTCGGCCTCAGCCGCCATGTCAGGCCGCATGTCAGTGACATGTCGGATCTGACGGAGAGGAGAGAGCGCGGCGGACCGGCTGGGATCGTGCCACAAACCTGTCCATGATGACCCGGGGACAGCGAGGCAGTCAGGTAACCCGTTCGTGGGCTGGATTGGTGCAGATTTGCTGTATTTGGATGTGGCGGGGACGGAGCTCCGGTGATAACACCGCTAGTTCATCTGGCGCCGGAACCGGAAGTCAGGGTGCTCAGTGTCACTGGTCCTTTCCTGCAGTAGGGGTTGTCTCCAATGTCCTGGAGCTGAAGGCAGTGTTTCAGGCGCTATTGGCCTTCCAGCGATTTATCCTGGGGAAGTCAGTTCTGATGAAAATAGACAATACCTCAGCGGTGGCTTGTATCAGGAGACAAGGGGGTGCACGCAGTCGTGCCCTGCTGGAAGAAGTCTCTCCTGTTATGACCTGGGCTCAGATCCATCTTCACTTATCGGCACCGTACGTGTCCCCTCAATCACAAAGCAGATTATCTATCCAGAGTTCATCTGGACAACGACGAGTGGTGTCTCCTCAATCAAGTATTTCAGGACACGGGGTCCTGGGCTTAACTCCGAAAGTAGACCTATTTTTGTCCCGAACCAACACCGAAGTCGTGAAGTTCTTCTCGAAGTTTCCATGTGCACAAGCGGTGGCGACATACGCCCTGACAGCAGAATGGACATTTGGACGGCTTGCGCCTTCCCGCTGGTGCCTTTTCATATTACAATTTCTGAGGAGACTCCGGAGAAAATAGGTGGCTGTCCTGGCAGTAATTCTGAACCTGCCCAAGGGGCTTTGGTATCCTCTCCTCCACCTGATGAGTATCCAGCCTCCACTACTCCTACTGCCATTGCTCGACCTTCTTTCAAGGTCCGATCCTTCACCCAGCACCTGTGAAACTTTGTCTAGCAGCATGGATATTGAGAGGTGGAGACTTCTCACATTGGGTTGCTCAGATAGGGTAGTCGATACTCTTCCTCATTCTAGGAAGCCCAGTACTACTCATCCTCACATTAAACGCTGCCTTTTTAGTTGCTCTCACCTCCACCAGACGGGTTTTGGAGTTGGCCGCTCTTGGGTTTAAAGAACACTTCCCCACTTTCCTGGCAGATGGAGTGATACTAGTTCCCATGCTGAGGTTCATTCCCAAGGTTGTGACTGACTTTCACATACACCAAGAAATTGTATTACCAACCTTCAAGTCAGATGATGGAAGCCAGATTAGCCGCTTTGGACGTAGGTAATACGCTAAAAGCGTATATTTTGGCCACAGAAGGGGTCAGGTCTATGGGTCATCTCTATTGTTCCGGCAGGTGCCAGGAAGGATGCTACAGCATCCAGTAGGCTCATAGCATCCTGGATAGGGAAGGTGCTATTGTTAGCATATGAAGCCGAGTACATAACTGTCCAAGTGGGGGTCTGCTCATTCCACTAGGAGTCTGGCCACATCATGGGCTGCACCCAATCATGTTTCCTTAGAGACTGTGTGTAAAGAGGCCACATGGTCTTCTCCGCACACGTTCATGACACACTACTGTGTAGATCCAGATGCCTTAACTAAAGTTGAATTCGGCCGTAGGGTTATTTCTTCTACCATGAGTTGTGAATAAAAAAAAATTAAACATACCCACCCCTGTTTTTGGCTACTTAATTCCCATTCGTGTGCTGGCATGGAGCTGACAGGAAAACAGGAAAATTGTATTTCATACTTACCGTAATTTTCCTTTCCTGTCCAGTTCCATGGCAGCACAAGGCCCACCCTTATAGTAGTCGAGTTACGGAACGGCAAGCCAGGGGACTCTTTCAGCTTTTATGAGTTACGATCCTGATTAGGGGGAGGAGGGAGGGATTAACCCATGTGTGTGCTTCCATGGAGCTGGACAGGAAAGGAAAATTACGGTAAGTATTAAATACAATTTTCCTGTTTTGTAGCATGTATATGTCACCCTCAGACATGGGGGTCCCTATCCCTGTTGGATGGTATTTCCTAATTTTATTTTTTTATTTTTCAGCCACTGATGACATGTCCCCCCTGGCAGCGCCCAGCTACTCATTCCCTTTTTTCTGCAATCACTTGCCTATTAGTCTTGAAAGTGGAAAGAAATAATTTTAAACATGCTCCTCCCAATGCATTATTTGGGGCTTGCGTCAACCCTTTCGCTGCCAAGCCCTCTGGAACACTTTACACCTCAGCTGGCCACACCATTTTTGCAATCTTTCCCATTGTTTTGATTTTCAACTGCTGTGTTGCTAGCATTTGTAAAAAAAAAAAAAAAAACAATACATTTTCTGAAAGCAAAGGCCCGATAAAATTAAATGATGGTGCTACTAAATTTGTAGGCCCTGCGATAAATAAGTGTTTATCAAATCAATATTAAACTGATAAAAATACACAATTCAATTGATAAAGCACACTAAAATCAGTATCAGTGCGCAAAAAAAATTATTTTCCGACTAAATCTAAAAGATAAAACTGTATTGAGTTAATAAATAACAAATGTTTGGAAATTTTTAATCGTGCCTTTTTGCGAAATGGTTAAAAAATGAAGGAACGCAAAACTGCAAATAAGTGACTTATGTTAAAAATCGTTTTAGCGCAGTGTTAGTGTTTGTGTTGTGATAAAATGATACAGGCGTACATTTAATTGCAACACAGCGTATCACAACACAAGGCAATGTGTCACAAAGCTTTGCCATGCGTTTCCACTGTTACATTAATGTATTTTTTTTAAAAACCTCAAGCAGTGAGATGCGTTCTAACAACGCACTGCAGCACATGTGCATGGCATACACCACAATGTGGCGCACGTGTATGTTATATGTGTGTGGGGGAGTTTTGTTTTATTTTTTTATTGTTTAATGTTATTTTATTTTTACAAATGTTTTTATTTTTTTAATATCTATTTTTTTATTTTTTTAACTGTTGGCAGGCTTTGGGGAAATATCAGGGGTCTCAACAGACCCCTGAAATTTACCTTTTGAAAGAGAAAAAGAAATTCTCAGTCCTCAATTTCTTTTGCTGCATTTACTATCAACAGGTTCTGAATTCTAGAAGGTACCCGACTGCCTACCACAGCTGTTCGCCGGATAAACTATCCAGGGGAGTTAGTATCCTCATCTCGAGTAAAGTACCCTGGTCACTTTTGGACCAGTATGCAGGAGAAGAGGGCAGGGTCTTGTTCCTGAAAGGGACCATAGGCTCACAGGTCCTGACATTTGCCAACATTTATGTCCCTAACCAACACCAACTTACTTTTCTGGAGCGTGTACTGGCCCGCCTGTCGGAGTTTCGGGAGGGTATGCTCATCCTTGGGGGTGACTTCAACATCATTTTAGACCCGGTCTTAGACTCCTCGAAAAGCCTCCTCCCACCTCTCCTACGCTACACTCAGGCGCCTCAAACGCTGCCTATTCTCCCATCAGCTCCTAGATATATGGTGCGTACTACACTCCTCTACCCGGGACTACACCTACTTCTCCACCCTACGTCAGAGTTACACCCGCATAGATATTTTTCTAGTCCACCACAGCCAAATATCTAGGGTACGATACACGGACATTGGGAATATCACCCTCTCAGAACAATCCCCAATCTCCCTCCTTCTAGACCTGGAGACCCTTCCACCCGGTCCCTGGCAGTTGAGACTGAACGACTCCCTCCTCCAGGAGCCCGGTTTTCCCGACACCTTGGGGAGGGATATCACTCAGTTTTTTGTGGAAAACACCACACCAGATACCCCTTTACTTCGTGTGGGAGGCACACAAAGCCACGGTCAGGGGCCTGCTTATTGCCCAGGGCTCCAGGATCAAGAAACAGAGGCTGAAGGAAGCGGCTACCCTCCTAGCACAGATCCATGCCCTGGAAACCCAACACAAGCGCCATGCAGAACCCACCATTGGAGCCCAACTAACTCTTGTGCGGGAACAGCTCCGTTCCCTGTGAAGCTCTAGGGTTAAGTCCACAATGCATAAATGTTGACGTACTTTTTATGAGTATGGCAACCAATGTGGCAAGTACCTTGCGAGGGCACTGTGCAAACAACACACCCGGACATATGTCCCCTCTGTTACATCACCTGTGGGCACCAAATTCTCACTCCTAGCGAAAATCGCGGAAGCTTTTGCCGACTATTACAGGGATCTGTACAATTTAACGGACCCCACAATGTCCCAGAGCGCCCAGACCTCCCATACCCACATTGTGCAATACATCACAGCGGCGGAACTGGAGTCGGCACTCAAGCTCACCCAATCCGGCAAAGCCCCTGGCCCAGACGGCTACTCTTTGTCATACTATAAGCGATACTTGCCAATTCTCACCGCACCATTCCTGACCCCACTTAACTCCATCCTTGATGCTCATCCACCCCGATCAGACCGGATTTATCCCCTCCATAGAAGCGCGGGATAACACCACTCGAGCGCTGGGGATGCTCCACTCCGCCCGATCGAACACCAACCTATGTGAACTGCTGTCCACGGATGCGGAGAAGATCGGGTGGACTGGAGGTTCCTTCGGTGCACTCTGGAGGCGATCAGGGTGGGCCCAGGTATGTGTTCCTGGATTAATGCCCTCTACTCCTCCCCCTCCGCCCAGGTGAGGGCGAATGGTGTCCAATCCCCCTATCTTCCCTATCTCCAATGGCACCCGCCAAGGTTGCCCTCTTTCGCCCCTTCTTTTTGTACTCACTCTTGAAGCCTTACTACGCACGATCCAAGCAAATCCGGACATCCGAGGAATCACTGCAGGATCCACAAACCACAAGGTTGCCGCCTTTGCGGATGACCTCCTCTTTTTCCTTACTTGCCTGGATGTCTCTATCCCCATTCTCCTACAGGAACTGAAAACATATGGTACCCTCACGAATTTTCGTATTAATTCCCACAAATCCAAGCCCCTTCATATCTCCCTCGCGTGGCCTGGAGAGTGCTTCATAACTTTCCATTTAAATTGGCCCCTAACGCCATCAAATTTCTCGGCATACTATTGCCAAAAGATCCGTCCCTCTTTTTTACTGAACTTCCCGCCGCTATTGTCACGCATTTGGTCAGACTTAGAGACATGGACAAAAAACACCTTCTCAAGGATGGGGCGGTGCAATATCCTGAAACAAACCATTCTCCCCGCCTACTATACCCTCTCCAAGCCCTCCCGATCCACATCCCCATGTCCTTTTTCAGCAACATCCGTGCGATTTTTAGAGAATTCATCTGGTCCCACAAACCACCTAGACTGAGTTATGACATGTTGCAGAGTCCCAAGAGCATGGGAGGGATGTCTCTGTCTGATGTACACCAATACTACGTAGCCGCTCACTTAACACGGGTAGTGGACTGGTGCTGCAACCCTACCTCCAAACTCTGGGTCCTCCTGGAACAGTCGTTCGCAGAAGTCCCGCTGGCCAACCTCCCTTGGAGCGCATTCCCCCCCCCTCCTCCTCCTCTGCGGGTACACCCCACCATAGGCCCTACATTACAGCTGGCACGCTCAACCTTCGCCAAGGGTCTCCTATCCTCCACTCCCTCCCCCCTCCTTCCCATTCTGTATAACCCTTCCTTCCCCCCGTTGTTGGCCCCGAGCCTATCTCCCTCTGCGGAACCTAGGCATCTCAAAAGCATCACATTTCTTGACTACCCCAGTGTGGCCTTCTGCAGATGCCCTTCGCACCCAATCGGCTTACGGCCCGTTGGACTTCTGGTCCTCAATGCGATTATCCCACTTCCTACACACCATCACACCATTACATAATCTAAAGAGGCCGCTTACCCCGTATGAGCAGATCTGTACTCAGACTGACTCCCCCCGTCATACACTCTCCTTTCGCTATCAACAACCCCTGAAACTATGGTTTATGTCGAGATGGGAGGAGGACCTTCAGATTACCTTCACACCGAAAGCCGTAACCAAATTGCTCACTCTCTGCTACCGCTCCTCTATCAGCAATAGATATCAGGAGTCAGGATACAAAATCGTCACCAGGTGGTACCGCATACCCCAAGCTCTGCACGCCCTATTTTCGGACTGCCAGACCTGTGTTGGCAATGCCAGCAGCCATCAGCAGGCATGCTCCACATCTTATGGACCTGACCGGTGCTTCGGCAGTTTTGGGAAGGGGTGCACGCTCTCACTCAGAGATTTACAGATGCTCTGATTCCTCGAGGCCCTGCCTTCTTCCTCCTGCATCACAATACCATTCCTATGCGAGCGTATTCACGCTCACTCATCAGGCACATAGTCAACGCGGCCCGGGCATGCGTCCCGGCTCTCTGGAAGAAACCTGAACCCCCACAGATCAGACAGGTCTTAGACCGCTTGCATGATATTTACCTCATGAAAGACCTAACAAGCTCCCTCAAACACAGCAATGCTCAGTTCTTTGGTACCTAGCTCCCCTGGATAAAGTTCATGACATCCCCTGAATACCTCACACCCTGTTCTGGACCCCACTCCTCCCCTTCCCCCACCTCCTCCTTACCCCCATACCCTAGCGCGACCCTTAACCTCCATATCCCTTAGTTACCTCCCCCCCTGCCTTTTGTAACTCTCCCATGATAATAGCCTATATGATGCTCTCACCATCACAAGGCCGCCCCGTCCATTTGTGTTTCAGAGCCCCACCTCATCCCTGCAATGACCATGGGACGTCAAGCTACCTACACCCAGCTATTTTTCTCCTAAGGCTCGGAGAGGGTGGGGTCCCCGCGCTCACCGCTCCCACTGCCGTTGTCACGACAGAGGGCGCCCCAGAGTACCAACGCCTTCTACCTGCGCCGGGGCTCTGACCCCCTCTGGCCACGTACCAGATGCAAACTGTTGCCACATGTTCGTTCACACCACACCATGTGTTCACACGTTTTATAGCCATGATTATTGCGTTAATGTACGTGAATGAGCCTCATGTCAATGTACACTATTTCATATTATGTTATGTACAACTTGGGAAAAAATGAAAAAACACTCAAATAAAGAATTTATAAAAAAAACAGGTTCTGAATGGAGAGAAGCATCTGAACTGAGTGTGTCTCCCCATTGAGAAAGTAATAAATGAAAGGAAGTGATGTAAAGCATGTCATATTCATTCATAACTGGGGACACATAGTACTATGTGTCCCCAGTTATTTACAAACATTGGAGTGATCAGGTGATCACTCCAGTGTTTGCTCTGCACAGAGAATCAGGAAATATCCCTGATGTTTACCGATCCTCCTCTCGGCCACACACAGAGCCGCTGTCATCCTGAAACTGACAGGAAGACAGTTGCTCCATTCTAGTCCACGCTCGCTGCTCTCTCATGCTACTCGATCATGGTGATGGAGCGGCTCCCTCCTCTGCCCCCTTGCCAGCCATTTCTCCTTGGATCCCTACTGCCTCAGCCCATACAGGCAGGGAAGAGCAGCGATAGAGAAACAGCAATAGAGGAACAGATCCCTGTCTGGAGTGGCTCCAGGCAGGGAGGAGATGCTGCAGATGCCAGCAGCCAGTGGTGGGGTGCCCGGAATTTTTGTTAATAGCTGTCATCAGCTGCTTGTCAGCCACTGATGACAGCTATTAATTTAAAAGGGACCGTCAGGGGAACCATTTTAATGTAAGTTCATGGTCGCTAAAGCGACCATGAGCTTGTAGCAGAATGGTAAATGCCACCGACGTAATTCATACTGACGTGGCAGGCTGGGAAAATTTTTGTTCCGCCGTACGCCTTACGTCGGTGGCAGGGAAAGGGTTAAAGTGTCCCCCAAACCCGAATGTGACTCAAACCCAAGCAGTTTCACCTATCACTTTTTATAACATCAATAAATAGAAACCCTGAATGATTTATGATGGTGAATGTGTTTTAAAGGTTCTTATAACCTGTTCCTTGCACTAATTGGAGTATCTGCAATCTTACGTGTAATACTGCACAGTACTTTTAGCTATAACAAAAACACTTTTATGAGAATTGGGTGGATGGATGAGAAATAAGTGGGATACTTGAGAATGATTACTTCTATTTGTTATTACAGTGAATCTATGATTGGTCAATGCACAGCAACAAGTTTAATTTAATGCAGACCTCTAGTTATGCATATACTTATTTTTTTTACTCCTTTGCCAATCAGTTCAACCTCAAAGAAAAGCCCTGTGTAAACATTGGAGTCCTAATTTAGAAGGAGCTATGAACTCCCCGCATGATTGTGTTGATTTGCCAAGTGTTGTCACATGGAGTGAGTCACATGCTGCTATATATATGAAAGTATCAGGTACTTCCTTCGACTCCTGACACTGAATGAACAAAGCACTTGTTATTTTTTATGAAGCACAGAACAATATAGACAAAAAACATGTTCTCATAGAAAATCCCCAATGCCCAGTGTGAATCCTCAAAGGTATTTCCCGTTTTTGTAAAAAAAAATATATTAATTATTGTCAGCCATGAAAGTAAATCAAATATTATAAATATATGTGCTCCTTGAAAGTTGGAAACATTTTAAGTGTATTTCCACATTTGCAACCCAATTGGGATAATACCTATTTCATATTTGTTACATGTTCCCATTCACATCGCAGAAGCTAAAAAAAATTTAAGAAATGCTTCTTGCAGTTAAATTCTTTTTACTTGCTAAAATTTCTACTTGGCTTCTCCTGTTCAGAGGGAATGTCAGAGGTTTGTGATAACCCTGTCTGTACCGTACTGGCTCATTTCATTGTAATTTGTTAAGTAGATTTTAACACTGCCTTAGCTAACACAGAGTTAAAGAATTAAAAGCCTGGCAGCGGGGGCGTGACCGGCGCTCGAACTGCATGGACGCTGCCTAAGTGAGCTCCGTGCAGCATCGCGCCTAGAGGCTTCCTGACGCTACATTGAGCAGATCTACGGACACTCCCGGGCTCTCACAATCTCACTGCACCCGGTGGAGATGTCTAAAAAGAAAAAATACGGCTCCCGCCCGCGCAGGCTCACGGACTTCTTTGCCGCTCCGGCCCGCAAACGAGGCCAAGATGGCGGCGGTCCGTCGCGCCCGGCAGCTCCACAGGCCTCAACTACAGCCGCTACCTCTCGCAACCCAACAGGACCCTCTGTGTCCCCACACTCAGAGGCCGGATCGGCATCATCATCAAACCGCGGTACTCCGCCCGAAAACCGGAGCCCTGTGAAATCTAGACCGCGGCTCTCCTCAGAAACGGAGGTCCAATATGAGGTGAGCAAGATTAATTCCTCATTAGAAGACACTAGGGAGTGGATAGAGCCCTTAGAGGCCTTCCCTATATCCCACCAGCCTATATCAGACGCCACTCTAAAGGACATGTTAATATTCTTAAGAAGCTCTCTAACTACTGACATGCAAACCTTTGTGTCCCAGTTTAAATCTGATCTGCATCAATTGGGAGATAGAGTTTCACATGTGGAAGACAAAATGGGGGAATTTGCTGAAACCTTTAATGATCTAGTGGACTCACATAACGCTAGAGAAGAGGATATAGATTGGATGAAAGCTAAAATGGCGGATCTTGAAGATAGGTCACGCCGTAATAACATCAAAATACGTGGCGTACTGGAATCGGTCACCAAAGGAGACCTTCCTCTTTATGTCCAGACCCTATTCCACCAGCTACTCCCAGAAGCGACCACCATTGATCTCATTGTAGATCGCATTCACCGTCTCCCTAAACCTTCGTTCCTACCGGATAAGGTACCACGTGATGTTCTCCTGCATATGCACTTCTTCCATATAAAAGATAAATTGCTTCAAGTTGTCAGAGATGCTACCCAGGTACCCAAGCAATACGTCCACCTACAATTCTTTACAGATTTATCTCAACACACCATGTTATTCAGGAGACGCCTACTCCCTATAACCAAAGCTCTGAGGATCCACCAAATTCGCTACAAATGGGGTTACCCGGCCAAGCTTCTTATATCCAGAGGTGATGACACCTACACCGTGATATCCCCGGAACAAGGTCTATCCCTCCTTGCAAAATGGGATATTCGACCATCTGCCGAATCTACCCCCAGATCAGAGAGCTCTCCTCGTGGCAATTCCTCTGATTGGCGTTCCCCACGGCGCAGCCGCAAACCTAGAGCTGGAGATGATGATGCTGGACATAAAGAAAAAGTGTGACATCCTAAGGGGATAGCTGATGCATTTAGTTCCTATTATAGTAATCTCAATAATCTCAAAGAAGACCAATCAATTCCCAAACCATCAGAAACAGACATTCTTAGTTTTCTAGGTAAACTCCACCCGAGTCTGAAACCATTTAAATCGCTCCAGAACGAATTTAATCTACCAACCAAAGACACATATTTGTATTGCCGGATTTCCCACTCACTTCGTAACTTCGCGGTGAGATTCCTCACTCTGCCTGGAATTTTTTTTTTACGCATAAGACAGGAACCAAAGGAATCTCCCTTCTCTACGGCCTACTCCATGAGAAGTTAAAATGTACCAAACTTTGATCCCCCCAGCAATGGGAAGAGGTATTACATACTACATTCTCAACACAACAATGGATGGGTGCCTTTGGCGCCACCCATAAGTCTACCAAATGTGTCGATCTATGGGCACTTGCCCACAAAATTACCTTTCAGTGGTACTTTACCCCTGTCCGTCTGAACAAGATGTACCCATCTTCCCCACCAACGTGCTGGAGAGAATGCAGCCAGATAGGTGATTTTTACCACATCCTCTGGGCTTGCAAGAGCCTTACGAGCTTCTGGAAACGAGTTTTCGAACAGATTTCACTAGTAACGGGTATATTAACACCGCCCAACCCTGCATTAGGACTGTTGTCAATAGGACTAACAGAGCTCCCTCTTGCCTATAGAACTATCGTTTCGCATTTACTACTAGCAGCTAGATTAACAGTTGTACGGCACTGGAAAAGTCTGAACTCTCCGAATATCTCTGAAACACTGTCTATTGTTAACCTTCACTACACGTATGAAAAATGTATATCTTTTAGAGATGGATCCTATGACAAATTTTGCAATGTATGGAAGTATTGGCATAAGTGATTACTGTAGAAGTACTATTATATCATAATTAACCAATGTATATTAACGCATTAGAAAAGAAAACACCCCCAGGGGGTGGCACACTGATGCCCTTGCTTATGGCTCCCTGTTTACCTCTCCTCCTTCCCCCTTACTCTATACCTAAATTCCCTTTTTTCTTACTACCTACTGTCCCTCTCCCCTCCTTCTGGGGGCATGGATAGTGTTTCTTAAAGATAGTCAACAATATCTGTATAATGTACCATTGAATGTACGTTTTTCTACACCTGCATTTTTTTTTCTTTACTCTGTTTGATACCATCTAAAACCTGTAAAATCAAATAAACATTTATTGAAAAAAAAAAAAAAGCCTGGCTTCTGTATTGTGTGTTAATAAGAGAAATACAGTCCACATAAGTCCTTTCCTTGGTTTCTCTATAAGGACAGGTCACTGTGATGGTGCAAAGAAAAAAAAACAGGATTCAGGGAAAAAAAACATTTAAAAGGTAAGAAATATTAATTTTTATTATTTTATAGTATTCTGTGTTACATAGTTACATACGGGTCTATTCACTAAGCTGCCGAGGGCAGCCGAGTGAACAACCGACCCCAAGTGAAGTGAGCCGAACACTGTTCGGCTATTCACTTCAACCCGATCCAACATCTTGATTGGCTGAGCCCAACCTCCGGCTGGCTACTCACTGCTGTTCGGCCTATTCTTATAGATGCCGAACAGCAGCGAGTGAATAGCCGAATGCCGCTGAACGGCTAGGCTGTTCTGCTCGGTCCCTCAGAGGAACCGAGCAGAACAGTAAAATTGTTTAAAAAGTTTTAAAAAAGTAAATAGAAAACGATTGTGCGGAGCTAGCAGTGACAGCTAGCTCCGCCCAATAGTTTCCTATTGTCCGGCAACTCTGCTGCCGTCAAAAAAGACAGAAAACTCTCCCGAGCGCTCTGGAGAGAAACACTGCTTTTTCTTTTTTTTTCACCATGTTCGGCCAACCCTAAGGGCAGAAGGAGTTCGACTCAGCCGATCCAACATCTGGATCGGTTGAGCCGAACCTCCGGCAGGCTACTCACTGCTGTTCGGCCTATTCTTATAGATGCCGAACAGCAGTGAGTGAATAGCCGAATGCGGTACCTCAGACGTACCGAGCAGAACAGAAAATTTGTTTAAAAAGTTTTTCAAAATTAAATTGAAAACGATTGTGCTAGCTCCGCCCAATAGTTTCCTATTGTCCGGCGGCTCTGCTGCCGTCAAATAAAAAAGAAAACTCTCCCGGGCGCTCTGGGAGCCTCCCGCTCCCGGCCGCCCAGGAGAGAAACACTGATTTTTCTATTTTTTTCTTTATTCATTGTGAATAGCCCGTACAGCACCCTTTCGGTTCTACTGAACCGAAGGGGTCCTGGGGCCGAAGCTAGCTGAAGGATCGGCCGAAGCTACGGCTACATCCTTCGGCAGCTTCGTGAATAGACCCCATAGTATTTGAGGTTTAATAAAGACATAAGTCCAACCTATTGCATGTATGCATTGTGGCATTGTGAGGCAATACCACGGTGTTAGGTGGCCTCAAAGTCACCCAGGGTTCTCAGCCAGAGGGGCTGAGTGGCTCCAGGAAGACAGTACGTGTACCAGGAGAGAACTGCCTTTTCAGTTCTTTCCAGGTTTTCTGGATCATAGTTGGGATCCTGGAGCCAGGAGATTTCTTAGAGCTCTGGGTGGGATGAAATCTCCATTCCTGGGTCCATGCTTTGGTAGTGACCAGCACCTGATTGTGCACCTGTGTACATCCCTCATGAAGAGTGTGCTGGGATGTGTTCAGGGCCCCACCTGTGAGTCAGGAGAGCTCCACCCTGGAGTCAGTGGAGGCCAGTGCAGCAGGGAGCTGCGGGGTTTGCGAACCATATTGAGAGGATTGGCATGTTCTTGCCGTTGTCAGGAGGAACCAGACAGTGGCCCTAAAGATTGAGGCCGGAGCAGCAATGCTGCAAGAGAGACAGATGTCGGTGAGCCCTTATCTGTTATATGCTACAGCAAGCTATTTATGTTGGATTTCTTGTTATCTACCGTTTTGAAAGCAAATAAACTGCATCTTACTTGCACCTCCAGTCTACAGTGGAGTGTCCTTGTTACAGCATTTATGAGCAGGTGTGTGCGTGTATATGAGTCCATGTGTGATTTTTCTCTTAGCAGTACCTGTACCCCTTTATGTTAAGGTCTCTAAGGAACTCATCCAGTAGTTTCTTGAATGATTCAACACTCTTAGCTGAAATCATTTCCTGCGGCAGCGAGTTCCAGACCCTAACCGCTCTAACGATGAAGAACCCCTTGCGCCCTGTATGTTTTTCCACCAATTTTTGTTTGAGCCCTCTGGTCTTTGTTACGGAGATAACCGTAAACAGTTTGTTACTAAGGTTGCTGTCACCCTTGAATAGTTTTACATGAAAATCATGTCCCCCCTTAATCTCCTAACCTCCAATGAGAACATATTTCATTTTAACAACCTTGTTTCATAGTTCAGATCCTCGAACCCCTTAATGAGTTTGGTTGCCCTCCTCTGGACTTTTTCCAGCTCAAGGACATCCTTTCTGAGTATCGGTGACCAAAACTGGACCGTGTGAATAAGAAAACACATAACAAATGTAAAGAGGGGATTTTCTCAAATTTGAAACTGGATCAGGTAACAGGCGTGGACCCGAGAAACACTGCCTGGATGAGATGGTTTGGAGTAGTGGTGGAACCAGGCACCGAGTGGCAAGCCAGGAGCAAAGTCAGGTTCGAATCTAGGTGTCATATATGGGAAGGTGGAGTCAATGGTCACAAGCCGCGTTCAATCACAGGCGATAAACAAACACAGGAATAGAACACAGGGACAAGCTGATAACCACTCAGAAACTTAACTTGATTATGGCTTTTGTCTATTTAAATAGACAAAGAGTGCGTCCGTGCACTAACGAGCGTACACCCATACTTTTATCGTAGAATGTGCTACTTCATCACAGATGTTTGAGTGTCCAAATTGTATTATTTATTTTATTAAAAAACACTTTACTTTTAATACACTAGATCCATGCATCCTTGTCTTTGTTTGTCTATTGCTGCAAGATCTCAGAAGAAGAGTAAGGCTGGCCATACATCTATCAATTTGTTTCATTAAACCCGCGGGCTGAACGAAACAAATTGTCCCGATTCCTTCATCAACATAAACAGCGCGTCAATAGAGGAATCCAGCCGTTTACATTGGCTCATTGGCTGCCGGTTCTGATCGATCAAAAATTTACCAGTTGGCTCCTCCGATCAGCTGATCGAGGAATGCCGGCTGAAAGGGAGCCAACATCCCCACACACTGTGCGAATTTCAAACGGTTCATTAAAAACCATCCTAAATTCGACAAGTGTATGGGCACCTTAATATGCTTCTGAGAATGCAAAGTCTTCGGAATGCTGTAGAAGTGGCTTGCAAAGTCTTTAGAGCAGAGTCGGGGTGCAAACCCACTAAAGCAGAGGAACGGTGCAATACTTCTGGAGTAGAGGCAAAGAACTGGACAGATCTGGAGTAGATTCAGGGTGTAGGAAGTCAAAAGCAATGATAGGATGCAGAGTCTTTGAAGCAAAGTCCAAGAGCAGCTTTGGGGAGTGGTTGAGGATTGCAAGAAGACAGACTAGGTTGTGGCTGGAGTAGACAGTGACTTCTTTGGTTTGGATGGTAGACGCCTACTGGAAATGGCTGGGAACTGATCAGGTTGTTTAGTTGGTGGGAAAAGTGGAACAGCATTGTGAACCTGTTTATTAAAAGGCAGGATATGATGTCTGAGGGGTTGTGGAAGGAGGTCTTGTTATAGGGCCTGTGCTACTGGTGGTAACAGGAACAGAGGGCTGAGAGTCAGGAGACTGAAATATGGTTGAGAGTGAGGTATACGGAGTCACAGCTATGGTTGCTATGGGTAATAGAGGTGAGGACATTTTGAAAGGCTGTTACCTAGAGGAAGGAATTTATTGTTCTAAATTAGCTGTAGCTGAAAACTACATCTGAACAGAATTGGAGTAGAGGTTGAACAAAACTATACTTGCAGACTTCCTATCTGACAAGGAAGTCAAGACAAGTCAGCAGGCCTTCACGAAAATACACTAAGTACTTCACAATGAAATAAAAGGTGTCATCCTCCATTAATCATACCATAGATGTTACATGATTAATACTAAAAGGAGATGAGAAGTCTTAAACTAGAAGGCAAAGCACGCCTAAGGCTGGGCACACACCTTACAACCATCGCAAGACTCTTGTCTTGCGATGGTTGTAAGGTAATTTAAAAAAACGTATGATCTCCCTATCTTGAACAGGCAGATCGTACTTCCGATGACCGCAATGCCGAATGGGCAGTGTGTCAGGGAATCGGGTTCAGTCCCCTGGGTCAGCCACGTCTGGTTGCTAGGCGACCTGCCGGTCGCGTTCCCTCCATGGCTTCTACTCTCAGACGCCGCTCTCAGACACGTACAGTGTCTGAGTGACAGGCAAAGTAGGCCGCCTTCACATAGTATTTCAGTTGCTAGGAGACAGTCGAGAGGGCCACTGGTGACGGCTCCACCCACACAAACCTGCCTCTCCTACAAGAGCTAACAAGGCTCACTTGCTCGGCATTCTAGTGAGGTAGAACGTCAAGCAACTTGCTAGGGCATTCACCTCCACCATCCTGAACCTTGCTGTCCTCCTCCAGAGGATTCACAGCCTGAAGCTTCCACAACCAGCGGCTCGGGGTATCTGGACTGTTTACACCAAATCGCAAGTACCACCTGTATTCTCAGTCTGATACAAGATTACATATCCTCCATTGGCTTAAAGTGACATTATTGAATGCCAGTATTAAATGCCTGCAGCTCACTTACCCCTATATATATATTACTGCTATCCTGATTACCTGAACCGTGCATCACTATCCTACCACTTAACAGTACCATCATTGTATTGCCTTGCATTAGTGAAGTTAACTAGTGTAAGTCCCAACACGGCCCAATGAATGACAATTGATGACCTATAGGACTTCTCATCTTATCGACTATTGTGTTCACAATCCTGTGGTGGTGTATGATGTGCTAGGGGTTCCGACCTCACTCATTCAATACAGAGTGCGACAGTGAACCCTCTACCTAAGCCATCCACAGAGTCACTCTGCAGCTGAGATCCACACACAGAAGCTTCCTGGACATTACACAGTGTGCGCTTGCGGACACCGGCCCCTCCGGCTTTTATCTTACGAACATGCTACACAACCGCCGAACATAGTACGATGCTCGGCGGGTTTGCAAACATGTTCCTAAGATAAAAGTTGTGCGACCTTACAGTAGTAGAGGTCGCACGGCTTCCACACACCTTACGATAATCGTACGATCGCGGGATTTCCTGTGATTATCGTACGATTATAGCAAGGTGTGTGGGCACCTTTATCCAGACCTTGCCCAACAGCTGAACTCCTGGTCCATAAATAAATGTGCCAAATAAATATTTTCTAATAGCTGCTCACTAGATAAATCCTGAAAAAAATGGCAGCAATAGTCCCTGTATGCCTCTGCTCACAAAACATAATATAAACAACATTTGGTTCATTCTTGACACAAAAACAGCACTGCAGCAGTTGGAAAAAGCAGACAAATAAGCTTACAGTTGCCAAGATTACGCAATCTGATCACCTGGCCTTCACATTATATCAGGAAACTAGTAAGAGGTTCCCTTTGATTTGATAGGGACCATACACAGTATGGGAGCTACACATGAGAAGATACCACCGCTTCAAATGTATTTCCACTTGTGCATTCAAATTTAGAAAAACCCTTCCATATGTTCCTTATGTGCTCCTATTCACACAGCATACTGAAAAATAAAGTTTTACAAATGTTTTTGCTTGTTTTGTTAAATTAGGCAAGATGGCTGATTCCAGGTTTTTCTGAGCTCTGTCACAGCAGTATGTCCCAATGGAAAATCTTGGGACTGAAATTTGAGGATTGTGTTTTTCTGATAAGCTTCATTAACATACAACAGTCCAGCCTCCTCTGAATGGACAAGGCCCTTCGCCCATCACGGCCCCTCCCAACATTTAAAAGAAATAAAAACACAAAGAAATGTTAACCCTTAAAACCCTAACCCAAGTAAAATCAATTTAAACTGCAAGAAGCGTTTTTTTAGCTTATGCTATGTATGAATGGGAACATACGGTAACAAATATGAAATAGGTGTTATCCCACTTTAAGTAAAGAATTAAAACACTTTAAGTCAAGACCCTGTGCAGGTACTTTCCCTCAGCTACTTGCCGATACCAATTATCAATACTTTTTCCTAAAGGGACATGTGACATTTTTTCTAAAACAATAAAGACTAATGATTTTAGGGCATGATTATTCAGCAATGGTAAATGCCAACCAGCAATAGAGGACTACAGATCCCATCAAGCCATGATTATGCAGCAATGGAGAATGGCAACCAGCAATCATGGATTGCTAAGATTTGTAGTCCTCTACAGCCGGTTGCCATTCTCTATTGCATTTGAATAGCAATGTGACATATCCCAATAAGAGAAGAACAATAGGCAGCCACAGTACAAAAGTTTACTTACCTGCTCTCAGGATGGTATGGTAGGCACCAGAAGGGCTTCGAGGGTCACTCAGAAGTGCGTTGGTGTGTCTGCGGGCGTTCACCAGGACTGTGTGCAGTCTCACTAGGGCTGTGTTTGCGTCTCACCAGGGTTGCATGTGGGACTTTCCAGGGCTGTGTTAGGGTCTCACCAGGGCTGGATTTGGGTGTCACGAGGGCTGTGTTCGCGCCTCACCAGGGCTGCATGTGTGGTTCTCCAGCGCTGTACTGTCAGGTGCCGGGCTCTCCAGGGCTGCATGTGGGGCTCTCCAGGGCTGCATTTGCATCCTACCAGGGCTGCATGTGGGGCTCTACAGGGCTGTACCGGCTATTGCCGGGCACCAGGCTCTCCAGGGCTGTGCTCGGGTCCCACCTGGGCTGCATGTGCAGCTCTCCATTGCTGGACTGGTGGGTGCTGGGCATTGGGCTTTCCAGCACTGTATGGCCGAGTTTGGAGCTGTCCAGGGCTCAAGAAGGAGGAAGAGGAGATGTGAGGCTGGACCGGCACTGCCAAGGACAACTACTGTGAGGTTGCCAGCAGGCTGCCTGAGGTCCCCAGCAAGTACTTATGAAATTGCCCTGTATCGGACCCAATACCGATACTAGTATTGGTATCGGAGCATCCCCGGCTGTTATCGTTAAAATAATTGCTATACAATATATTGAAAACACATACATACTAGGTCTTTCCCACTCCTATTGTGCTTACCTAACCTCCCTTTCTTTTCCACTGTATACTCCCACAATTCTGGCACAAGTATTCTTCCTCAATGTTTACCTTTGACCAGTGCATATTCTACTTACCACTGCCTGCAAATGTGCAGTAGAACACTGTAGGCTTTTATGGGACCAGAAGACTGATCTTTCTCCCGGTCCCATAGAAATCTATGGGGTTTATCTGCATATGATTTAAAAGCAGGTTCTGGACCCAACATTTAGCTGCCGAAGGCACTAGCATGCCTTTTTATAATCAGCCAGTTCAACCAACACAATCACTTTTGCCAGTATAAAATAAAAAAAATTGTTTAACCGCTTGAAGACCAGGTGTTTAGATGCCCTACCTGTCCCGGCATAAAGGTTTGGGCATGGCAAAGTAAAAATTGAGATTGTTAATGTTTTAATGTGTTTAAAGATAATTTGACACTTTGCCGACACTTTGCCGATTACAACTCCCCCCCCTCCTCCACACACACACACACTTGCGTGTGTGTGTGTGTGTGTGTGTGTGTGTGTGTGGAGGAAGGGGGGCAAGACTTACTTTTTGTGAACTTCCCACTATTCCATCAAAGTCTTAGAGAAATACTCAGTCCTTCCTAGTATGGAGGACCATGCATCTACTGCTCCTTTGTTCCAGAATGAAGTGTGTGTTCCAGGCTAGAATGCTGTCAAGTCATTAATCCTATGTAAGTTCCAATACAATACAAAACAAGGTTCGGATTGTGAGCTTTGAGGGAAGAATGGAGCAGCAGGAGATCATGGAGAAAATGAGTATCAGTTGGGGAGGGGGGTATTGTTACATAGTTAGATAGTTAGTCAGGTTGAAAAAGACACAAGTCCATTGAGTTCAACCAAAAAAAAAAAATAGACAACCCTCTATAAACAGAACCCTGTGCCCACAGTTACCCACAGATGTATTTTGAATTTCTTTCAAATAGAACTTGTCACTGCTGTGCCCTAAATGGGCAAAAAGAAAAACACAGGTTCACTGTATCTCCCCTATGTACTTTATGAAAACCCAGCCCTCTCCCCCTGTGAATATTGTTAGAAATAAGCAACATACATTGAATAATTCTGATAAATAACAAAGTTTAAAGTCCAACTGCAGCTAAAACTTTTTATAGTTTCAAGTGGGGGAATGTTATAATTAACAGTATGTCAGGTTTTAAAAGGTTTTGGTTGAAATTGCACCTTAAATACTAGCAAAATAAGTTACACAGATTTTCAGAGAACCATTTTCTTGAAATATATTCAAAGCTAGGTGCAAAAATATTTCTATTCTGCGTGTCTGTGTTCAAAGAGGTATGCTGCCTCTGGCACATTAAAATTAGCTAAACTAATAACACATATGTGTTCTAAATTAAATACTTGTGCTACAATTGTTTCTAAGGTAATTTTATCCTGCTAAGTATCACAGAACTTGATTCTTTGGTACTGTTCATGCAGCTTTTTTTATCAGCGTGCTTCGGTGCAGTTGTGACATTAGGTTACTATGCCAGCACGGCTCAGTACATGCCTCCAGGCAGCGGGGTGATCCTTCCAGGTTGTTGTTTGTAAAACTGTCAATTGGACATTTGATAGCTACATGATAAGCTAACTAGAAGTAGGCATTAATAACAGTGCAGATAAAGTAGATTTGAAATATTGAGGCTATTAGAACAAAAGAAAATATTGTAAATAAGCAGTATGGAGAGCTGAGAATATAAGCAAATCTACAATGTGTACCAATAAACACTTTTCAGTACTCATCATCATTATGAACCTCAGTAAAATGAAGAAGGGAAGCAAATAAAGTGTCAAATACAAATACATCCAGCACTGAAGAAAAAGGGCATCACATCGAATGTTTCTAAAGCTAGCCACACATGCTTTAACCCTTTTGTTGATGGAGTCTTTTTTTTTTTCATTTTTCACACAAATATTAAAACTCACATTATTTCTTCATTGCCAGGCCTTTCTCTCCATGTTTAACCTCAGGTGACCATTTTTGCTATTCTTTAACTTGCTACTTTTACTGCTTTTGAAAAATTTTAAATTACACACCAAACCATTTATTTTCTAGAAGCAGGGGAATAATAATATAAAAAGAGGGTTCTACAAATTTTGTTTAATTAAACATACACTAAAATTATGATCTTTAGTATTGTCTAGTGTAAAACTGCTTTTTATTTTTAATTCAATTAAATCCCTGGGCTCGTCTGACAATGTGGAGGAAGGGTATTAATAGCATAATGGAAAAGACGGACACACACATTTCACAGAAAACAAAACCTCAGAAATATTGTGCAGACTTGATACAGAGTACTAAGGTACTTAAACTATGTTTGCCACTTTAATAGGCTGCAGTTTAAGAAGGATATACCAGGAATATTTTAATCATGAAACCAATAGCAGAGTGTATTATTTCACAAAATAAGCCAGAAATAGTCTACAAATGTGATGCACGTAATATAAGAAGCTTTAGTAAGTTGCCGTTTAAGAGGGAGACACCAGGCATGTTTTAACAAAGAAATCAAATCAGAAGTATATTATTTTACAGAAAAAATCCCACAAAAATTCATCAGGCTCAGTGCAAGTAACAGAATCTATGTAAGCGGCTTTAACAGGCTGCAGTTTTAGAGAGAGACACCTAGCAAGTTTTAATCAAGAAATCAAAATTAGAGTGTATCCTTTCACAGAAAAAATCCCAAACTATTGTACAGACTTGATACAGAATACCAAGGTAGTTAAACCCAGGATCTCCACCTTCTATGGTCTACCAGAAGTACACAAATCATTAAGGGATCCCTAAAGGGACCTATTATATCTGGGAGGGGATCCCTTACCAAAAAAGTTAGTCGCTATATTGACAAGATTTTACAACCTTTTGTTACTGTACTCCCATTATATGTGTGAGATACTACACATCTGCTCAAACCTTTTGACAATTTATTGGTCCCCAAGAAAACCATATTGGCCAGAGTAAACATGGAAAAACTATACTCACCTATCCCTCATTGTAAAGGGATGGAGGTTGAATTGAAAGTAGTTAATACTAGAGCTACAAATATGGCAGCCCACAGTGAATTGTTATTCAATTGCTTGGAATTTTCTCTTTGATTAATGAGCTATTATAGCTAGTATATTATACTTATGTATCCTGAATAGACTGTTGGGGAGTACAACAAATGGACTTTATTTTTGAAGTCGTACTAAAGATTCCTTAGTACGCTATACAATATGTTATAAAATAACCAGTTAATAGATATATTCTACTAATAGGCTTATTATGTCTGTGAGAATTTCATGTATTAAGAATTATGCTGAATAACTGTATATAACATTTCCTTATTGGAACTTGTTGCTAAATGCATGGACGCTTACTATTTATAGGGAGGTTTCAGCGATTGTTCCAATGATTGACCTTGAAGCCAATTTATGAAAATGTATGGACATGGATTATTTACAAATGAGTCTGTGAACATGTTTCAAAGATTGACCTTGAGACACATTGTGTGCTTTTTTGAACTGCATTTAATATATTTACAAGGAATTCATCCTGTGATGGATAAACTCAGGCTGTTTGGCACAATGTTATTTAAATATAAGATTGTCATTTTTTTTATTGGGATTAAGACATTGTGTTCCACATATAGACATTCAATAACAAGCACTTCCAGGATTTGAAATCAAACTGGAGAAATATCAAACCCTACAGGGTGATGCATGAATCTATCTGGAATCCAAATAATTCAAATATAAATGCATGTGAATGTAAGTGCCTTTTCAACACAAGCTTTACCAAGGATATTACATTGAATACAATGGCAAACCTCTGTTGTGATATTCTGCCTTATAATTTGAAACTTTAGATTTGGAACCTGATGAAAATATGTTTATAAATGTATGTGAATTGCAATGTTTTTTTTTTTCAACATAAGCCTTTCCAAGAATGTTGCATTGAATAGGAAGAGTGTCAGAGGGAAACACCAGGCACATTTTAATCAAGAAATCAAAATTAGAGTGTATTATTTTACTTATTTAACATTGTACAAATTCAATGCACACTAAAGGGTCTATTCACAAAGCTGCCGAAGGATCTGGCCGTAGCTTCGGCCGATCCTTCGGCTGGCTTCGGCCCCAGGACCCCTTCGGTTCAGGAGAACCGAGGGGGTGCTGTACGGGCTATTCACAATAGCCCGTACAGCTCCCGATCACAGCCGAGCAGCTCAGTCGAGCGCTGAGCCGTGCTGAAAGCCGAAGCTGGCCGAGCGGCCGGCCATCGGCCGGCCGACAGCCTGCTTCTGACAGCTGGGCGGAGCCAGC
>NW_017306317.1:125675-206122 GCF_000935625.1 Nanorana parkeri
TTTTTTACAGCAGCAGAGCCGCCGGACAATAGGAAACTATTGGGCGGAGCTAGCTGTCACTGCTAGCTCTGCACAATCGTTTTCTAATTTACTTTTTTCTACTTTTTCACTCTTTTTCTGTTCTGCTCGGTGCCTCTGAGGGACCGAGCAGAACAGCCGAGCCAAATTTGGCTCGGCGGCATTCGGCTATTCTCTCATTGCAGTTCGGGATCTTTCAGAATAGCCCGAGGAGCAGTGAGAAGCCTGCCGGAGGTTCGGCTCAGCCGATCCAGATGTTGGATCGGCTGAGTCGAACTCCTTCTGCACTTCGGGTCAGCCGAACATGCTGAGCATGTTCGGCTGATCCGAATCCACACGGAGCAAGCCGATATACGGCTGAAATCAGCCGTACCAGCCTGAAGTGAATAGCCGAACAGTGTTCGGCTCACTTCACTTCTGATCGGTCATTCACTCGGCTGCCCTCGGCAGCTTTGTGAATAGACCCCTAAGTATCTTTAGTAGACCACCTTTTAAGAGGGAGAGACTAGGCAGGTTTTAATCAGCAAATCTAAATTAGAGTGTATTATTTCACAGAAAAAGACAGAAATGTTGTAAAGACATGATCCACGCTATGTGAACAGCTTTTGTAGGCACAATTTTCAAAGGAAGACACCAGACAAGTGTACCCGCCTGTACTGACACCAACATATGTAAATATCAGTGGCATTGAAATGGTTAAAAAGGGGGGACTAGAGGGGGTCTGGCCAGCGCCTGAGACGGATGGCTGCCTGAGTTGAAGCTCCGTGCTCGGGCCGACGGCGGATCGCTTATATTAGCATACCGGGACTCAGCACTGACTCACCCACCCGCAGCTGACACTCCGACTACATCCCCGGACATGTCCCGGAAGAAAAAAACGGGCACCCGGCCCCGAAAACTGACCTCATTCTTTGCGGCCGCAAACCGCAAATCGCGGCAAGATGGCGCCGGCCGGCCTCACTCCACGCCGACCCCCCTACACACAGCCGACGGAGGGGGGTGGGAAGTGGACATGGCGGAGAATGGGGGAAGCCTGAGACCCACAGTGCCCCAGCTGCAGCGACAGGGCCCGATCTCCCCACCAGCATCCCAGAGGAGCTCATCGCTTGCATCTGGCAGTCCAGACAAATCGAGGCAGAGGCATACAGGCCTTCTCCAGCAGGGGGAGATGGTGAGTCCTATACACTCCTCTATGGAAGCCACTAGAGAGCTGGTAACACCTATTAACTCTTTCCCAACCTCTGACAAACCCCTGTCTGACTCTGCCTTAAAAGACATGCTGATGTCACTGAGAAGCACCATACATTCAGATATGCAAAGTCTGATCCGCCAATTTAAAGCAGAAGTCCAGGAAGTGAAGGAGAGAGTTTCTCACATAGAGGAGAAGTTGGGAGATTTCGCTTCCACATTCAACGACTTAGTAGACGCGCACAATGACAGGGAAGAAGAGGTTACGTGGCTCAAATCTAAAATGGCCGATCTAGAAGACCATAATCGGCGCAACAACCTCAAAATCAGAGGTATCCCCGAAACCATTACCCAGTCTAAACTGGCCGGATATGTGCAGAATATGTTTAAAATGATTTTACCTGACTGTTCAGACGCCGACCTCATCATTGATCGCATACACAGATTGCCTAAACCGCCCCACTTGCCCGACAGGGTGCCGCGGGACACCCTGATGTGCATACATTTCTACCATGTCAAAGACCAAATTATGAAGGCGGCCAGGATGTCCCCCCTACCAGCGGAGTACGCAAAACTTCAACTGTATGCTGACCTCTCACAAAATACTCTCTCGCTTTGCAGAAATCTGCTGCCGATTACGAAAGCCCTCAGGAACCAGGGTATCAGATACAAATGGGGCTACCTGACCAAACTCCTGATCTCGAAAGACGACACCACATTCTCTATAGGGTCCCTGGACCGAGGCCTGGCTCTGCTACACCAATGGGAGATATCCCCCGCCTCGGGGACACCCACCAAAGACCATCCTACGTCAATGCGCCCTGAGGATGATTGGAACCTGATGGCTCGGAACCGTAAGTCTACCACACATACCTGAATAATCGGACATGCATACTTCACAGCAGATCCGCCGTCTGCTATGGCCACATGCTCTACCCCCCAAGGTCAGCAGTATAGAATACTGCCCATAGTTCCATTTTGAGAACGTTTATTTTTACGGAACTTTGCTTTTCTACCTTTTTTCTTTTTTTTTCTTCACTTGTTTTCTCTCTGTTGCTTACTGGTACTCCCTAACCTAAGTGCCTACCCTGAGCCACAAACTAAGCGGACAATTCATACACGAACGGCCGATTGCCACTACCTGACTTTCTACTCCTGCCACCATCTTGAACCATGAGTGTCACCTTACTTTCCCTCAATGCCAAGGGCCTAAACCACCCGGCCAAGCGGAGATCGCTATGGAAGGAAGCCATATCTCTGGACGCAGATGTCCCTTGTATTCAGGAAACCCACTTCTGCTCCAGCCAACCCCCGAAATGCTCACATCGACCATTTCCCCATGTCTTCTGTGCCAATGGCCCGCAGAAAAAGGCGGGGGTAATGGTCGCAATCAAGAACTCGGTCTCCTTCTCGCTGACAGAGTCCATCGTCGATATGTCTGGTCGCTACATTATCCTGATATGCTCCATTAACTCAATTCCCTACACCATTGTTAACTTATACTCGCCCAATACACACCAGCTCCGATTCATGAGAAAAATCCTCAAAAAGGCGACATCTAAACAACAAGGCTCCCTCCTCGTCGCTGTCAACTTCAACCTCGTGCCAGACCGCCACTTGGACTCCACCGCAACCACCCACCGCAACATGCCTTCACTGCAGCCCTGGCTCCAAGCTGAGAACTTGTTCGATGTATGGTGATGCCAACATGCCTCGGAGAGGGACTATACCTTTAATTCGACAGCTCACAACTCCTACTCCAGGATAGACTTATTCGCAGTGGAGTGTGGACTTCCTAGAGTGTCGCAATCCTCTATCCATAGCATTACATGGTCGGACCACGCCCCAATCACCATCCGAATCTCAGGAACGTATCCCTCCAAGTCGACCTATGTATGGCGCAACAACATCTCTATTCTTCAGAATCCTGAAAACCTCTAGAAGATCAAAAACAGTTTGCGAGAATTCTTCGCCCTTAACGCTCCATCTTCACCGCACCCGTTCAACCTGTGGAACGCCCACAAAGCATTCATCCGAGGACTCCTTATGCAGATGGGAGCCAGAGCGAAGAGACTAGGTAAGCAGAGGATCGACCACCTTCTAAACCAAATTCGATCTCTAGACGCCCAAAACAAATCACATCCTACCCCACAATCCCTATCGGCCCTGACCAAGCTGAGATTTGAACTGAGGTTGCTTCTAATGGACCAATATGAGACATGTTCCCTTAGGTTTAAGGCCAATTTCTATGCCAGTGGGAATAGAGCGGGCAAACTACTGGCGCATAGGCTCAAACAGACCCACACTTCCTCTAGAATACCATACCTGATTCACCCGGTTTCTAAACAGCGAGTCTGGCACCCACAGGATATTGCAGATTCCTTCAGTTTGTATTATAGTAACTTGTATAATCTTAAAGATGACGCTTCAATCCCACAACCGACATCCTCAGACATTTCTAGACTCCTTACATTTGCCTACACTCACAGAATCTCAGCTTGAGCAGGTCAACAATCCCTTCACCCTAGCAGAACTAACGCACACTATAAAGTCCATGCCGTCGGGCAAGTCCCCAGGCCCAGACGGATTTTCTAACGAATATTACCAAATTTTTCAGGACTCATTTAATCCATTTATGTTGAAGGTGTTCGATGCCGCTGCTGCCTCTGATGCCTTCCCAGCGGAGATGCTGAAAACTCTTATTGTGACTATCCCCAAACCAGGTAAGACACCGGATTCCCCTCAAAATTTTCGCCCTATCTCCCTATTGAACTGCGATCTAAAGATATATGCCAAACTTATTGCCCAACGTCTCACTGATGTGATCCCGACACTGGTGAGCCCTGACCAAACGGGGTTCACCAAAGGTCGAGAGGCCCCTGCCGCTACGAGACGTGTGATTAACATTATCCATCAGGCGCAGGCTTCCAGGACCCCTTCTCTGCTCCTCGCATTGGACGCAGAGAAGGCGTTCAACCGTGTTCACTGGTCATATTTGCGCCAGGTCTTGGCCAAGTTTGGCTTCACAGGACATATCTTCTCGTTATTCATAGCCTTATATTCCTGCCCTTCAGCCCAGGTGTTCACATCTGGCACCCTGTCGGACCCGTTTCACATCACCAACGGTACCCAACAGGGATGCCCCCTGTCACCCCTCATATTTAACTTGGCCATAGAACCCTTCGTGGAAAAGATTAGGATGAATCCGCAGATCTCAGGTTTTACTGTCTCCAACCAGTCCCGCAAGATCAACTTATTTGCAGATGACATTCTCCTTATGTTAACGAATCCGGTGTCCTCCCTGCTAGAAGTATCCCGTGTTATTCATTCGTATGCTTTTGTATCCTACTACAGAGTGAATACCTCTAAGTCACAGATCCTGAGTCTGGGGTTGGACGCTGAGACCATAGCCACCATTAAAGCCCACAGCGAATACCATTGGCCGACTACGGGTATTACATACCTGGGCATCACACTAACTAACTCTATTCCTGAGCTGTTTGAACACAATTTTCCCACATTCTTAGAGAAGCTCAAAAAAGAACTATCAACCATAGGCAGAAAGACTCTGTCATGGTCGGCAAGACTGGCCTCGTTTAAGATGCGATTCTTGCCCCAAATTCTGTATCTTTTCCACACGCTGCCTATCACCATCCCACGCTGGTATTTTAGAGCCCTACAATCGTGCCTTAGAGACTTTGTGTGGCAGGGTAAGAGAGCCAGGAGCTCTCATTCATTCCTTATAAAACATAGGACGATGGGGGGAATGGGATATATCGATTTCGCTGACTACCATATAGCCACTCTTTTGACACACATCAAAAATTGGATCACCCCACCCACCGATAAGCATTGGCCATCCATGGAGCGGGAAATGGTTCCTGGTAGGGATCTGCTCGGATACCTGATGTCCCGTATATGGGATTCCGCCCCCATGACAGGCCTATCGCCCCCATCAGGGCATCGGTGGAGGCGTGGAAGTCAATGATTGGGTCTACCTTTTCCCAAGGCCCCCTGAAGACTATCCCGGTGCCTATGGCTTCGTTGGAGATTTTAATCCCAGATCTTTCCCTACAGACTTGGAGAGACAGTGGAATTGACTTTTTGTCAACCATCATGGAGGGTGGGGAAATTGAGAGTTTCCAACAAATTTCCACCCAATTTAAACTTCCTCAGAGGGAACTCTATAGATATCTCCAAATCACCCACCTCCTCCACCACAAGAGGAACCTGATCGTTAAACTCCCCTTTAAAATAGTTTCCTTCTACGTTTCCAATTCTCCCCGAACCAAAGGGATTTCGCTCTTCTACCTGCTCTTCCACAACAAAATGAGTTTTGAGAAAAGCCCACCTCTCCTGGCCTGGGAAAGAGACATTGCTGCTACTATCCCTGAATCTCAATGGCTAGCCTCCTTCAGAGAAACATGGAAGGCTGCCAGATGTGTAGACATGTGGGAACTGGCTCAGAAGACCCTATTGAGATGGTATCTGACCCCTTGCCGCTTGGCTAAAATGTCCCCATCTTCCACTGCGCTGTGTTGGAGAGGTAGTGGCCTCACGGGCACATTAATGCACACCTACTGGTCCTGCAAATCCCTCACTAGCTTTTGGAAGAAGATCTTCCAGATATTGTCGGCTGTAACGGGCCTCTCTGTGGACCCCACGCCGGGCTTAGCCCTCCTTCATGTAGGCATAGATCAATACCCCAATAACCTTAGGGCTATTATGATCCACATTCTCCTAGCAGCCAAACTTACAATAACAAGACACTGGAAAAGCCCACAGACAGCCAACTCATCTGAAACTATGCAGATAATGCAAATACATTACACTTACGAACGAGTGTTTGCGAATCGAAATAGCTCAACAGGGAGCTTCCAAAAGAAATGGCAGCCCTGGTGTCTGTGGTCTCAGCGAAATACACCCGCCACATGATGTTCACTAGCGATGATTCATGAGAATTTGTGTTGCTATGCACGTGGAACCCCTCGGGCGTCACCACGACGGATGTAGACATTCTTTAATTAGCAGTGTACCTGCACCTTTGCCTGTTTCTCATTTCGTTCTGTTGGTCCTACCCGGACTTTCTTAGTTTTTTGAATATTCTTTATTCGCTTTGTATAATTGAAAATGCTCAAATAAAAACCTATTGATATTTAAAAAGGGGGGACTAGGCAGGGTTTAATCAAGAAATCAAAATAAGAATGTATTTCACAGAAAAAAACAGACTTAAAGCACACTATGTAAGAAGGTTTAAAAGAGTCTGGTTTATGATGAAGAAACGAGGATTCAATCAAGAAATCAAAACTGGAGTATATTATTTATGGAAAAGATATTGAGGCATAGGATATCATTATTTACTTCCTATGCTCCTCAGTTCCATCTAGTGGCCATGACACAGTGTTTACCTATATTACATTTGCTCTGGAAACAAAATATGCTAATAACATTTGAGTGTAACAACAATTAGAGTGTATTATTGCGCAAAACCCCCAAAATGTGTACAGACTCAATACACACTATGTAAGCTGCTTTAGAAGGCTGCAATTTCAGAGGGCAAGACTAGGCAGCTTTTAATAACAAAAGGAGTGTATTATTTCACGGAAAAGTCTCACAATTTGTACAGACTTCATGTGTGCTATGCAACCAGGTTTAGTAGGCTGCAGTTTCTGAGGGGGACACCAGGTAGGTTTTAATCAAGAAATCAAAAGTTGAGTGTATTTTTTTAAAGAAAAATGCCAGAAATATTGTACAGACCTGATTCATGGTATTTAAACAGCTTTACTACAATTTTAGGGGAAAGACCAGGCATATTGTTTATCATAAAATATAAATTATAGCATAATGTGCTAGCTAGTCCTTAAAGCTCTCCCTTCCAAGAGTAAATCATATAGTTTAGGTGCATTATTTCCTTTGCAGAACCTGCTGGCCCACTACTAGTTTTACATGCAGAACTTCTGCCTCTCCATTTAGGCCTGCCTAACATTATAAATACAGAGATCACTTAACTTTATTATCAGCTATGGCAATAGGGAAATTGATGATGTGGTTTTTTTTGGTTCACTTGTGAGGATTTGGTGCAATAAACTACACTACACAAGTATGCAGTGATGTACGACAAACAAAAGGCAGCTTTGCCTGTGTCAGGAACCTAGAATAAAAAGTTCCTAGCAAAATTATATAGAAATAAAATATACCTTACTCAAAAGAATAAAAAATGAAAACATTAAACCCAAACTTTAAACCCTAACCCTTTCTGTGTTTTTTTAACCTAAAAGTTAAAAAAGAATAAAAAACATGAAATAAGTATAAAGAAAACACAAAAACTGCGAAGGGGCCCAGCAGATTAACAGCAACTGAGTTGACACACACAAACATGTAGTCCTGAAATGGACTCTGGGGGCTATGCACTGTGAACACTGAAGGTAGAACGCATTCATATGTAGCCCACCACAAGGCAATTCACAGTAATGGAACACAATACAGCACGGTGTACACAAGGGGAAGTACACACTATTCATCCGACCACACTGCAATTTGCTGTAATTTGTGCAATACAGCACTGGGGATTGTACTTTTCAGCAGCATTGTCTTTTATGGCAACAACTACTCTGTCATCTTTCCCTATCAACATACAGCGATAAAAGGCTCCTGGAAACCATGACTTTTACATGGAATGGCTGGAGCATAAGAAAACCCCCATTATTGGTAAACAGTTGCTATAGCAGAGAACAGCTGCATTGGCTTGCCATTTTCCTGAGTTGCAAACAACTTGGGTTCAGATTAAACTCATGTTTGGCCCGAACATGAAGCCCATCCCTATTCATGTACTGAGCCCACAATGCAGCACTGAAATCTTATCCATGTTTTCAGCCCTGCCTCAGTTCACAATGTGGACTACAGAACAACCCCCTTATGTTATGGATATAAGGGGAGGGGAAGGTTTTCTGTAGCTCTAACACGCTTCCTTTCCTAGAGTGACAATGCTTCTTCTCCATATATATTATTATGGGTAATTGTGGGCATAGTGTCCTGTTTGGGCTTTTCTTAATTTTTTTCTCCGTATCTCTATAGGTGGAACTCGATGGATTTGTGTCTTTTTCCAACCCGAGTAACTATATAACTATATAGAACTATATACTATATTATTATACGGGATTTATATAGCGCCAACAGTTTGTGCAGCGCTTTACAATATAAGGAAGACATTACAATCACAATACAATTCAAGACACAATGGTAAGGAGGGCCCTGCCCGTGAGGGCTTACAATCTAAATATACAGTATACATAATAAGCATTGCCCTCCTAGGACCTAAAGTATGTTGCTGACAGGATTGCTAGATGAAAAAGGGAAAAAAAAACTAAGGAAGGACTGGTAAGCTTTAATATGTTACATTTCTGTTCTTGGATTTAGACACACTTTAAATTGAGTGGTTGTAGTACCATATTATTTTGTCAAATTTAAATTGCTAGCAGTCAATTAAATTGCCGTAACATTTTATGGTATTTTATCAAGAAAATTATGAGGGAAATTTAAATTACCCAGCATGTAATATCTCCGGGGGATGCCTTTAACATTATTCTGTTCACTTAGATGCCTTGGACACCAGTCTCACTCTTTAGAATAAACCTTTTGTGAGCTGTATGTAACAGCTGCTGCATTTATGAATGCACAGAGCCTAGTGCATTTTGAACACTGTAATAACTGTACATCTGAGAGCAGTGTCCTCAGCGTGGAAAGCTATTATAGAAGTATGCCAACCCTAGGGCATGATGTAATAGTTCTGAAACTGGTGTGTGACCTTGGAAAAGCATACCTCTCTCCCCTAAAATAAGGTCACTTCAAGGCACTAAATATCTGCTACTTCATTATGCTCCAATTTTCCCTTACATTTTACAGTGGAAAAACATCTGTGTTATGTAATTAGTAGTCTGTCTTAAAATATTATAGTGCAAGACACTCGGGCATATTTATAAAGCAGTAAATGTGACTTTTTACCAAACATTCACTGGTGGTGAATCAATCACATTAGCACTTTGGCTGCCATGGATGTATGTCATACGTTGGTGGCAGCGGGCCCCTATAAACAGACTCCTGGCGGCTCTGTTTACCTTTGTAAAGCTGACTGTTTTTACAGTGGAAGTGATTCTGGTGGCTCATCTGCCACCAGATTACTTCCAGGGGCCGGTGAAGTGTGCCCCCCTGCCACACCCTCCGCCTTGCTTTCCGGGGCTCCACTGCCCCTTCTGCGGGCCCAGGACAAGCTTGTTGTGTGTGCTCCAACCGCTCATTTGGAGGGCAAAGGTGCACTTTAAAGATAACCTGTCATCATTAGTATGCTATCACATAGAGGGGTTGTAAGCCCCCTTATTGTGATAGCGAATAGGTAAAGTATAGATTCTGGGTTTAGATTTATCCATTTAATATTTTACTCTCCATTAGCACAAGTTCTTGCAATTATATAAAGTATAGAAAAAGTAAAAATAAAAAAGTCAAGTCCCCGCCCCCACAAGTATGTGCATATTAATGTACACATAAGTTGCGTGCGTCTACATACGAATGTATTGCTGAGATTTGTTGTCCTCTATAGCTGATGGTATTCTGCATTGCTGTATATGGTATTGCTGGGATTTCTAGTTCTCTATACAGTGGCAGAACTACCAGGGTCACATAGATGCAGATGTGACTGGGCCCTAGCATTCCGCCATTCAGGGGGCCTAGACAGGAGGAAAGGGGCCCTGGCAACCACTGACATTGCAGGTTAACGGGACCCCCCTTCCTTCATTCTGGGGCCCTCCATTCTTCACACTGTGCCTGGACAGTGTGTATCACAAAGCTCTACAGCAGGGGCGGTCTGGGCCGGGGGGCAGGGTGGCAATTGCCCCCCGGGCCTCTCTGATGCCACCGCGAACAGCCCCTTGACCCCCGGCCGTTGCCACCTGCACCTGGCCGCCCGCCCTCCGCATCCGACGCGGCTCTGTGAATGGTGCGGCCGCTGCTCCTCAAGGAGGAACCACCTGGCGGTCCGCATTGGCACGTGAAACTCTCTGGACCCCTGGTGAGAGCCCGCACAGCCCACCTGAGACCCTTTAGACATCAGGCGGAGAACCCAGAGATACAGAGTATGTAGCTTCATATTATTCTGCATTGCGCTGTGGCCCCTGCTCTACAGCAATAAAATATAGTACTGTGCAGTGTGGATAACAGACCCATTTTAATGACTGTAATGTGCCAAGTGTTGTTTAGCAGAGATTCCACAAAAGTATCAAGATATGTAGAAAAAAAAAGCACAATTGCTGTTATACATAACAAACAATTGCAATGTAATGTATTAGTGCAATATTGCGTTCTGTAAGCGACACCTTATTTTCTGCCAGTGCCCCTCCTGAGACTACACTCTGGATCCACCCCTGATGGTACATACCTACTTAAATCTATTACAACCAAAAAAACTATTAAAACCATCAGAATAATATGACAATGGGCCTGAATTACTATAGAAAATGTGCATAGACTGTTGCAACAATGTGCCTGCAAACCCTATCAAACAACAAAAATGTACTCTCATACAGTGCGCCATAATAAATCTATGCACACAATTATGATAGCTAATGATAAGCAATGATAAGCAAATGTGCCTGGGTTTCATACACAAGCCATCATTGACCTCATCGGCCATCATCGAAGATCAATTCTGCCTAATAGACAAGGTATTGTCAAATAAAGGCCATTGGGAGCGCCAATCCAAAAAAAGAAGATAACTATAGTTTATTGGAGACAGAGGAGCCACATTTATGTTTCTTCAAGGACAACGGAGGAAAACACTGGGGTCTATTCACAAAGCTGCCGAAGGATCTGGCCGTAACTTCGGCCGATCCTTCGGCTGGCTTCGGCCCCAGGACCCCTTCGGTTCAGGAGAACCGAGGGGGTGCTGTACGGGCTATTCACAATAGCCCGTAAAGCTTCCGATCACGGCCGAGGAGCTCAGTCGAGCGCTGAGCCGTGCTGAAAGCCGAAGCTGGCCGAGAACTTTGCAATACATGTTTGGGAAATGCCTTTACATGCAGTGTTACTGAACAGTACAATTCTCACAGACAGTGCCAGTGATGCTATATTCTGCCCCCACATATTTAGCATGTGTAACTGATCATTTTATTTTTACATTTTTGCTTGGCCTAAATACTGCAGCAGCACCCAATCGTATTCCTTTCAACTTAAGAAAAAGGTTTTTGGGTAGTTTTGGCTGCAAAACCTGATTTTATTTATCGTAATGTAAATGTATGTATGGCACTGCCACTATAGTTCAGTGGAAATTAAATTGATTAGATTGCAGACATAGGTTTTGTTCAGTGGAAATGTAATTGTTCAGGTTGCAGATGTTTGTTCCGATAACCAAATATATAGGTTAACAACAATAAGGCATTGCAAGACTCTGACAGGCCTAAACATGACTCCCAGAGGAGGAGGTATCATGTGATTTGTAGTTTTCCCACAGCTGAAGTGTACAGGTTGCCTAGCCCTGCTTCTACAACAGAAACTATATTATAACTGTATAAAAAAGAAGCCCAACCAATTTCCTGGTTTATCAGAGTTAAGGGTATGTTGCGACATTTAGGCAGTTTTAGAGAGAATTAGTTCACATTTTTATGTATTGCTTATTCATAAATACCTGTATGGTATCTTTCTTTAAATATATGGACAACTGTGGAATTATAATTCATTTATTTTTGTAGAAAATGTTTCATATTCTAATTTGCAAATATTTAATTATAAAGTCAAATGTATTAATTCTGGATTGATGTAGCCTCTATTGTCCCTGCTTTCTTGCTGCCCTTTAGGAAATGTCAACTTAGAAGGGCAGTTATGAGAATAACAAGGAGGTGATATGCAGCATGCTGCCTATGAAATGTAGGTGTGACTAAATTGATCAAAGGGCATGGCTTAACTCAAGGCCATTAAAAAAAGGATTAAGAAAAGGCATAGGAAGTTGAAATTAGATACTGAATAAGAACAGATACCAAGAATCACTTTCAAGAAGAAAATTGCTACTGGCCACCATCTATTCTTACAGAATCAAAACAGATACAAAGGGGTTGATTTACTAACCTTATAAACACGCCACAAACAAGTATACACCTCTGTAGTGTGTTCCCTCCCAGCATGATCTATTGGTGGAATCTAGACACCTTTGTAGTGTGCACAGTGTGTTGTGCAAAGCCCTGCATGAATTGCAAGGTGATGTTGTGTAAATTAGCTCTATGTTGTGTTGCTTGCGTTGATGAATGCAGGAATGTAAATGCATGAGCTAACCATTTTTGTCTAAACTGTGAAGCAGCATTATATATGCATCATGTGCATGATTTTTCCATATATGGCATTAGTGGAAATATGCTTTTAGAGACTTTTTGGTTGATACATACGTTTTGCTGTGTGAAAATCACACGCACCTGGTGCGTGCGTGTGTTTTAGGTTAGTAAATCACCCCCCGTGTGTCATACATTGGTGCTTTGACTTTTTTTCTTCAAAATATTATAATCTTCAAGTTTTTTTATCAGTTATCTGTGCCTCTTCTGTTGTCGCTTCAGTTGACCTTCCCGTTTTTAAAGTGTACATAAACTCTAACAATGAACTTGTCTTATCTGCTCTCCTTTGGTCTGGTAAATATCCCTTCGGAAATGTTTTGTAAGCTAATTTTCCTTATTTCATTTAGCTATTTTTTTCAGCTAGCAAGGTCTTTGTGAAATTACAATGCAAATGGGCATTTAAAGCTGACAATGTTACTGCTTATTAATACAGCAAGTATTGTCCTCCAAAATTGGAATGCTAAAACTGAAAAACAAAGTATCCTGTTACTATAATATTTTTTTCAAACCAAAATTAATCCACTTTCTACATTATTTATTTTGAAATAAATCATATTCATAGAGTAGTCTAACACCTGTGCAAAAAATGTACAACGAAAAGTAAAAGTTGTGATATTTCTGAAAAATAATTTTTTTCAAATTCTCTTTTTCAAATTTTTCAAATTCTTAGTAGTGATGATGATAATGAGTATAATGATTAATATGGCCATTAAATATGACTTTTCATACTTATTTCCCATCAGAATATTCCACAGTACTGTATGATGAAATGTCTGAGAAATTTTGACATAGAGAAGCATACAATGTAAGTACTAAATACACTAGGGCTTTTGAGTTGTTGTACATTTATCTGTCCTTTCCATTTTCCATAAATTAAAAGTGGATGGTCTTACAAAGTGTCACTGAAACATAGGTATTAGGTTTGTCATGATGGTTGCATCAGTTATTAGGCCCAGGGGGGCAGGAGATAAACCCTGTGGCTTCTGCTTCTACAAGCACTGCTTAAAGCCAAACTCCAACCAAAATGTTTTGATAGACTTGTATTAGGTAAATACTTCTGCCACATTTTTATTTCTGTCTATTACCCCTGTTGAGGAGATTTCACGTAACTTGCTGTCTCCCTGACAGTGTATGACAGAAAGACAACAGAATAGACTTGTGTGCCATCAAAAAGTTTGTTCCGTTTCGTTTCGTTCCGTTTCGTAATATCCATTATTTCGTATTTCGTAATTCGTATCCGAAATTCGAAATTCGGATTCGTACGAAATACAGATTTTCGTTAGTTTCGGCACATTTTCGTAACTTTACGAACATTCGTTATGATGAAGTTAAAAAGCAAAAATACCTTTGTTAATATTGGAGTCTATGTGGTAGTTGTTTTTGTATCCGAAATACGAATTCCGTTAACGGATTCCGTATCCGAATTTCGTATTTCGTATAAAAAAAAAACTACCATCAAGTAACTCCAATATAAATGTACTTTGCTTTTTAACTTCAATATAACGAATGTTCGTAACTGAACGAAAATACGTCAACGGAATTTCGTATTTCCTGCCTGTATATTGTAATGCAACTCTCAGCAGCAGAAGAGAACCTCTGATTGGTCAACCAAAACGAAATACGAATTCCGTTAACGGATTCTGTATCCGAATTTCGTATTAAAAAAAACTACCATCAACTCCAATATAAATGTACTTTGCTTTTTAACTTCAATATAACGAATGTTCGTAACGGAACGAAAATACGTCAACGGAATTTCGTATTTCCTGCCTATATATTGTAATGCAACTGTCAGTAGTAGAAGAAGAGAACCTTTGATTGGTCAACCAAAACGAAATACGAATTCCGTTAACAGATTCCGTATCCGAATTTCGTATATCGTATTAAAAAAAACTACCATCAACTCCAATATAAATGTACTTTGCTTTTTAACTTCAATATAACGAATGTTCGTAACGGAACGAAAATACGTCAACGGAATTTCGTATTTCCTGCCTATATATTGTAATGCAACTGTCAGTAGTAGAAGAAGAGAACCTTTGATTGGTCAACCAAAACGAAATACGAATTCCGTTAACAGATTCCGTATCCGAATTTCGTATATCGTATTAAAAAAAACTACCATCAACTCCAATATAAATGTACTTTGCTTTTTAACTTCAATATAACGAATGTTCGTAACGGAACGAAAATATGTCAACGGAATTTCGTATTTCCTGCCTGTGTATTGTAATGCAACCCTCAGCAGCAGCGGATCCGTATTTCGGATTAAAAAAAAATCTTGTCATGTTGTTCAACCTCATTTACAGGCGTAATATTAGTTCCTGTTTCAAAGAAATTCGGATGCGAAATTCGTTAACGGAATTTCGTATTTCGGATATAAATTCGGAAACTGCCATTTGGATTTCGTATGCTTACGAATCTACGAATTTCAGGAAAATTCGTACGAATTTCGATTCGTAACGAAACGAATCGCACATGTCTACAACAGAATGGGGAACAGCATTTGGGCAAGAAGTCTCAGATAGTGGTAATAAACTCACAGAGGTTCTAAACTTTTTCTATTTTACTGAATAAAAGGGTTCTGAAATTAAAGATGTTAAACTACACACTGTACTCAGTTAAACCCACACACTGTACTCAGTACAATGTTATGATGTACGTTCTAAACGGTTATCTTGAAAAACAAAAACACAATAAAATCTTTGTGAAAGAAAGATTTCCCATCACATTGAGGGATACATTTCCATATGGGACACTGATTACTAATATTATTATGATTATGATTATTACAATTCAAAATTAATATAGAGCCAACATTATCCACAGCTCTTTACAAAATATGGGGAGACAGTACAGTTACAATACAATACCTTACTAAAGGATTAGTAGGACTCTGTTTGTAGGAGCTTACAATCTACAAAGAGGGGCAAGTGATATAGAATGTAATAAATGTGAGGACTAAGCTGATTGAAGGAGTAGGTGTACAGTTTTCAAGATGAGGTGGAATGGGCTTCCCTGAGAAGATGAGTTTTCAGGGATTGCCTAAAGGCAGACAAAGTTGAAGATAGCCAGATAGGTTGTGCTAGTGAGTTTCAGAGGATGGGAAAGGCTCTGGAGAAGTTCTGAATGTGATTGTGGGAGGAGGTGATGAGGAAGCTAGAGAGCAGGAGGTCTTAGGAGGAGTGGCGAGGATGGCTGGGGTGTTATTTTGAGATGAGGTTGGAGATGTAGCCGGGGACAGAGTTGTGGATGGCTTTGTATGTTTTTGTTAGTATTTTGAATTGTGTACATTGGGCTATTGGATATGGCAATAAAAATCCAACAGGTGTTCTATGCCTTTTTTGGGGATCAAAATAAGAAATGTAACTCCAATTAGTGAAGAGTACACATACATGCTACAGCAAGCAAAGACATTTTAGACAATTGTGTGCTTCTGACCTTATGGCAACAGTTGTGAGAAGGCCTTTTTTTGTTCCAGTATGACTGTGCCCCACAAAGTCAGGTCCATATGGACATGGCTTCACAAGATTGATGTTGAGGAAGTTGCCAAAGATACACTTTGATACCTTGTGGAAAGGCTTTCAAGAAAAGTGGAGGTTGTTATTGCCACAAAGTGGTAAACAACCATATTAATGGCCATGGTTTTGAAATTGGATGTCCAAAAAACTCATAGAGGTGGGGAGGGGTTTGTTCTCCTGTTGCAGATGTGTCCTCACTTTCTGTCTGGTAAATTATTGTCTCCAAGAAGCGAAAGGAAATCTCTAACGGAGCCCCACACAGCAGTAAAACCTGACAGGGGCTCTAAGCCATACCCACTTTATCCAAAACTAAAAAAAATACATTTTGACTATAGATACACTTTAACTTTACTAAATGTACCAGTTTTGTACCTTGACATCTTGCCATCATTTCTTGCTGTTAGCAAGTAATGGCCTTAGCCTCAGTTGTTTTTATTACTTTGATCACAAAGATACTACTCTTTAAACATGGTTGTGAAATGTTGCTCATTAGATACATAAATAACATAACTCTATATTATTGGAAATTGAAATTTCTTGCCTTAGTATGCATATTACACCTTGTTTTAAACAGTAAATAAATAAAAGGTCAAATATTGAAGTAAATGCACTGCTGCTAATAAAGGCATCAAGTGTGAATTTATGTGATAATTTTTGAAATTCTAGTGAAGCACTTTAATGAAAGGGAATACCACATATTTGGAATCCAGGTGTCATCTTATGTAGTTTTGATATCTGATAATGACCTGGTGTGACGTGACCACTAATTTAAAAGAGAATCTGTGAAAGACAGTATTGTTCTATTTCCAGATATGGTAATGCAGTAGTTACCAAGTAGAATACTTGTCCTTGATCTTTGAGTTATACATTGTTTGATTTCATAAAAATAGGTTACCCATGAGGGATTCTGGGAAAAACCACTGCACAGAACTCTTCATTAAAGCTTTCTTTTTCAGTAAGGTGAAAAGAATCAAAATACCTGTGTTAATTTATCTCTAACATCTCAGCTTCATTTTATATAAAACACACAGAGAGAATGCAGCAATTGAGAGAAAACAATAATTTAGTCAAATAAATTGGTTATGCCGAAGCATTTGTAATAGGCATGATAGCCAATTAGAGAAATACCAGGAATAACTCTTTAATTCACAGGCTTAGCCCACATCAGAGGCTTGCTAATCAATTTAAAACAAGAACACAATTCTGCTGGAAAAATAACCAACATCTCAACCTATACTAATAATGAGCCTCAAAAAAATGAATGTCTCTGCGCAAAAAAAAAAAAAAAAGTCATTGGAGAAAAGCAAGACAATTCTGTTCCTGCAATAGGGGGCATTTTCCTATGATTAGACAACAGCCTTGTCTGTTACTTTTTCCTTGTCATATTTCTTCCCTCATTTTCTCTCTTTATTGGTCCCATACTATTGTATCAGAATCTTTCAGTGTTAAAAATATACGCCTCAAATGCAAACCTTTTGTGCTGAAGCAGTTTGTAGCAAATTCTGTTATGATTTAATTTCACTGCTCCATTATTCTGTGTTTAGTTTTTCAGCCATCTGATTTTCAGGAATGTTTGATATATGACTGTGTTATGTTAGCTTTCGAAAGATCTGCACCAGAAGGCAGGTACTGTTTTGAACAATGCTGTTTAGACATTTTTGAATGAGAACTTCTAAAAAATAATACCTTTTGTGCTTAGGTAGAACAGAAAGACATAATTACTTAAAGGGAAGCTGTCAGATATGGGAAGCACAGTTTCCACATAGTGGTTAGTGCAGTGGTGAAATAATGGATATAATATTGCTGACTAATATACAGAAGCAAAACCGCCAGAATTGCATACCGTTGCACACATTAGACCATAATTCAGAACAGCATTGAATATCTGCCACATCAATTTATAAAAATGCAAAACTAGATATTATTGTTGGGAACTCTGTATTGAATGAATCAGGCACATATAGAGTGGGTGGGGGTGAAAAGGTTGTTTTTTACAATAGAGAATTTTTTATTCAGAAGATGATACTCTCAAGTGGAGGTGTATTTTCTAATAGTCCATAGTCCATGTTTTCTTCTGCTATTTAGCCAGTGTTCTCCTACATAAAAACAGAAAAACACTATTAAAGAGCACCACCACACACTCAAGGAGAGATTAAAAAAGTAAGTGAAGGTGTACATCTTTTGTGGTGATAGACACGGCACTCAGGTATCATAAATGATAGGTGATGGATTTAAAAAATATATTTTTTGTACACAAAAATAGATAGATAGATAGATAGATAGATAGATAGATAGATAGATAGATAGATAGATAGATGATAGATAAAAAACAATTTGTGCAACTGACAAGGTATGAAGGCTGAAATGGTGGTGGTAGCTAGATAACAGAGCAGCCTTTCTTTTTCATTTACTTAGCATGGATTGATGGTGTTTATTAGTGGTATATTAGTGGTAACTAGACATGTGCACAGGCAAAAAATTCTTCTCGTTTAGTTTTTATTCCGATTTTTCCTTAATTCTTTTTTGGGATTCAGGTCCGAAAGTCAATTTGTTTTGGGATTCAAACAAAATAGGAATTTTCATTAGCAGTAGTATGTACACATTTTTGTTATGAACGAACGTTCATTGCAGCAAAGTGACATTAGACAAAAACTAAAAAATTATTATTTTTTCAGTCCGCAGAAGAGAAAAAGAAAAAGTGTGAAGTTCTCCCCCAATTGATACCAGACCCTTTAGGTCTGGTAGGAATGTTAGGAGAGACCTCCTAAGTTAACAACAAAAAGTGTGTGGGCTTCCCCCAAAAGTCATCTAGTAGAAATTTTAAGGGGGAACCCCAACCCAAATGAATGGAGGGAAAACTGTGGCGTCCCTCAACCCAAACAAATAGGGAAAATCTGTGGGGTCCCCCCTAAAATTCCCACCAGACCCTTGATCTGAACACAGGCCTAGCAGTCCATGTGCCTTTGGCATTGGGAGGGTGTCTCCATGTCGATGGGGACAAGGGCCTCTTCCCCCACAAACCTGACCCAGTGGTTGGCGGGGTTCTGCGAGCAGGGGGGCTTATTTGCATCGGGGTACCCCTTTAATTAAGGGGGCACTTAGATGCCACCGCTCCCCCTTTTGAATAAGTAAGGGGTACTTGTACCCCTACTCATTCACTAAAAGGTTAAGAATAAAAGTAAATAAACACACAACACATTTTGAAAAAGTCCTTTAATTGAAAAAAAAACAGAGTCTGTATTTAAAAAAAAAATGGATCCATCGATGTAATCCAGTGTGAATCATAATGAACGATACACCCAACTCGCCAAAATAAAAAAAGTCCCGCCACACGACGAACCGTCCAAACCCGACGAAGACTCGCCACAAAATGACAGCTCCGGACGGAATGTAAACATATAGGGCAAGGCATGACGTCACGGAGCTTGTTTTGCCCTGAATGCTATTGTGCTCTATGACAGCTCAGAATCAAAGGGGCCCGCCCGCAGACCTCCAAAACCACTGGGTCAAGGTTGTGGGAAAGAGGTTCTTGACCACATCGGCATGGGGACACCCTCCCACTGCCAAGGGCACGTGGCCTTGTATACAAAGTTTTTTGTCTGCAGCTGAAATCATCCCAATGTATTCCTACGTATTTTGGGGCTTTTTTCACACCAGTGCAGTCCGTTCCGTTGCAGGAAAATTCTGCATGTACTATTTTTTCTGGTCTGGAATGCAGGCAAATGCATAAAAACACATGCAAATGCACTGGAACGCACTGAACTGCACCTGAAAGTCCATTTTAAGCTTAAAAAACGCACTGGAATGCCTCAAAAACACGTAAAAAATGCACTGCACCATGTTTGCAGATCTGATGCAGATCTGGTCAAGTCATCGTGCGAACAAGCCCTAAGGGCCTGTTCACACAACGTCCGTTTTCTGTGCTGACCTGATCCGTACGCTCCTGCATTAAAAATGCATCCCAATGTATCCCTATGTGTTTTATGGGCTACAGTTCTCACGTGCGCAGCCGTTCAGGTTACGACAGAAAAATACTGCATGTCACATTTTGTACGGTCAGGAAACGGTCCAGAAACGCAAAACGCATTACAAACGCACTGCAGTGCAGCTCACATACTGACAGCCCCACTCCAGCAAAAAAAATAAAACATTTTTTTACTTGAACGCATCAAAAACGCGGCAAAACATATATCCGTGTTTCCCCAAAAATAAGACACTTTCTTATATTGTTTTCCCCAAAAAAAAAAAAACACTAGGTCTTATTTTTGGGGGAAGTCTTTCTTTTTTTTTTTTATGTGCAACAAAATGAAAAAATACTGTCACACACAGCTGTCCTGGAGCTCTCCTCTCTGATGCCGTCCAGGGAGCCACCTCGTCGCACGGACCACCAGTCAGAAGTTCCCTCACCTCACCTCACTCCAACCCCACTGGCCATGCCGCATTGTGCCGCTGCCTACTGGGAAATTTAGTTTTCTGCCCGGCGGCAGCACTCTAAGCAAAAGCCGAGGCAGGCAGGTGTGCAGGTGGGCGGGAGCTGCGGCACGGCGGTCAGTCCCCGCCGTGTATGGATGAAATATTTTGCGGCCCTTAACATGTTTTATACAGGCAGACTTCAGGAGACCAGCTGCTCATATAATTGAACGTTACTCTCAGACCCCTGGCTGGCTGCTTGGATGCCGCAATACATGCACCCCCCAACACCAAACTAGGTCTTATTTTCGGGGTAGATCTTATATTACAGAAATCTCTGAAGATAGCGCTAGGTCTTACTTTCGGGGTAGGTCTTATTTTCGGGGAAACAGGGTAGCACCCCGTCTGTTAGGGCCTGTTCACATGATATCAGGTACTGATCAGGTGCGGATCTGCAGCTGCGGTGCTACTGATGCAGTACGTTTTAGCAGAGTTTTTGCCACGTTTTTGATGCGTTCCAATTTTTTTTTTAAATAATTTTTGCCACAAAAATGTTGTCTGGTCTGGAACGCACCGGAATGTGCAGTCAAAAATGCAACGGAACGCAACACAATAGGAAAATAAAAATTTCCGCTGGGTTTGGATGATCTCATCAGCCCTGGACTTCCTGCTTCTGTGGAGAAAGAGATTTGTGAAGATAGGAACCATGATGGCTAAAGTGGACACCAAACTTGTGGAAGCCAGCCCAGAGCTGTATGATCTGAGGCATGGGCAATATAAGAACAATAATAGGAAGATGGACAAGGGGAGAGGCATTGCTGCCCAGGTTGTCCCTGGCTATGATCATTTGAGCAGCTCTGAAAAGAAAAACTTTGGTAAGTTCATGTCTCTTACGTGCAAGTATTGTGCTGCTCTTTTCCTGGCTATCTACAATCGAACACGTCAATAACGCGTCAACAACGCAGTAAGCAGTGCGTTCCAGATCTGGTCCGGAAAATGGTGTGAACCTGCCCTAAAGATTGTGAATGTACTCACTACAATATTTGTTTTTTTTATTAAAGTGAAATAAATATAATGCTAATATTGTTATTAAAAGCTGGTTGGTGTGGATCTTGGTGTGCACGTATTCACTGCAATATTTTGTGGCCTTTTTCAGCTAAATAAATACATCCTAATGTTGTATTCTTGATATTTATTGGCTGGTGGGTGTCCTGTTAAAAATTCTGCCTAGTCAAAGGGTTTACTAGCCATGTAATCAATAATAATGATATTTTGAAAAGCTTTAAACACTGTGCACATATTCACTACAATCATTTTGGGCCTTTTCAGACAAATAAATACACTCTAATGTTGCTTTCTTGATATTAAAATTGCTGGCATGGACCCTGTTGCTGAATTTAAATACTATGCACATACTCACTAAAATATTTTGGAAGTTTTTTTCACTAAAATAAATTGACACTTAAGGTGGCCATAGACTGTACAACCATCGCAAGACCTTAGTCTTGCGATGGTTGTAAAGTGATTTAAAAAACGTACGATCTGCCCATCTTGGACAGGCAGATTGCCCTCTCGATCATTGCAAGCCCGCCCCCTGAGGGGCGGGCTTGCGATGACCGCAATGCTGAACGGGCAGTGTGCGCGTGCGCACACCAGCCCGTTCGGCATTTGTCTCCCGAGCACTGTTCAAACCAGCCGAAAATCGTACGATTCTCGGCTGGTTTTCTAACATGCTCCTTAGACAAAAGATGTGCGACTGTACATTAGAAACGGTCGCACGTCTTCGTTCACACTGTTCGATTCTCGTACGATCGCGGGATTTCCCGCGATTCTCGTACGAGAATCCAGCAGTGTATGGGCACCTTAACATTCCTTTTTTTAAATTTACATCTGGCAAGTGGCTCTCCTGTTCAAAATGGAGGACTGTACCTTATGCAATATTTAAAAGGGCCTTTTTCTGCAAAATCAATACTTTCTAATGTTGATTTCTTGATTAAAAATGTGTGGATCCTGTTGAAATTAAATCACAGTGGAATGAGAAAATGGTGCATTTTTCCCACGTTTTTATTTTTTTTATTATTATTATATTTTTTTTCAAAAAATAGCACAGGTAAAAAAAATGCATTAAAATAAAATCATTTATTTGCCCTTTATTTGAAAACACCTCACATCCGTATGATTTCGGAACATTTTCCATAGTTTTCAGCCTAAAACTAAAAACTATGCTTTTATTTTATTTTTCTCTAAAAGCTAATAGTGGTCACCTGGCATACAATGTTACTGTCAATAAATGTCACTATGTGTCACACTTAGTGACAGCGACATACTTTGAACATCGCTGTCATTAGGGGGTTAAATAAAACAAATTAATCCCTTAGGGTGAAAAACAAATCTGCAGCTCAGCTGCAGATTTTCATTGCAAGGAGTTAATTTTTTAAATAATGTTAGTGTAAAAATATATGTATATATCTAAAAAAAAAAATTATAATTATATATCTAATTCATATATCTAATTTCTTTCTGTTTCAATGTATTTTTATTTTTTTCAGTTTATTTATTTTTTTACACTTTACACTATTTTTTAAACTTCTTTACCCTTTTATTTAATTTTAATTATATCAAGCAGTCATTGTGAATTAATCCCACTTTGACTGCTTGATAATGTAATTAATTAATTTTTGGTTATTATTAGACTGCTCCAAACATAGGAACAGCCAATAATAACCTTAGTGACAGTAATGCTGACAGCATGTCAGAATCAGTGTAAGTAAAGGCTTCTGATCATTCCCAGAATGATCAGAAGCCTGCAACATTGTTTCAGAATAGAAGCATGTACCTGAAGCATGAAGCAAGTGTCTGAAAATGCATAACTCTCTCAATAATGGATGCCTCAATACTGTGGCATCCATTAATGATTGGTAACCGCTGACTCTCCCCAAATAGCTGATCACATATGTGATCAGTCATCAGGGCACTTTGAGGTGGGGACATACAGGTTCTGCGCCCAACAAGCTTTCTGGTGAATAGGTATGTATTTCCTCATGCATGTGGCACCCAAAATGGCTGATACTTTTACCATGGTTGATACTCTGCAGGTAGGGGCTGCAGACCACAATGGTGCTGCAAAATATATTAACCCCTTCATGACTTCAGGACCAATGATGGGATAATTCTGTCATGGGTCCTTAAGGGGTTAAACAGACTCCCGGCAGCTCCCGGGACTCATGTTTGTCTGTTCATATTTGTAGAGCCAGCGACCGGCTTTACAGTAGAAGCGATTCTGCTGACTCAGCTGTCGCCAGATCGTTCTATGGTCCGATAAAGTGACCGCCCCCTGCCCGTAACCCCGCCGTGTTTCCCAAGTTCAGCTGCCCCTCCTGTGGGGCCAGGACCGGCATTTCGGGAGTCGACGGGAAGCTGTGGAGGAGAGCAGTGAACGTCTATTCACAGATCTCCTTCCTGTGCTATGGGACCGGGAGCGATGCATATTGCATCACGTCCGTCCCTAAACTGTCATTGCTCGGCTCTTGAAGCGGAGCAATAAGCTATTGATGTGCGATCTGCACTTCAATAGCTTATTTAGAGTCTTTTGGACCCCTAGTATCACCTTAAAGAGGACCTGTCACTGCCAATACACTATCACTTGTAAGCCCCCCCATGTGATAGCAATTAAAGTAAGGTTAAAAAAACTGTTTTGAAAAAAAATTAAATGCGCGTCTTTACGTAAAAACGCGTCGGGTGCACCTACGTACAAAAATGACATTTGCGCTACACATTTTAACCTAGGCATGTTGGGTATCTATTTAGTTGTTGTAACCTCATCTTATATATTTTACCAAAACAGGGTTTTATATAGTGTTTTGGGGCACTAAATTGAACTTAAGTGCATTTTTAACAAATTTTTGGGGTTTGATAAAAAGTTGTGCTAATTTGGTGCAACATAAAAATTTGTAACTGCCCCCATTTTTTCGTCAGGGTCTTGGCTTTCAGAAAATATATAATGTTTGGGGGTTTTAAATGCTTTTCAGGTCTAAAATGTGGATTATACCATGTAAGCAAAAACATGTAAAAAGTTCCTTGGTCTTTAAAGGGGTTAAAGAAAGTTCCAGATTGTCTGATTCAACTGAAGAAAGCCAATTTCTAAATCAAATACATACCTGTAGTCTATTATTTGAATATTTAGGAAGACTCAGATTCAGGAAAGGGAGGTGATTTATGTAATTAGCTGTTGTGGTTTTGACATGTTATTGTGCACTCTGTTTTGACATTTTCTTAAACTTTTAGAACAATGTAGTGTGGTACTGCAAAAAAGAAAATCGACAACTATACTATCAAACTGTTGTGCTACCAGTCAATTTATGCAAAGTATAGGACTTATGCTTTATTTATTTTTATGAGTACAGTTTTCTATAATTTTTACATTTGTTGTGGCTGCTACTCCCACCGGCCAATTCATGTCTGTTACCGCTGGATAAAAAATATCAGGTGTTGCATAAATAACTACCTAAAGTTATTTTTCTAGATATAATGATTTAAATTGGGAGTGCTGATCCTATATTAAAGGCCAGCAATTAGGTAAAATAATGTGTTACACTTGCAATATTTGTAATGTCAGATTGTGGTGTAGTTGATGCTGTTTGTGAGAATCATACTATTCCGTTACACCACATACAGCTTAAAGGCATCTCCCAAACGTTTAATTGAAAGGATCCGTTTATTTCCCAAGTCATTTCAGTTGCAAAAAGGAGGAACCTCTTCCCACGGAACTATATATTTTTTAAATGCATCTTTCCATTGGTACATGTTCCCCATGGCAGTACCCAGCTCCCCATGACATTTGACAAATCCTTGCCTATTAGGCTTGAAAATGGCCAGAATTGATTTGCAAGGCTCACCTCCATTGACTTCAATGGGGTTCAGATTAAAGTTTCGCATGGAGTTGTGAGCATAGCACCCAAGGCAAAGGAAGTGTGTTATTCACAGGATTTGGGGGTTTTTTTCTTTGAAAAATATAGGCAAAATAAAACAAATACATATATGACATTATATGTCAGCATTTTTTCCTTAACAGTTGTATTAACCTGTTAATTCTGCCACTATTGTTTTTTCGCTTCCTGTAACAGAGTGAGAATGCTATTCATTCTTCTCATTATTTTGCGAAATCACTGCAGCAATGTCACCCTTTGGACAGAGTAATCTTTAATCGGCATGTACTTTTAAATTGACAATTTAAAGACAACACAAGCTAACACTTCTTAAGCAATTATAGCAGTATCAAGCTGCATGCCATCTAAACACCCCTAGCAGTGCTAAATGGTTTAATCCAACCCCGTAACTGTCAGATTTCTTATACAGCTTGGACTGTATGTAAATCTGAAGACAATATTCATAAAGGCATATGAAATAAAAAAAAATAAAAAAAGCATATACTGAATATTATTATTACAGGTATTAAACCCATACAGTTACCAGACTGCAATATGTTTTAGCAGAGCAGATCTTTAATCCATACACTAAGCCTAAACATTAACCTTTAACTTATAACCTACACTAACACTTCCATCTGAAATTAGTCCCTTAGCCCCTTTCATTTAACATGAGACCCTTAACACGAACTATTTATCTTTAACAGTTGACCTAATTCTTACTTTACCTTTTTTTTTTCCCCCATCCTTGTCCTTAACTAAACCCTTAACTCTAACCCCTGACCATAATCATCCACAGCAGCCCCAAGTATGCCTAATCTGTCTGTCTAGAGCCCCATAAACGTTATAACAGGCAAATGATACAATAACTCAGGCAATTGTTCCCTTCATTTTAATCATCTTCATTACTCTGCCTTTTTTAGGCACATTTCGAAGTACAGAATTAATGTAAAATGCTCACAAATAAAAAAAAGCCTTAGCTAGCTCCCCCTCACAAAAGAAAACCTCAAAGTACCAGATCATAGAAATGTTTTTGGCAAGTATGGCGAAACCTGTGGAGCATGGGTCTAGTTGAGATAACTTGTAAACTATATTAGTTTGGCACCGTTTTTTAAAAGATGAATTTGTTAAACTGATATGTTATATTTTTTTTATTCTTTATGAATAAAAGTTGTTTTGCAGAGCATTTCTAGTTTTCTATAGTAAAATCCTTTTTTGACTGTCTCTCTCTACTTGAAGTTCCTTGCAGAGTAGAGGGGACAGCCATCAAAAAAGCCCAGTGTACTGTAAACATATTACCCAATATTTTAGAAGATTTAAATATCTTGACTCTTGCACACCAATTACATTTAGTATGTACAGAATCAAATTCAAGTAATACAATTCTCACTCCACGTTCAAATAAATAGGCAAATTTTCAATGTTGTATTAGTCCACTGGCTTGAAAAAGTCATCTAATCAAGCTATGTGTGACTAAAGTAATAACTCCTTTGCATTTCTAACGGTTCTGTTAACTGACCTGATTTTAAGTGAATAAAAATCTATGGACTGCAGGTAATTGTTATACCCTTGCGGGCTGTGATAACATAGCAGGATTTATGACTTTTTAAAATGACTGCTGATTCTTCATAGTTACAGTGTTAGTTCTTATGTAAGAAAATATAAGTCAATACATTTATAGGTAAAAATAAAAATAAAAAACTGTCTTTGAAACCCTTAGCACTGAGTTGATCCAAAGAAAAGCAAAAAACACTATAAGTGTGATTTGCACTAATATAGGAAATAAATTATTTCTGGCCTCTAAAGCTAATTAAATAACTCCCTGGATCATCATTCTACTAAACAATGGCTATTAATATAATCAGCCATTTATAGTTTATGTTTAAAGAAATATATTCAGTCTTTTTGAAGCAATCTACTAAATCTGCTAGAACAAGTTGCTGTAGGAGACTATTCAATATTTTCACAGCTCTTAGGTGAAGATGCCTTTGCATTAGAGGTTTTTTTCTTCCTGGAACGTATGCTCTTAGTGTTTTTTGCACTGACATTAAAGTAAACACATTTATATTGAATTTTTGCAATATAGGCAATATTTATAGTGATTATATCTCATTTATATCATTTTTTAAAGGAAGAAAATAACAGTAATATTTGTAACAGTAATATTTAAACTGCGCACTAAGAAAACAGTGGCATTTACACTATCTACTAATGTAATGGGATTTTATTAAGGGTTGGCCACCAATGTAATAGTAGCCTTCTCATTGCTTACACTGTGAGCTTTATTAGAAGAACCTGCCCTTCCCACCGGCATCCAAAGTTAAGGGGTTTTATTAAGGGGAATAATAAATGATAGTAAATACGTTTTAAAATGAGAATAGAAAGAGTGGGCAGTTATAAAAAGGTAGAAATATATAATTGTAAAGTGTATCCAAATAAATAAATGTATTGCATGGGTGGAAAAAATAATTTGCTCAGTAACCTAAGGGTTAAAATAATGCAATTAGATACTAGGCAGAGGAAAACATTGTATGAATAAGCACACAAAATAATTATTAGTCACATTTTTAAGTGTTTATAGCCTTGTGTTTTTACTGCAATAAAGGAGATTGATAAACCAAGAGGCCCCCGAAACAAATTTGTGATTTTACAACATGGATTAGGAACCTGTTCTTCCCATTGGCCCCAAAGCTAGTGGGTTTTTATCATGGCACATTTTGATTGACCATACATCTTAAAGGGATTTAAAAGGGCATCAGGACTTCCGGTTCCGGCGCCTATGTGAACGGTTGCAGGGGTACAGCGCTCCCGCTCCGCCGCCGGCATAACACATTAAAAACCGGCCAATCCGCCCAGCTGTGAGCGGCCCCCTCGCACTGTGACCCGGTGAACAGAGATGGACCGGTACCTGGCGGGAACGAAGGTCCGCTCGTCCTCAATGCCGCGATCGGCGGGTGACACACGACCACCCAGGGAGCCCAAGATGGCAGACGGCACCCACGCTAGCAGGGACAGGAGCCCATCTCCAGCATCAGGCACAGAGGGTGAGTCTGCTGTAGCAGAGGACACAGCTCACGAGCGCATAGCTGCAGCTGTAGCTAAGCTGCTGAAGCCCACAATTACATCTGCTGTGGAGGCTGCTATACAGCAGGGGCTGGCTGCAATCAGAAAGGATATCTCTGTACACTCAAGGTCTAATCCCAGACCGGTAATTGTTCGAGACCTTAACTACGCGCATAAAACCAGCATCTTGCAACAGTTTAGGTCTCAGCGCTCATTGATAATTGATGGACACAGCTTGTTGATCTTTGCGGATTACTCGGTAGAGGTGACGAGAAAACGCAAAGCATTTAGCAAGGTTTGTACCGCTCTCTACCAAAAACGTATTAGGTTCACCTTGTCGTATCCGGCTACCTTATACTTTGAGACAGCTGTGGACCGCAAATGTTCATTCCAAGATCCGAAGGAAGCTGAATCTTTCCTGGACCGACTGGATAGTGAGCTTGGGTCTCCCTCCAAAATATCTTTACCGCCGCGCACGCCACAAAAAAAAAGGACAATATGCAACAGAAACGGAATGGAAACACACCACGCAAGCAACGCAATTGCTGAATAACGCAGTAACAATATATGTTCCCAAAGTAAAGATTTAGATTCCTAGGGGCAATTGTACCTGTGTGTTTTTCTGTTTTATTCCATAGGTATCGGGTGGAGGGGTAATTCCTGTCACTGCGACTACCTGAAGGGGATCCTTCAAGCTCGTGGGGCATTGTGCCATGGTTCCTCCTTAGATAGACGTAGTGGCGGAGCGGGAGGTTAATGCGCAAACCCCGATTTGATCACACTAGGAAGAAACGGTGAAGTCATACTTGTTGATATTCTCTGTTATGATTTTTTTTTTTTTATGTTCAAGTTCATGTTTATGTTAATTGAAAACATTCTGGTTATGTTATTACTAGATACTGATCGCTATGGGGGTCGAACTCGATGTTTGCTGTGTTTGGGGTCACGAGATCGTAATGCGACTCCTAAGATGCCCTTCCTACAAAGGTATTGGACACGTTTATTTGGGTTACCGGGAGGGAAAACATTGATCCACAATCGAAGTAAATTACTCACTATTGTCATAGAATACATCCTTCCATTTACACGGGTATCAATAGTTACACAACTATGAAAGTAGTATCATGGAACGTTAAAGGACTCAGAAGCCCACATAAATGTAGCATGGTACTTAGACACTTACAGCGTCTGGGAACAGATATAGCATTGCTTCAGGAGACACACTTGAAGGAGGAAGACATGCTGCGCCTTCGCAGACTATGGGTGGGAGAAGTTTTTGGATCCCCCTCTGAGGGCAGGAAAGCGGGAGTAGTGATTCTTGTTCACAGACGCCTTAATTGTCAGGTGGAACAGGTGGACAGGGACACGAATGGTAGGATGCTCACGGTAACTTTGCGCTGTCTGGGTAGCGTAATTGCTACGGCGTATATAAAACTACTACCAAAACCAGACAAAGACCCAACACACCCGGGTTCATACAGACCGATATCGTTACTGAATGTGGACGCAAAAATACTTTCAAAAATAGTGGCACAGAGACTGGCCGATGTACTGCCGTCAATGATTGATCCGGCAATAGTGAAGATCTCAATAGATCTAAATAGAGGTACCACATTTGCTTGATGTCATTCTCATGCTACTAAGCCAGTAAAAGAGTTTAGCTTAGAAATAACTGAACTTAATTCTTCGAGACCTCGCCAATATTAGCCATCTAGTTTAGATAATGTATTAACATTTATTAAGTTATATTTATATTTTTTACTAGACTATTTCAACATTATGCAATTGTCCTGTAGCTGAAGATCTGTCAATGTCTTCCATGCATCAGCACAACCATATTCCTTTGTAAAAAAGAGTTCTACTGTGTGAGAGGACTACATACTAAAAGTTTGCCTTTTTAGCTGTTCAGATGTTTAACCCCTTCGTGACTGACGACGTACAGTGTACATCGCCAGCATCGGGGCTGTTTAAAATGTTTAGGATTTGTAGGTCATTTTAGTAGGTTTAAGGTACATTTTGTAATGTTAACAAGGTGAAAATATTCCTTTGCATTTTTATTTTTTAAATACTTTATGACTTGTTCTTTTCTACAAGTAAGCCATGTGGGTATTTTTCTACTCTTGTATACATGCTGTCCATATAAACCAATAGTGTAATTGTGTTTTAAAAATGTATTATTCACTCTCATTTGTTTTTTATGCTTTTTCTGTTTTTCTTCGCAGTCTAGGTGTTGGAGAGCTCTCTCTCAGTAGTCAGAAATCTTAACAGATTACTCAAATGTTGTAAAAAGAATATAAAACTGCTAAACAATCATTGTAATTTAGTCTTAATAAGTATTAATGTACAGCCAGCTATGAGATTCTAAAAGTAGAAAAAAAATGAGGTGTGCTGATCTTATATACTAGTGGTGCAATGCAAATTCCTGCTCATATAATAGGCTTGCTTCTTTTCTTTCAATATGTTTTATTGAGAATTTTAAAACAACACACACTGACAATGTAACTAATCTTTCATGTGAACACTGACATAGCAATAATACACAATCAACTTCAATCATGTATAAAAATTACAACCAATATGTTGTAGCAGTCTACAACCCCATCCCTCAAGAACATGGGAAGGCGTGTGGCAGTTAACAGAAAAAAATTATACAAATACACGTTAGAAACTAAACCTGTTATTAAAGTGACATTAAGACAATAATAAAAAAACACATAAAAAAAGAAGTGAAAAAAAAGAAGAAAGAAAAAAGAAAGAAGGGACAGGATGACCTTAAAAGAGAATATCTACGGTGCATTGCAAAGTAAACTACATTTGACACTACAGCCAAACTATAATTGTAATAAACACCTACCAAATGAAGGTGGAAGAAAATATTTAACCCAGGGGGCCCAAGTTTTATCAAAAACTGGCACCCTGTCAAACAGTTTTGCTATAATTTTCCCAAAAATCAAAGTCTTTTGCATTCCAGCCTTCATTTTATGAAAAATAAGTGTAAGGGATTTCCATGATCGAACAATGGTTTGTTTAATGGCTGTAAAAAGAAACATAAGTAGTGTAAAGTGACTAGAGGAAATATTGTCCGGTTTCCTAGAAAGTAAAGCTTCACATGGTTCCAGACGCAGAGGGTGACCAATAATGATCGCTATACTGTATATTTATACACCTTAGACAACAGGGCATATGCAACTGGACAATGTCACCAAACGTGAAGAAAAGTGCCAGGAGCTGAACAACCATGAAAGCATAAGGGGGAACATCCAGGGAAAATGTTGCTATACTGTGATGGTAAAGGGTACCATCTAGAGACCATGTTAAAATTAGTCTCTAGAGCTGAAACATTTTGGGAGCAGAACTTAGTTGAAAGCCATATCTGTGCCTGCACCACCTTCACCCAAGGAGATGCCCAAATCCATTTCCCATCTTGCCACATGCTCTGAAACCAACCAACATAAAAGACATGGAAAACATCAGAGTGTAAAGAAAAGAGATCAGGCCCAGATTATGAGGGTCATCCCAACATCTAAACTCAAATTGCATAAAAATAGCTCCCGAGCTACTCGATTTAACAGTGCGTCTCAATTTAACAGTGTTCATGATAAAACTCCTGACATGGAGATATTGAAAAAATTTAGATGTCGTAAATGTAAGTTTATCTCAATAAAGCGGAAAACGTTTCAAGCCATCCAAGGAATAGAAATGAAACAATCGAACATTGTTAGAGGCAACCCAGGATCTAAAAGACTTCTAAGAAACAATGGTAAGGAGGGCCCTGCCCTGAGGGCTTACAATCTAAAAGAGGAGGGGGAAATGATACATGAGGTAGCTGTGGTAGCTGTGGGAATGAATTACGTGAGAATGTGAAGTTTCAGTGGTTAGGTTGAGGTGGGATAGGCTTCCCTGAAGAGATGAGTCTTTAGGGAACGCCTAAAGGCAGTCAAGGGGGGAAATAGACGGACAGGTTGGGGTAAGGAGTTCCAGAGGATGGGAGAGACTCTAGAGAAGTCCTGGAGGCGAGAATGGGAGGAGTGGACAAGGGAGCTGGAAAGCAGGAGGTCAATGGATGAGCGGAGGGGACGTTTAGGGTGATACTTTGAGACAAGGTCTGAGATATATCCGGGGGCAGAGTTGTGGATGGCTTTATAGGTCACTGTTAATATTTTGAATTTTATCCTCTGGGCAAGTGGAAGCCAGTGGAGGGATTGGCAGAGGGGGGATGCAGACACTGAGCGGTTGGTAGGGTGAATGAGTCTGGCAGCTGCATTCATGATAGACTGAAGGGGGATGTCCGGTGTAGTGGAAGGCCAATGAGGAGGGAGTTACAATAGTCAAGACGAGAGATAACAAGGGAGTGTATGAGTAGTTTTGCGGTGTCATTGGTGAGGAAGGGGCGTATTTTTGAGATGTTACGAAGGTGAAGGCAGCAGGATTTGGATAGCGATTGGATGTGGGGAAGAAAGGTGAGGTCCGAGTCAAGGATGACACCTAGGACCTTGGCATGAGGGGAGGGTTGGATAGTTGTGTTATCAATCACAACTGAAATGTTGGGGGAAGGTGCACGGGGTGGAGGAAATATCATGAGCTCAGTTTTTGAATATGTTTTGTTATGGGATTAGACAGTTTGACTCTGTCCTTAGGCTTGAATCTTTTCACATTTCATATTGGTATTCTATACATACTTGCTTATTTTAAAAAAAATACACAACATCAATATTCACCTATTACACAGATTGACTGCAGAAATAGGAATTATTGTGTAATGCAATCAATGTAACTGAAAAGAAAAAGGTTGTTCATTAAAAAAAAGCAACAATACTCTGAAAGTACTCATGTGTGTCTGTGTTCTTTTTTACCTTGGAATAAAGGAAATGTTATTTTTTAATCACTGCTACCCAGATTTGCAACAGTTTCTGTTTAAGATTAACAGATGTAGTAAGGCATAATTTCTAGTTGAGGCAATACATTGTCCCGCAGTAAGTTTATACATCTAAAACTTTTCCTGTACCAGCAATGGCATTATAATAATCAATTTTAGGCTAGTTAAAATCTCCCAGTATTACCACCACCCTAGTCCCTGCAGCCTTTTTATGTAGCCCATTTGAAATCACTTATGTAAATATCCAGTAAAATAGTAACAACTTCCAAATTCATAGCTTGCCTTCACTTTCCTTTATAGCAATTGTGCAGTGTGTCTGAGGAATCCAGTAGGCAAGGCCATGCTGCCTAGAGTATTCTAACTGACCTGGTCAGACAAGTCCCCTCTTTTCCCCTGCACTGCAAATAAATGCTGTGGCAGTTACTCAGCTTTGACAGCATAGAGCACTAGAGTGGGAGGGAATAAAGTACAGTTCTACTAGAAGAACAATTTATTTAAGACATTTCCAAGTGAGAAAAACGCAAAAAATAATAAAATACAGATGTAGGGGAATATAAGGAGAAAAAAAGTGCTTTAATTTCACCCTTGCAATCTCCATATTTCATATTCACATATGTTGACACATAACAAGTTCTCCATCAGGTCCTCCTCTGCTGATTGACAGCAAACAGTGGGCTGGTGCAATAGCCAGCCTGCTATTGGCTATTGCATTTTATAATATACAATAGCAGGCTGGGTATGGCTTCCAGCCTCTAGCTGCAGAGGAGGAACGGGGCGGCAGTGAAGGCATGGGGTGGGGCTAGAGCGGCACAGGGGCGAGGCTAAAGCGGTGCTGAGGCAGAACGGGGTGGGGCTGAGGAAGAGGAGACATGGGCCAGGGAATAGGAGACACAGGCCGGGGAAGAGGAGACACGGAGCGGCTGCTGAGGGGGATTGCAGAGTCACAGCTGTCTCTCTTGCCCGCTGTTTCCGGCTGCAGTGGTCTGTGTCCCCGCTGCCTCTACCGATACAGGCAGGGAGAGCAGAAAGGGACACAGACCGCTGCAGCCAGCAGAAGTGAACAATCTACGCCAATATAGCTGAACTGGAAAGTGAGCTGAATTGGAGAATTTTTCCAAATCAGCTATTTTGGCCTAGATTGTTCACTTCTCCTGCCTTCTCCAAACCCTTCACCCTTTTGTGAATAACCCTAAATGGTTTTCTGTGCCATGATTGATGTTATCATCAGGTCTTAAAGTGCTATTAAATTCAAAAGGTTTTTAAGCCATTTCAAATGCTGATAAAATCACTTACAATGAATGAATGCTGCTCCTTGATGTTTAAAAGTTTTAGTTTCCTGCAGAATCAGCTGGTTCCCGGAGCACTGGTCCTGATTTCCTGTTTTAGAGTGACTCCTTTCTCAAGCAGAGTGCTATGCAGTCACCCTTGTGTGTGCTAGTAAGCTGTGTGTGTCTCGATAAACACACAGACACAGTAAATCAAGCTAGTCCTCTCCCCCTCTGGCCCCTTCCACTCCCTTCTCCAAGCTAGTAGATGAACAGTTGCTGGAGTCTGCACTGTCCCTTGTGAACTTGTAGTGGACAGGAAGTTCAGGGGAGCAGAGGTGAGAGACTTGGAAGCAGCTGTTCCAAAAAGTATGATTGTATGTGTTTGGGCAAAAATTTAGAGCAATGCTTTGCTGGGCAATGTATATTTATTTGATCTAGATTAATTTTTGAAAAACAGTTTGAGAGTTTAATACTACTTTAAGGACTCAGTGTAAAGTTAATGTATATGAGTTTAAAGGTGAAGTGGGTCATGAAATTTCCTTGGACTGTCTTGGTGCTTTATTACATGGAGAGTCTATGGGGTCTATTCACAAAGCTGCCAAAGGATCTATAGTAGCTTCGGCTGATCCTTCGGCTAGCTTCGGCCTCAGGACCCCTTCGGTTCAGTAGAACCGAAGGGTTGCTCTACGGGCTATTCACTATAGTTGGCCGAGCGGCTCAGTCGAGCCGAAGGCATATGCTTCTGCTCGACTGAGCCGAGGTGAAAGCCGAAGCTGGCCGAACGGCCGGCAATTGTCCGACCGACAGCCTGCTACTGACTACTGACACCTGCGAAGCCAGCCGTCATTTCACGGCTGGTTCCGGCCACTTGCAGAGACAGATCAGCATCTCTGGTTACCAGGTAACCAGGGATGCTGATCTGTCATTACACCGAGAACCCGGCGGAGTTGACAAGGAGCGACAGAGAAAGCCAAGTGTTAACCGAAACTGCCCGGTGCTGTGCAGAGGGCAGACTTGTAGCTGCTGAATCCTCAGATGGCTACTCACTGAAAACAGGGGGAAACATCCTCATATAGACATTCATATACACATCCTTTTATTCCCATGGCTGTACCATGCCATTAATATTACATACACATCCCTTTGATCACTGCATAGTCAATGCTGTGCTTTTATCTTAGTGTGATGTAAACCGACTTCTACAATGTCTGGTACCCTCTAGTCTGCCCATCTAAACCCTCATTTCCGGGATTTAGTCGCTGGATTCTAAATGCTTGGTCGATGTCCATTGATTATGTTACCTCCGCCGGGTTCTCAGTGTAATGACAGATCAGCGTCCCTGGTTACCAGGTAACCAGGGACGCTGTTCTGTCATTAGGATGATCACCGCCGGCTCCGACAAGCTCTCGTAACGATGGCTGGTCCCGGCCAATAGAAAACAGTTGGGTGGAGATAGCTGTCACTGCTAGCTCAGCACAATCTTTTTCTATTTTTCTTTACTTTTTTAACTATTTTTTTATTCCGCTCGGCGGCATACGGCTATTCACTCACTGCTGTTCGACATCTATGAGAATAGGCCGAACAGCAGCGAGTAGCCTGCTGGAGGTTCGGCTCAGATCCAGATATTGGATCGGCACTTCGGATATGTTCTGCACTTCGGGTCGGCCGAACATGCTGAAGCCATCCGCAGCAAGCCGATGTACGGCTGATTTCAGTCGGTGTACGGCTCACTTCACTCCGGGTCAGTTATTCACACGGCTGCCTACGGCAGCTTTGTGAATAGACCCCTATGTGTACCTTTTTGATTTCATGATCTTCATATCTTACACACTTTTTGCTGTATCTGGTGCAGTCAGTTGACTGCTTTGGTACAGTGTTTTTTATATATATATTTTATGTTTTGCTGTTAGGGAGTGGGCTGTAGTCTCTTTGCTGCTGCCTTCATTATTTGTGTTATCCTACCATTTTCTATCATCTCGAATATAATGTAAAAAAGTCAAACCTTGACCCAAAACCATTAGGTAACCTTAAGTTATGCCATTTTTGGTATTCTTTTCCTTATGTATGCATCTCCTTTTGTAGTAAAGCAAAATGCTTAATGCCTAAAATGTCTGTCCTTGATACCTTAAATGGTACCAATAGGCTGTTTTAGAATGCCTGTTCTTGTGCTTTTTGGAAACGTTTGACCACAGCTAAATGCAGGTGTGCAACTTGTATTGGATATCAGGTAGCCTAAGAGGATATAAGAGATACCTGATTGCCAGAGTGGGTTAAGGTGTCTCACAGTCACAAACTGTGGCAGTGTGCATTTTTGGTGTAAGGAGGCTGTCGAGGGTGTGACTGGGCTCAAATTCCTAATCGGTATGTCAAATGTAAGTAAGAAACTTGGTTCTGGATGTGTTTAACCCTTTGTTGCTGCACCCACTATCACCATTAGATCATGCCTCCCAACTTTCTTAGATGTGAAAGAAGGACACCTTCCAGTACAATGTGTTTAGCCAATGGGCACACTCCTGTCATGCCCTCAGGCATGTGATCTATTATAAATGTATATGCCGGGGGGGCGTGGTTTCTCTATGGCCGTGAGCGGACGTCTGTTTTAAGGCTCCGGCACCAGTCCCTAGCCTCCTTTGTGGTCCATATGGGTCGCAGTACACAGCGGGGCTCTCGCTCGCAAGAACCGAAGGCTCCCTCGACCAGGAAGCCAGCCATTGAGACTTTTTTCCCCAAAGCAGGGCACACTGTTCAGACGCTGCGTGGATCAAAGATGGCGCCGGGCAAGGAGAAACGGGCTCCCTCACTGCCCCCTTCCTCGCCTGAATCCCTGCAGTCGGCCCGCACTAGTGGCGGACGGGAGTCTGCTGATCACAGTGACATTGAGGGAGAGGATGCGGACGTACCTACCTCGTTCCGTAAGTACTTTGCGCTCCTGCCCACAAAGAAAGACATTGCAGGCCTGTTTCACAAGCTGGAGTCTGCCCACAAACAAGATATGGCGGAGCTGCGGGAAGGCCTCCAATCTTTCCACCAGCGCCTGGACTCACTTGAAACTACCATGCCTGCGATGACCTCGGCCATCGAGGAGCTGCAACAAGCTGCTCATCACCACGATACAACCCTGCACACTATGTGGTCAATGATTGATGACCAGGAAGACCGCAGCAGACGTAATAACGTCTGCCTCAGGGGTATACCTGAGGCCACTGGTAGCCGGGACCTCCGGGCCACGGTTGTTGGCATTTTCAATACTCTCCTTGACCGCCCTGTCACGGAGCATATAGAAATAGACAGGGTGCATCGTGTACCCGGGTTCCGTAACCCCAACGCAACTTGCCCTCGCGATGTACTATGCAGGGTGCATTATTATGTATTCAAGGAAGAAATAATGACCAAATCGCAGGCTGCTGGCCCTCTGGATTTTGATGGTGCACGGATCTCCCTGTTTCCAGATTTGTCGAGGCGCACCCTTGCCAGGGGCGTATCTGCCGCGAGGCAAACAAGGCGTTTGCCTGGAGCGGCAGATTCCCTGAGAGCGGCGTTGCTGTGGCTCTCTCCCCTTGATAAATGTTATTTATCAGGGGAAGTGAACCGGAGGCTATAGGCTATAGTAGCGCCGACCTTGCCAAACGGAGGGCTCTCCGTCCGCTTACTACAAAGCTACAAGATGCTGGGCTACCGTATCGTTGGGGTTTCCCATTCTCCCTCTCTGTGCGAAAGGACAGCAAGGTCCATTTCTTCAGAACACCGTCAGATCTGCAGGCCTTTGTCGCAGCCTTGGGCATACAAGAAGTCGCCATAGAAGCTTGGCCAGATCCCCCCTTGCCAAAACTCACATACCGAGCCAGGACCAGTGGCACATGGTTACCCCAAGCCCCGCAGAGATCGGAGGTCCTCATCCAGACCCACTCCGCGTTGACGTCTCGACGGTTCCGGTCGGAGGCTCGGTTTCCTTTAGGACGGTTTATAATGACCCTGTTTCCCATGTTGACAGCCTGATGCCATGTTCAGATGACAGTGTATATTGAACATATTGGGCCTGTGGCACGTTACGTCCCAGGGCCACTAACGCTATTGTGCTGTGGCTGAGGGCTGTCGGCCATGTCTTTTTGCCACCTGCTATATGGGATACTGTACATTTGTTATCTTACAGTTACATAACTATCTTAGGGTTCTATGTAGTGTTGCCCGCCCTAGCACTTACTAGTGCGTCACTATCCTCTCCATTCTGAACGTGGAAGGCTACGCTGTTTTGGAGTGTTATTCATCACATGGTCATTTATACTTTAGTTCTGTTTCATTTGAAGGTTCTTTCATATTGTTATGCTATTGTTGCTTTTCATTTGCTGGTCTAGGGGGCTCCCGAACCATGTCGTATTCCTCGCCCCCGTTAGACTGTGCTCCTACAGCCCCAAATTGGAGCTGGAGGACCGCATATTGGGCTTTGTTCCCTCACTTGAGCGATAACCTCTCGCTGGGGTTCTGTCCCTCAGTATGTTCTGGTTCTTACTATTCTCTTGCTTACTCTTCCCTCCTCTACTTTCTTTTCCTCTCTCTCTCTCTTCTTCTCTCATGTTTCCTAAGGGTATTTCCATTGATTATCTCGCTCATCTCATTACTTAGGTACTCATGGCGTCGGTGAACGTATGCTCCCTGAATGTTAAGGGATTCAACAACCCTAGGAAGCGATCACCGGTATTGTACGACATGCACAAACGTAAGATCCACATTTTGTTCCTACAGGAGACTCATTTCCAATCCTCGGTTGCCCCAAAACTACCCACCAGGCATTTTGCCCTGTGGCACACCAGTAATAACCTAGTAAAGAAATCTAAGGGCATAGCTGTGGGGTTCCATTCCTCTCTGAGGAATGTTCAATCTACCAGAAGCCTTTTACTTTGGCTAATATTTATATGCCTAACACGGGTCAAAAGAAGGCCTTCGTGCCTGTCATGGCCAAACTAGAGAACTTCATGGTGGGGCATACTATCGTTGGGGGGGATTTTAATTTTGTTATCGACCCTGCACTGGACTCCTCCTCGGGGAAAACACATGTCTCACTACCTTCCTTAAATATGGTACGTAAGCGACTACGGGCATTGCAATTAGTTGACATCTGGCGCACGCTCCACCCCACGGTAAAAGACTATACGTTGTATTCTGCCCCTCGCGCCACGTACAGTAGACTTGACTACTTCTTCACATCCCACTCTTTGCTTAGCTGGCGACCGAGCGCATCTATTGGCCCTCAAATCTGGTTGGACCACTTTCCCGTCTTCCTTACTTTTTCGGTGCCGGGCACGTCTAAAAGCTCCCCCTCCTGGAGGCTAAATGAGTCGCTCATGAAGGACCCCCTTATCTTAGACACCCTCAGATCTGCAATTCGAGACTTTCGGGCACATCACTCGACGGACGAAACTCTACCCCCTGTACAGTGGGAGGCACTTAAGTGCGTTCTGCGTGGTATTCTGATCCAGCATGGGGCTAGATTAAAGAGGGAGCGGGCACTGCGCATTTCCCAGCTTCTGACGACATTATCAGATATTGAAGTGAAACACAAGGCGACCCCCTCTCCGTCTCTCTACCAAGATCTCGTCGTATGTCGTACCGAACTTCATTCGGTCTTGGACCTAGCTTATCTACCTCACCGGGACATGACTTTAAGATATTTTCATGAGTTCGGTAACAAAAGTGGCAAGATGTTAGCCAGCTCCATACGAGCAAAAAGACTCCGAACCTATGTGCCCCTCATTACTTGCCCACAGCAGGGGAGGGTTCACTCTTCTGAAGATATTGCCCGCGCATTCTATAACTACTACTCCTCTTTATATAATCTGGGCCCTGCCACATCCCGGGATACGGCAGGTTGCCTTACAGAAAAAATATTGGCCTACTTTCGGACGACTGACCTCCCTTTCCTTTCCCCCTCCGCGACCCAACTCCTTGCAACTCCTTTCACCCAGACCGAAATTTCAGACACCATCAAATCCTTACCCTCTGGGAAAAGCCCAGGCCCAGATGGCTATACCAGCACTTTTTCAAAGTTCTTCATGACCCTCTGCTTCCCCTCCTAGAGAATACATATAACTCCATTTCGGATTCTTGCTCCTTCCCCAAACAATCTCAGGAAGCGCACATAACCGTCCTGCCCAAGGAGGGGAAAGATCCCTCCGTTTGTACCAGTTATAGACCCATCCCCTTAAATTAATTTGGACATGAAAATATACACAAAAATTATCGCCTCCCTGATCCATTTAGACCAGGTGGGCTTTGTCACATCCAGGGAAGCCCGAGACAACACCTCCAAATCCCTCACTCTCATGGCCTCTGCACGTGCCCATCACATCCCGCTTTGTCTCCTGTCGGTGGACGCGGAGAAGGCCTTCGATCGCCTCAGTTGGACTTTTCTGTCGGCCATCTTACAGCAGATTGGTATTCCCTCTAACCTCATGAGTAAAATCCTAGCCCTTTATCGCACGCCCACGGCCAGAGTCAAGATTAACGGCATATTGTCCGACCCCATCACTATCAGCAATGGCACCAGCCAGGGTTGCCCGCTTTCCCCCTACCTTTACATCCTAGCGATGGAACATTTGGCATCTGCCCTGCGCTCCAACCCTGATATTTGTGGAATCCGGGTTGGAGGTAGGGAATTTAAATTAAGCCTATACGCTGATGATCTCCTCCTCTATATCACTAATCCCCTGATTGCTTTTCCCTCCCTGATAAAAGAATTTCAGATATTCTCCTCCCTGAGCAACTTCAAAGTTAATATGAAGCCCTCAATATTTCCTTGCCCCAACACATACAAATGTCCTTGAGCCAGCCCTTCCCCTTCGTGTGGTCCGCTCATAGCCTAAAATATTTGGGGGTCAGGCTCTCCCCTCACATGGGGCGGCTGTATGAGTTGAATTATATACCCTTACTCACTTCTATACAGCACAAACTTAATGAGTGGTCCCGATTGAGTCACTCTTGGTTTGGTTGGTTGGCGCTATTTAAAATGGACATGTTGCCCAGGCTCCTTTATGTGTTCCAAACGGTCCCGATTGCAGTGCCGAGTACATTTTTCCGTATATTACGTTCCTCACTGCTACGATTTATCTGGTCTAATTCGGCGGCTCGTCTCCGGTACACGGTTCTGGTACGTCGGAAACAACACGGGGGAGTGGGCTTACCCCATATTGAAATGTATTATAAAGCTGCCCTGCTCACTAGACTAATTGACTCAATATCCCTTTCGCAACACAAGCTATGGGTACAGCTAGAAGCGTTGATATCGCCCCTCTCTCCCTCCTCCCTACCGTGGATTGATCCGGCATTCCGTCCAGCATTAGGGTCCCTCCCCTGCTGTTTGCCCCCACTACTTAGAGTCTGGGATTTACTACTCAAACGGGACTCCTTTTCCTCTCAACCGGGGCCTCTGACGCCGATTATGGGCAACCCAGAGTTCCCCCCAGCTAAACATGGGGAGAAGTTTCTGGGATGGCGGGGAGCCGACTTCACTCCCCTCTGCTCAGCTCTCACGGCGGGGGGCTTGCGCACTCTTTCTTCGATGCTGGAAGCGTCCACTCCGTTACCGGGACACTGGTTGGAATATTTTCAACTCAGGGACTTCTATGCCAATCTGGCCAGACGTGCTGATTTACACAGGGAATTGTACCCGATCGAGAGACTATGTGTAGATATTGAGCCACCTAGACGGGCCCTCTCGACTATCTATGATCTTCTGCTACAACTCTCATTCTCAGACGTTTCCCAGATATTTCTCTGAGTGGGCAATGGACCTGTCATGTACCTTTTCCCCTTCGGACATTGACAGATCGCTTACTTTCACACACAAAACTTCAATAGCCAGTAGAATCCAGGAGCGCAATTTTAAAATCCTGTCCAGGATCCAGATGGTACTATTGCCGGACCCGACTTCGAGTCTTCTGCCCACAGGCTTCCGACCTGTGCTGGAGATGCTCTTTGCATCCTGGCTCCATGTTGCATATATGGTGGAGTTGCGCTGGATTTTCCAAGTTCTGGTCTTCCATCTTCTCCACTTATGAGACACTGACAGGCAAAGAGGTGGAGTGTACACCACAGCTGGCCCTTCTCTCCATGTTCCAGGGCTCCTACAAATCGATCAAAAAAGGCTTGCTTCGATTTTTTGTACTGGCGGCTAGGGCAGTGATACAGAGGCATTGGAAATCTTCTCTGAGTCCCACCATGAAGGAATGGATCGATGAGATGCAGTCTCTCTGTAGGACTGAGGAACTTAAGGCCAATCTCTATGATCGCTACTCCCAATTTTATGAGGTGTGGTGTGTATGGATACACTTCTGTACCACAGATGCCTTTCGTGAGCTACTTACTACCTGATTACACTAGCTCTCTCATAAGGAGGTGGCTAGGATACCCGGATGGGTCGGTGAGAGAATGGGCATACCCCTTCCTGTATCAGTATTAATATGTACTTGATATATATGCTTGGCTACCCTCTATTTCTCCTTGCTTTGCCTTCTTTCCTTCTCTCTTCCTCTCCTGCCTTTTTTCTTCCCTACATACTTTTTCTCAGTCTCTGCACTTCATGGTACAGATTATAATGTGCGTAATGTGCTTGGTACCGTGCTATGCCAAAGTATGCATCATCAACTAGATGCCCTCTCAGAGGAAGTTAACTCCATGTGCAGAGTATATGCAGAAGCTCTCGGAAACGCCAGGTGCGTGCCTACATGATCATGCAGCGACAATTTGGTATTTCACCACTGTGCCTGCCTGTTGTATTTCACTGTTGACCAGACGTGCAGACCTTGTATTTCCTGTTTTATGTATGTAAATGTTGTCTTCTATGACTTTCTCCAATAAAAACATTATCTTTAAAAAAAAAAAAAATGTATATGCCAAAAAATAATTTGTTAAACACAGAATTGTTTTTTTCCCACCCACCCTTTTCTTTATACTGGCTTTTTAAAATAGCAAACAAGATAATGAGGAGATCATATATAGGTTTTAGAATAACACTTTTGGTAGTTAAATAGAACCTTTCCATAGATAACTGTACATTAGCCCAAAAAGAGGAACAACTGGGGAGGAAAGAGGGACAGAGGGATTAAGTTCCAAATGAAGTACAGTTCATGATGTCAGAGTGCATGTGAGCTATGAAGTGCTGAAGAGAAGTGACTTCTGGGGAACGATCACATGGAAAGGAGGAAACCTGCAGGAGCGAGGGATAAGGTAAGTAAAACTGCTTTTACATGGTTCCCTTGACAAAAACAAGAATTGAACCCTTGCAGTATCCAAACTATTGGCTCCAACTTTCTTGGCTCAGCTTCCCTGAACTTGTTGAGTACAAAGTCACAAGTAACAGCACAGTCTCCGACAGCTGTCCATCAAATAGCTTTGAGCAGGTGGAAGTGGGGAGCAGAGAGCAGGGAAATGTCTTGCCTTGCTGTGACTTTGTGTTTGTGGAGACGCACACATAAAGGTTAATCAATAGGAACATGCAAAAGGAAAGGAGTCATCCTAAAACAAAACATCAGGGCCAGTATTGAGGGGACCAGCTGATTCTACAGGAATTTAAAGGAGTACTATGAGGTGAGTGCTTTTCACTCACTTCATAGTTCTAGCCGATCTGTGACAATGAGACTATCACAGGTCGGCTTAGTAGATCGGGAGGTGAGCGAACACATACCGGCGTTTGCTCACCTCTCGATCCTGTCACGGCTCTCTGTCATGACAGGGGAGGGGCTGGATTCCCCCCTCCCCGCTCCGACCCACCAGCGCTGACTGGCGGAAAGGACGGGGGAGGGGGTGGGTACAGCTGGCTCTGCCTCTAGATAGGCAGAGCCAGCTGTCAGTCACGCAGCTGGGCAGATCCAGACATAATTGTCGTGATCTGCTTCAGCTGCGGCGTCTCAGTATACCGCGAGCAGTAGCTCGCGGTATACTGAGCCTAGGGTGACGGGAGGACGCTAGTTTGTGTCCTCCCGTTACCCTAAGGAGAACTATGTGGAAAGGCCTTAACCCCATAGTTCTCCTTTAAGACTCTTAAACATCAATTAGCAGCATTCATAGTAAGTGATTTTAGCAGCATTTAAAATAGCTTAAAATCCTTTACCTTTAATTGTAATTGAATTGAATGGAGTCTGTTATGCACACATAGCTAGATTAGTATTTCCAATGCTTTCCATAGAGCAACGCTGCTTTGCATTGACATAGGTGCGAACAGAACCCAACCTGCATTAAAATGCATCAGACTTTAGTGATGTAAGAGTTCTCGGACTGTGTCTCTGTCTGATAACATATGTGAAGCCTATGTCCATGAGCTCTTACTTCTAAAGCCTTAGTAACAGACTATGTATGTGTGTGGTTGTGCAATGGCTCTAGCAATAGTGAAGTACTAATATTATGGCTACACAGTGAAAACAGGAAGAAAGGTTGAAATTCCTGCAATGGTGGTTCTTATATCCTTATTATCCTTATAACGGATGCCTAATCTTTAAGGGTCTCATACCTGCATTAAGCTAAGGTCAGACTCTTCCAAAATGTTCCAGCCAGTTTGCAATGTCTTATCAATACAAATACACTCTTGGTGATAGGCATGCTCTGATTAGAACAGTTTTAGTTATCTTATCAAAGAGAATCAGGGCTCAGCATAAACTGTCATAATCATTGATGGGAGATAAATGCTAATTACTAGATTGCAGAACAGCTACTATCCCTCTGATGACTATATAATCAGGTCATTATAAATGATTAACATAATTACTTTTATAATCACTTAAGAGACTGAGAGCACAGTTATTGTCTCAAAGATGCTAGCAAATATTGTGACGTAAAACATTTTCTCCTACATTACACAAAATATTATATTACACATAAATACGTGTTGCCTATATTCTCCCTATACATGAATTAATCCATGGGTAAAAATCACACAGTCGGCTTTACATCTCCCTGAAGACCAAACAAAAAAAGAATAGAAAAATAACATACATTTTTTGTGATATTTTGTTTCTACAATATTCTCCATGCAGCAATGTACAAATAGGGATGCAATTTAGAGTCCACTAAACACAGAGTTTAGTGGACTTACTGCATCACCATGAGAAACCTGACTTAAAGAAGCATTGGTCTATAATGTAATATATTAGGTGCAAGAGTATGTGACTTTTATAAAATATCTGGAACTGTAGCATCATCACAAATGGAACTAAGGCTTGTGCAAATAAGGCCTTTGCACCAAGGACTCTTAAATTTAGCGACCGATTTGTCTCAGTTTTGAGAGAAAAAATATTGGGGGGAATTTTTTAAAACTGGAGCAGACAAAATCTGGAGCAGATTTGCAGTGCAACCAATCAGCTTCTCTGTCTCATTTTCAAAACATACCTGAGCAAACTGAAGAGAGATGCTGATTGGTTGCTGGGGGCAACTGCCCCAGATTCTGCCTGCCCCAGTTTTTATAAATTCCCCCCATTGTGTGGTTGAGTCTACCAAATGGTTGCCAGTAGACTAAATGGTTAACACAGAGAACAAAAGATAATCTCTAATCTGTATTCTCTAATCAAATATTTTCTTATTGTGCTAACAATATATAATGCTTGTTAATATAATATTGGATGCATGGTTTCTTACCATGGTCCTGTGCATGTTCTCTCTTTTCACACCCTTCTTCATGCTAAAGTAGCATTGTTCTGGCAATGGGAGGAGTGTCATTTGTCCTCTCTGCAGACCTTTTGCAGCACAACAGATAATGTAGCAAAAGAGTTCCTGTTGCTGCACTAAAGTGTGGGGCATCAAGGGAGCTGTGATTGTATTCTGTGTGCAAAAAATTGACAAAGCCAGGTAAAGCTGCTCATGAACTGCAATAAACCATATTTTCAAGTGTAATAGTGGACCAGCCCTTCAATTGAGCCCATTTGGTGTGCAAAATGGGTTACAGAGGGAGGATCCAGACAGGGTCTGCTTGGTCTGTCTGAATCAATAAACATATGAAGAAGTTAGATTATACAGAGTTTGACCCCATTTTCGTTTGATTGTTTAACTGAGGTGAGCATTGAAGGTGAAACCCAGTGAGACATCAGCACCCATGAGTCAGTCAATTTTTTATTTTTTTGTGTAAGGGGACCAGGATGATGAACATTTATTTTGCTATGTTAATCTGTTAAGGGCTTAGTCTGCTCCATCTTGGTGGCTAAACCTTAACATTTGTTGCAACTGACCAAGAATGGCACTGAATTGTTAATGCCAAGCTTTTGTACCGGAGTTTTGTCCTTAACCATAAGCTTTAGTAAATACACTGAGTGGCCAGATTATTATGACCACCTGACGTTTGTCGCCAAATTAGCTATAATTTCGTGCTGAAGTTGCTAGAGGGCCAGACCATTATAAATAGGGAAGCAGGTTGTTTACCACGACAGTAGAAGTGATTTTTTTCTGAAGATATGGGTAAACAACGCGATTTAACAGCCTTTGAACGTGGGATGATTGTTGGCGCTCTGAGCCATGGAGCGAGTATCAGCAAAACAGCAGAATTCGTTAAATGTTCAAGAGCAGCTGTTGTTAAAGTGTTTAAAGACTGGACTGTCAGCCGAAAATCTGGGTCTGAACGTGCGAATTGTGGCCGTCAGCGACTAGTCAATGTTAGGGCAGAACGGAGAGTGGCAAGACTGGTACAAGACAACAGAAGGGCAACAGTGCATCAAATTACTGCAGATCCTCTCAAATGATCTCTGAACGCATTGTTTGCCGTACACTGCATCATATGGGATATGGAAGCCAAAAGCCTGGTTGATTACCTTTGCTGTCTGCAGTTAACAAGATAAAACGCCTCCAATTTGCACAGGAACACAAGGATTGAACAGTCGAGCAGTGGAAAAAAAGTCATGTGGTCCGATTAATCACGTTTCCAGTTGCATCATGCAGATGGCAGAGTGAGAATTTGGCGGAAACAGTATGAAAGCATGCACCCCACATGCATGAGTACAACCCTTCAAGCTGGTGGGGGCAGTGTTATGGTTTGAGGTATGTTTTCCTGGCATGATTTGGACCCTTTAATTCGTGTGGAACAACGTCTGAATAGCACAACATACCAAAGTATCGTTGCTGATCAAGTTCATCCTATCATGTTGATGGCGTATCCCAATGGAGATGGCTTCTTCCAACAAGACAATGCACCATGCCACGGTGCTCATATTCTGCAGGAGTGGTTTCAAGAGATGAGGGAGACTTTACCTTGCTTAGGTGGCTCCCACAATCACCAGATCTCAATCCAATTGAGCATTTGTGTGACGAAGTTGAAAGAGCCATCATGCAGCTGGTTCCACAACCATCAAATCTCACAGAACTGGACAGTGTTATTCATCAGGCATGGTGTCAGATTCCTCGCAGCACCTTTCAAAATCTCGTTGAGTCAATGCCAAGAAGAATCGCCACAGTATTGAAGGCAAAAGGTGGCCCAACGAAGTACTAATGGGGTGGTCATAATAATCTGGCCACTCAGTGTATTTCAAAAGGTCTCCACTATCCATTAAGTTCACCAATTAACATTTTACTATCGTTTATACACTACAGTGTACAGTACTAATAAAGGTGATGATCATGGGGGTGAGAGTTCTAAATGTGATTGAGTAGGGTTAAGGGTGGAGCTGAGTTTAGAGAGTTCGTGTAGGCCTGAGAATCACTGCTTGCTTCAGCCACCTCTTTTGTCATTTTTATGTAAAAATGTTCAATATACTGTATGTACACTATCTGGGATAAATACTGATTTACTTTATTAAAAATCCAGTGGGTACACTGTTTTCTCTGCAGGTATGGACAATGCTGGGGTACAGTGTTGACCAGAACTACAGAGGGAAAAGATTTGGGGGTGCTCATTTCAGAACGAGTCCAGAGATTGGCTACAAAAATGGTGAAAGCTCTGAGGGATAAAACATTACAGGGGAGATGCCAGGAACTTAATATGTACAGTCTTGGGAAAAGAAGTGAAAAGGAGACATTACTGACACCTTTAAATAAATTAGGGTGTGGATAAGGTTAACGAGGGCAGTACTTTCAATATGAAGCTAAGCTCAAAACACAGGGACATGACCTCAAATTAGTGGGAGGAAATTTCAAAACTCACCCTGTAAAATATCATTTTACAGAAGGAGTAGCTGATGCTTGGAACAAACTCCAGGAGAGGTAGCAAGTCAGTGAACATTAAAGTGACATTAAACCCTCAGATTTTTTAACATAAAACAATACTGTAATGTGTGCCTTACTGTAATCCATGGTTGTTTCCCTTCTCTTTGCTGCTCTTCCTTTTGAATCTGTATCTGTTCTCATGCTGGGCAGAACTTCTGTTTTGCAGCAGACTGCCTTGTCTCTGAAATGGATACATGGTGTCTGTGTGTAGGTTTGCAACCTGAGCCAGCACTACAGGAAGAGGCACTCAGCTGCAAAGGGAAGTTCTCCCTCAGCATGAGAAGACATGAGGATTTAAAAGGAAGAGCAGCAAGAGAAGGGAAACTACCATGGATTACAGTAAGGCACACATTACAGTATTGGTTTATGTTACAAACTCTGAGGTTTTAATGTCACTTTAAGTTGATATGCTGGGGACAGAGTCGATGGACCACTTGGTCTTTTTTCTGCTGTCACTTTTCTATGTTTCTACTGGCATGATGTCAGGCAGCCTATGTAATGTTATCTATCTATGTCGCTGGCTGCAGCTCTAGGCCTTCAGCTTTGAGGTAATGAATCTGGCCACATTGTTTAACAGCCTGTTTTGCTGACTGCACTCAGCTGTGGAGTAATGCACCTGCCTGACTTAGCTGGGATTGGTCTGTGTCTATTGAGGCCTTCTATTTAAAAATCATCAGCCAGTGCCTATTGTAATACTGTTTCCTGGCTGATCAAGTGCGCTCCTATGGTTTTGATTATGAACTGGCCCTCGGCTATGTTTATTGGATTCTTGCTTGTTTGCTACCTGTACTGACCCTTGGCTATGGTTTCTCTCTGGGTCCATAGCGACATCTATGGCCAGAGTATATAGTACAAGTCCTGGGGGCATCTGAGTACTGGTATGTGCACTAGCCTTAAGGGAAAGGTGGCTGCTATAGATGAAATGCATCATCACTATATATTCAGATCTGGGTGTTTGCATACAAGGCCTTGCACATGAGTCAGAAATCTGTGAGACAAGCCATAGGAAATGCAATTATTTGATACACACAAATAAATCAATACAGAATACAAAATAGCATACTAAAACTATCTGAAAACAATAACCACCCACAATTTATAAGTTTAACCTGGATACTTTAATAAGGACATGTAATATAACACCTTTTCACAAGGTTTATGGAACCTAAAGCATTATTATTGTTGAATTACTACTGTATGTGTGATGCACATTATATGCCTTGCCTTTGTAATACACATCACACAATCGTTTTTAAACGATAAATGGCGGGTAGGAGTGTATTACACTAATAATATGTAAGAATGTAGAAACATAGAGAATTCAGCTATTCAGATCTGCTTAAACTACGCCTTCAGAAATATAAGTCTAACTGTTGAAATACATTAGTGTTAGAGCAGATTTCCAAAATACATATAATCTCATGACTAAAATGTTCTGTAATACGCTTATGGTAATGGTAAGACTGAGATTACATTAATGAGCAGCCTGAATAAATCATGTTATGTTCTGTCAGTTTCTATGTATCCTAGAATTCAGCTACACGCCTAATTAATTTTACAGCAGCACTTTGATTAATAATAAGGGAGTTTATCAAACTGATATTTCAGCTTTTACAACAACAAAAAAGAGCAAAAAAGCACAATCAAGCTATATTTTGCTTACAATGTCCATTGCTAAGTTAATGTTGAAGACCAGCGGAATGTAATTGGTCATTATGTAGGAAGAATAAGGTTGCAATACAATGTAGAAATGATTACTTCCCATTATACTATGGCAGGCACCTAATTCTCTAATTTTACAGAAATTTTTTATGGACATTTGCAAGGCTTATGTGTGGTGGCATCAATTATAGTATAATGGATGAGTCAACCCCGGACCAACATTTATTGCCTTTGGAACAATGCAGCTTTTTTTCTCCATCACAGACGAGGCCTTTCCCCAGTATTACGTATGCTTCCTCATGCTTCTGAGCGAAGGTCATACAGGAAATTCTCTTACACTTTTTACAAGTACAGAAATTACTTTTGGATAATACATAGTGAGACTTACTTGTACTAGGTTAGTAACAACTGAAATGCTCTTAAGTAGCACCTAGTGAATCTGCCTGTTTGCTAAGCAATGGCACTACTCAGATGACAATCAATTTGCTTAGACACACTTTTAAAAAATTGGTGAACACTGCAGACATGCAAGCTCTTATTTTGTGAACACATATAAATATCTAGCAGACAGCTCTGGCACTGCATTTATATCAGGGGAACATTATGCTTTTAAATGGTTTATTATATTTTCAACATCTGATGAGCTAGCTATCAAGTGTGACTGCTATGGTCTGAATGTGCTCTTAGAAATAATAATTGACACTGTCAAAGTTTCTAATTAACTATGTTGTCTTTGAACAACCAAGGCACATTTAAAGTACCTACATATAAATATAAATATCACCCAAAACAGACAATATTGTGGCCAGATCACGTGATGAGGCATATTTTCCCCCTAATTGTTCTCTTGGTAATACTTGATCAACTGGGTTGTTTTATTTTCCAGTCAACAATATGGTTTTCAAAAAACACCACCTTCACCACAAGTTACTGCTTTCTTTCTTCCATTGCAATACCTTGACTGTATGGAGGATAACATTGTGCATGTCAATGCAAAAAAAATGTAACCAATTTTCGACAGGCCATTGGACATATTGGTTGGTGGCCATATTGTTATGACAGGATGTACCTATAGTTCCTTTGTTTTTATTACATTGTGTATGCAGTCTGCATGCACAATGCCACAGCTCCCACTGTCAATAGTCAGAGCATTGGCTAAAGGCACAGAGCTCATTAAAATGACTCTGTGCCCTGCGATGGCACTAATTGCTAATCACAGTGACTACAAATGTAAACAGCATGAGGAGGATTTAATGAATGAATCCATTCAATGAACCTGTGATGCACTATAATTGGACATGCATATGGTACAGAGCCAATAAAAGTCTCTGCACTATGTGATCACTGTGTCCTGTCACAGTGATCACAAGTGTAAACACTGGCTGTGATGAGCCGTCATAAGCTGCTGTGAAGGAAGAGGAGAACTGGCTGCTGATTAGAGCTGTATAGTGTAAAAAAATCACAGCTCTCCCCTACCTGTCACACACACACAGAGCCATTGTGGGGGGAAGAGGAGAGCTGGCTGCTGATTGCAGTTAGTGCTAGGACCTACTCAAGCTATTTGCAGAGACCTGCTTTTCTCTGCACTTGAGCAACACAGGTCTCCACAAACAATTGTTTTCCATGTGCCCCGTTCACACCACAACAGAGTGGCGAGATGCAGAGCAGAGAGATGTGAAAAAATGCAGCATGTCCGTCTTTTTCTACGCTGATGTGAGATGAAAGAAATTAAGCAAATGTCACTTTGTAACATTTCAATAAATTAAAAAATAAAGAAAAAAAAGGTTTAAATGACAAAAAAGTAAGTAAGTAAAAGTAAAAGTAAAAGTAAGGAGAAAAGGAAGACAAGTGAGTTAACTCAGTTAGCTAAGGGTTATAAGAGTTTTAAAAAAGATTGTGTTTACTCCACATTTAGGCTGGGTGCACACCTTGCTTATTTTTTCATCTCGTTTTTTTTGCGTTTAGCACGTTTTTCCATTCAGTGAAACGCGCATTTCACTGGCGGTATGATTTTTTGTTGTTGTTTTTTTCCTTATTTTCTCTATTTGTAAAAAAGATTTTGTTTTTTTTTTCACGTTCAAACTTCCCGCCGACTCCGCCCCCCCTGCGACGCGTCCGCTCGCAAGGGACGGAACCCGGAAGTCGGCAGCCGCCGGAGGACACAGCGGGGATCGCGGACAAGGTAAGTCCTACGCTGTATTCCCGAGTGTGGCTCGGGGTTACCGCTTTGTTAACTCCGAGCCACACTCGGGAATACCAATGGAATCGCGCGGAAAAACGCCCCAAAGAAGCTCCTGTACTTGTTTAGGGTAGGGCATTTTTCAGCGCGTTTCCACAAGCTGAAATACGCCCAGGTGGGAACCATGCCCATAGGGAAGTATGGGATATTAATGTTTGAGCGTTTTACAGCGTGTCGATCAGCGATGTAAAACGCCCCGCTGTGAACCCGGCCTTAGGGTTTCTTTAGGAGATCCTGTGTTTAAAGGAAAAAACAGATACATTGTAAAACATTGCTGAGAGCCCAAACTAGCTACGATGCATGTTTTTTTTAAAATTAGTTTTTATTCAGGTTTTATAATGCAAAAAAACGATACACATTCAATACATTAACAAAAATCGCCACATTCGCACATACATTAACAATCGAGTCCACATGGCTCAGGGGCAAGGCATATAAACTGTTACCAACTCCGAAATTTAAAAACCAATTCCCCCCCAACCAATTCCCCCCAACCCCTCCCCTTCTCAACTGTTTGAGCTACACTATCCCGCAGTTAACAGAAAAAACACGGACAGAATATATTGTATATCGTAAGCAAAGAGGCATACGATGCATGTTTACATTCTAACAAGCACTAACAAAAATACAGTTGTTTCTGCTGATCAGCACTGAAATAGAAGCTCTGATATACATCTTAGGACCCCAGCCGTCAAATTGATAGCAGGTCCCTGCAGCTACACCTACTGTATGTGTAAGGGCTCAGCAGGAACATATTCTAGGGTACATGAGGTATGAAGCCCAAAGTGACACTAAACTCAGGAATTAAATCTTAAAAAAGCATTTAAGAACCTTAACAAAAAATGTAGATTATTTGTGTAACACTCTTTTGTTCCCCCTGGCAACATTTGTGCATTACTCAGCTGTAGATCTTCAAGTCATCTCTGAATTGGTGCTGACACTGCCCTTGCTTCTGGAGGGTGGCTACTTTTGTTCTCCATGGTCCCTGTGATTTGTAACATAGCCACCGCTCCAAGCTCACTCCCATTAACCCAGTTCAAGACCAGTGACGTACAGTTGATGGCCGGTTTTACAATAGAAGTGATTCTGGTGACCCAGCTGTCGCCAGATTGCTTCTACGGGCTGTTAAATGGGCCTCCTCCCACATCTGACACCCCTGCCGTGTTTCTCAGGCTTCACTGCCCCTCCTACGGGCCAGGGACAGGCTTCTATGGTGTGGGGGGAAGCTGGGGAGGAGATCAATGAACGTCCATTCACCAATCTCCTCGCCGTACTATGGGACCGGGAGCGAAGCTGATTCCATCACTTCCGGCCCAATAGCTGTCATGCGTCGGGTGCGCCTAAGTATGATCGCGCTACATTGAGGGGAATTTCAGTAATCCCTGGAACAAGTGTCCCAGTTGGAAGATTTACTTTCACTTGTTCTGGTAACAACTCAAAATGTTTTAATTTCCCCTTACCAGGACACAGAGAGAGGGCACATGGTAAACATTAATACAATCTTTAATAGAAATGAGTCAAGTCAATATCAGTCGTGTACTAGTGTGTCTCCAAGCCTCTCCTGACACATTTTATCAACTGGATGTCATCAGAGGCTTTGTTTGATGCCCGTGAAGTAGTCCAGTTGGCAAAACATGTCAGGTGGGGCTTGGACATAAATTAATGCATGCTTGATACTGAGTAATACATTAGAGATTGGGATCATATCCCTGATCAATAACTAGCTCATTGAAGCTCTGTATAAACATACAATTTGTCATGGTCTAGGAACCGGGGCACAAGGGAAGGTAGGCTTCGGGGGCTTATGGAGCGGGTTACGACTAGCGCACTGAAGTGATTCCTGGAATGCAGGTCGCAGGGAACTCAGGGACTGCCTGACTGTGCATTACTGGGAACGTGCTAGAGGCGCAGGATCAACGAAGAGCCGGGTCTTCACCAGAGCCCCAGAAGGTAGGGATGTTACACTGTCGGATCCCTTTCAGGTTGCGGCCCTTTAGCACATCCGTACAGACAGGGAAGACTGGTTGCAGCACCGAGGTTCTGGATTCAAAGGCAGGCAGGGGTGAAGCCTGTACACAGACTACAGTTCAGGATACTGAGGGACACAGAGGTAGAAGTCCAAACAATAGTGTGATAGGAACACTGGTAAACAACAGAGTCAACAAAAAAATGGCTATCAGGAATTCTCTGAAGAGGCAGGCTGAGTGGAACAAGCAGCCACACAAGAGCAGGACAGACTCACAGGTAAAGCACAGGTGCAAGAGCTCACTGAGGCTGGTGATAACAATCCACTTGCTGAGCATGGAGGTTCACTCTGGGAAAATGGAGGAATAAAAGGACACACAGGTAACATCAATGCAAGCCAGTAGCAGATTGCAGGAATCCAAAGGAAAGCGATACGCAGAGGGTCCGGTCGAGTGAAAAAATGTTGCTTGAATGCCGAGCAAGAAGTGAGCTGAACTTTTAGGGCTTGTTCACACCAATTACAGTGCATTCCAGCGCAGTTAGCTGCTGGAATGTACCACTTCAAAGAGGTGCTGCAAAACCTCTTGGCCACCTTTCTAGAGAGTGGCAGTATATGCTTTCATGGCCAGAATGCCTCCGATCCTCAGGTGGCTGTCTAGCAGAAGTGTAACTACAAATCATGAGGCCCCATAGCAAACATTTTTACCTCTCAGCCCTCGCTGTAGCGGCTGGCAGTGTCAACTGTGACAATATGGGGTTGATTTACTAACCTTATAAACACACCACGAACATGTATACACCTCTGTAGTGTGTTCCCTCCCAGCATGATCTATGGGTGGAATCTAAACACCTTTGTAGTGTATACACACCCAGCAGGTGTGTTGTGCAAAGCCCTGCATGAATTACAAGGTGATGTTGTGTAAATTAGCTCTATGTTGTGTTGCTTGCGTTGATGAATGCAGGAATGTAAATGCATGAGCTAACCATTTTTGTCTAAACTGTGAAGCAGCATTATATACCCTGTTTCCCCGAAAATAAGACCTACCCCGAAAATAAGACCTAGTACTATTTTTGGGAATTGCAAAAATATAAGACCTACCCTGAAAATAAGGCCTAGTTGTGACCATTCCCAGGGCCGGTGGTGGCATAAGGGGGAACTTGAAGAGCCGCGGGAGAGGCAGGAGAGAATCAGCGGTGCCAACGAAGCCAGCGTTAGAGGAAGCAGGGCGACACCGGAGGGAGCAGATCCGCATAAGCCGATGCCTCCTCTATAGCGCCGGCTCCTGTCACAGGCGGAGTGATACCAAATGCACTCCGCCTGTGTGGAATCAATAGTGAAAGCGCGCTTCACTCATTATGGCCAGCGATTTGGTTAGCAAATTGCTCTTGGAAAGGTACGGCACCCCTGATTGCCCTGATCACCATATTTGTGTACATGTAGACTGTTGTACATGAATAAGTGTGGATTGTTGTACATTAAAAAAAATAAGACCTACCCGAAAATAAGACCTAGTGTGTTTTTTTGAGCCCCCAAAAATATAAGACTGTGTCTTATTTTCGGGGAAACACGGTATGCATCATGTGCATGATTTTTCCAATTATGGCATTAGTGGAAATATGCTTTTAGAGACTTTTTGGTTCATAAATACGTTTTGCTGTGTGAAAATCGCACGCACCTGGTGCGTGCGTGTGTTTAGGTTAGTAAATCACCTATGTGTCATTGATATTAACATGAAGCACGTATCAAGGACAGGCAGTAGGAGAGCTGTCAGCATAGTAAGTACACTACTAGAGAGCAGTGCTGGGGATAAAATCTATATTAACACTAAGAATAATAACTATAATACCATGTTATATTTTGATAAAATGAATAATGCTTTTGCACACACTTACTCTTCTAGAGTTTAAAGAGGTTTGTATTAGGGTTGACCATAATACAAACCTCTTTAAACTCTAGCCTTCATTTAAAATTTTTTGGAGAACCACAACCTCAGCCCTCCCATAAGGTTTTAACAGAGCTGAAAAACTGGGATTTGTGACTGCATCAGGCATACAGGGTTAACTTCAGTCTGTAGCAGAAGTTCAGAGAGCAGTAAATCTACACTGTAAAGATAGATCATCAAATGCTTCATACTGCACAGAGGGGGATCTGTGATTAGATAATCCTGCGGTCTGACTTTAGCCCTTCCATACTAGAAACATTATAGTTTAGGGGTCCCTCACATGGGCTGCTATGGCTATTGTTATGCCACTGGTGTCAACGTTGGAGCACTGGTTGGTGCTTGCACAGTACACAATGAAACTGTTTGGTGTGCCCTGAAGCCAGTGAGCTCTCAGAGAGGGCATTCAGTGCAGCAGGTGGTTTTGTGACAGGGAGATGAATCCTCCTGTCTCCTGACAAAGTTGACTATTTCACTTTTATAATTGTCATCGTCTGCCACCATTACCATCTCATTCCACCACTTCTGGCCTACCACCTTTACCATTTACTGCCACCACTGCTGGTCTGCCACCATCATCATCTCCTTTCACCATTACCAACTCATTCCTCCGCTGCCACAGTTAGCATCTGCTGCCATTAATAGCTCCTTCCACCGCTGCTGACCATGCCACTATTACCAGTTCCTGTCATCACTGCTGGCCTGCAACAATTACCATCTCCTGCCACCATAATCAGAGCCTTCTACTGCTGCTGGCTTGACACTATTGCCATCTCCTTCTACCACCACTGTCATGCCACCATTGACATATCCTACCACCACTGCTGGCCTGTCACCACTGCCATATTCTGCTGTCTTTACTGTAATTTCTTCACAGCTGGGTCTCAACTTTTTCTGCAGAGTCAATCTTGCATTTTGTTTTCTCCCTCTAAAACATGCATCCTGGTACCCCTCAACCAGTATGGATGAGTACCCTGGGTGCCCTCTAGCACTTATCACACTGTGACAAGGCATAGAACTGTCACTCCAAGCAAGAATGTGAAGCAAAATTACTGATTGTCACTGAGTCTGTCCATGAGAGCTTTACTGTTTCATAACACTGCATACACGTTAAAGGCATGTCCCAAGCATGCATTAGAAATGAATGCTGTTTTTCCTATGTCACCCTTAACGTCACATAAAAGACGCTGCCCCCACACTGCAAGGGTTAAGTGCTTGTTTTCATATATTACTGCACAGTGCTAAAAACTTTCTAAAGATAAATAAATAAATAGTGTTTAGTGCTGTGAAAAATAATCAAATCAGTGTAATAAATTAATTAAATAGTGACAAATAAATACGTACATAAATAAATGTAATAAATATGATAGATGGAATCAATTTTAAAAAATTATACACCTTCGACACATTTAGTAATACAAAATAAATTGTGACAATACACAAGATGAAAAAACAAATTAGCATATGCGAATAGGTATTACTACAATAAATCGCTGAAATTAATAAATATTCTAATAATAAAATAGTGAATCCAACCAATAGGTGTAAAGAGATACGATTGTTTGTGATGTAAATAAATTAATTGGATTAGTGTAACATAAATAGACATATGCATATAAAAATTTTGAATAATATCAAAATTAGATAAATTGTATGCAGATGAATGATAAAAAAGTTAAAAAAGAATGTGATTAACATAACATGCTAGAAAAGGGTTATACTAACCCCCCAGAAATCAAATATTGATGAAGTGGTTAAAACTCCACATTGAGCAAATAAATAACGGAAAGTGATTTAAACCAGAAAATGAATTAAAGACACATGTATATGTCTCATCCAGTGATTGGTGTAAAGCTCTATGTGGAAATCGCAGCTAGAGATTCCCCTCTTCGTGTGGAACACCCCCTGTGGTTATGCACTCACCAGATAAGTGATTGCAGATAGCATTCTAGAAACGGCTCCCCGTCCAAATGTTGCAATCTCATGTGGAGGCAGCTGAGGGATCCCCGTAAATGTCAGAATGAATGAAGCACTGCTTTTGATTACCGCTCAGACGCTTTCTGGCAGGTCTCCAGTCCAGTGCGCCGTGATGTTCACTTGCAGCAGTCCCGGCACCTCGGAGCTCCCCCAATCAGGACATGCACCAGAAGATCAAACAGAAGCCCTCATAGTGTAGTAAATGGTGAAAATTTATTGGAAATAAAATAGCAACTTACATTAAAAACTGCCGGCCGGCAGATAAAAAGACAGATGCCTTCAACTACTGGTCTAGTACATAGATAGCGTCAGTAAGGTCCGCCCATTGTTTTGTCTAGGGAGCTAAGATAACAGAGTTATACCCACCGAAAGCAAGATTCCATCTGGCTCCTAGACTGGTCCCTTCTAGCCTGTCTCCTCCTCTGCTTTAGAGATAGTATATCCCTCGGCGTGCTCACGTCTAATTCACTATATAGGACGTGATGACTCACTGGACCTTAGACCACTGGTGCGGAGTGGGATTAAGGCTGAAGGGACCAGTCTAGAAACCAGCCAGCATCATGGTTCAGGAATAATGGACTGTTATAGCTAGTTTCTGTTTTTTTCCTAGATAAGGATAAGATATTTGATACTGTAGGAGACTGCCCAGCATTCAACAGAGACAGAATAAGACAGAAGTGGGCTAAATATAAGGTCCCAATTTATATTATTAAGCATTTTTTATAGATACCCTATTTCCACTGTCTGTACTGTCTGTACTGGTATGGCTCACCCCGTCAGACACCGACTGCCTATAAGTGTATACTCCTTTTATGAAGTGACAGGCATGTACACAGTTCTGGTCATTTGCATTATCCGCCTGGATTGCTTTTGGACCATTTAGCTGGGCCCCCTGGACATCCACTGAGACCTTGGCTCTTGCCAAATTTGCTTTATGAATGATCTGGCTCTGGCACAAATGTATACTTTAAAGGGATATGAACATGAAAGTCAATGCACATGATTATTTGGGAGACTTTTGTCTATGCTTATCTTCAAGGACAACATCAGGTTGTGCAACATTTGTCAGACCTTATGCAAAATGCCAACCCACTGCCCAGTAAGAATCCATGTTGGAATGTAAGGACATTTTCAATGACCAGACCGATGACAACTGGTGAGGCTGTGTAACAAATGGACACTACACTATGGAAGGGAACAGAGCAAGTTTTTCCTGCTTAAAGGTAATAGGTAATTACAGGCATTTTCTGTTATAATCTGAATAGTACTTTGGGTGAAAGGAAATATTATATTTAGATCAGCAGTTAAGCCCAATATGAATGTGTACTAATTATTATAATAATCATTGCATTTTAGCCCTCATTCACACAAGTAGCAGCCGGCCTGTACAGATTCGTGCTGCGTGCACGGCCGTATTGGGCCGCTCCCGGGAAGGACAGGTGCTGCGTGTGATTTGTATGCAGCAGCCCGTTCTTCTCTATGGGGATACACTGCCATGCACTCACCCAAACTGCATGTTTGTCCCGGTGCGAGGGTGTGGGGGTACTCGGACGCAGCTCCGTGCAGTTCGGGTGAGCATACGCCTGCGTACTCCCATAGAGAAGAACAGGCTGCCGCGTACAAATCACACACAGCACCTGTCCTTCCCGGGAGCGGCCCGATAAAGCCGGGCACGCAGCATGGATCTGTACGCACCGGCTGTTACTCGTGGGAATGAGGGCTTAGAGTCAGAAGGGTTGATATACAAAAGGAAAAAAAGGCAGTTTACCCTCCAACTGAATTTTCACTTGGTAAGGGAATTATTAGTGAATGTGGTGAAAATTCAGTGCAAAGAATACCCAATCACACCAAAGAAATTGTAAACAAAACTGAATATTTTGTACTCACAATAAAATCTTTTTCTAAGTCAAATATGGGGCACAGTCCTGACAAAAATAAGCAATGTAGAATTTTGCTACTGCCTACAAGAGAAATGGGCAGTAGGCAAAAAAAAAATGCCTACACCTTTTAACCTCTCCCACGTCATAGCTGTCAGTTGTAGCAAGTAGTCCAAGAGGAATGAAGGAAAGGAGCTGTGTCCCTAAATAGACGTGAGTACACAAAATTCTGTTTTCTCTATTATCCACCTCTCTGAAGTTAAGAAACACAGGAAAGTTAAATAGCAGTTTAAATAAAGGGACTAGCATACATACCAGCTAGAAAAAACAGCCCCCAAAAAAAGAATAGCCAGCCACCTGAAGAACTTTCCTACTGAAACAATCATTAGACAAGGCAAAACATCAACTTTGTAAAACTTGGGCAAAGGGCCAGGTCCCAGCCTTACAAGTTTGAATCACAGAAAAAATACTTAAAGATGAAAAGCCAGGAAGTACTCACTGCTCTAGTAGTGAGGGCTGTAACAGGAACAAGGGGCACTTTATCCAGTAACTCATAGGCTTGAACAATGACCAATTCACTTTGAAAAATTAAATAGTGGAACTGGAAGCTGGACAACCTATCTAGTCTATTTGTCTACAAGACGCTGTAGCCAAAAGTTAAACCCTGATAGCCAACACGACATTCATAGAAACTTTTTTGGGATGAACTTGAGCAAAGAGAAGGCAACACAATTTCTTCATTAGGAGGAAAAGCAAAGACTACCTCGGGCAAGTAGGAGGTCCGTGGTCTCAAAACAACTTTGTCTTTGTGCAAGACCAAATGGGGTTCTTGACTTAATTAGGTTCAAATGTTTTTTTGTTTTTTTTTAAGAATGAAAAAACAAGTTTAAATCCCACAGATGGAGCAGAGATCAAACTTTAGGATCAAAATGCACAACCTCCCAAATGAAAGTGCAAATTAAATACTTAGAAGCATATAGTCATTGAAAAAAAAAACAGATAAATCAGATGTCTGACTGTTAATAGTGCTGACATTCAAAGGTTGTTTTACTCCTAACTAGGGATGAGCCGAACACCCCCGTGTTCGGTTCTAACTCGAACTTTCGAAAATGGAAAAAGTTCTAATTCGAACTTAGAACTCAATGCAAGTCACAAATCTAATAAAGAGGAGGGAAAACCCTAATTCTGCATGGGAAGAAAAGGTAGTACAAAAGTACCTTAGTAAATTTGCGCAGTATACTTACAACCCCCATGGCCCTGGTCCTGGAAATAAAGGAATCCCCAGACAATATTGGTTGGACCTTATTAGTGAAGAGGCAGTACAAGGAATACAGATGGACATCATCAGAAAGAACACCAGAAAAACATTAGAATGGGGACTGGGAAAATATGTATTCATAAGCCTGAAGTAAATTTCCAGGATTTTTAAATATTCAGCATGAATCTATAGCATATAGTTCTCCGAAATTCCAGCATAAACTAAAAGGAGCCATTTATTCTCCTAAGTATACTAAGCGAAACTGACAGATCTGAGGTGGGAAGGGGTATACCTTTACAGGGGCAGGCCTTTAATTTATTTTTTGCCTAGTGTCCATTTCTCCTGTAGGAGAGCAGAATAACCCTGCATTGCTTAACCACTTCAGTACCAGTTACACTGCCTTCGTGGTAATTTACCAGTGTTTAGTGCTGTGATAGTATGACCAAGGATTACTCCATCATGCAATACTGTACCCAAATTATTCAAATTATTTTGACATAGTTTTTGAGACCGATAGAGCTTTCTTTTGGTGGTATCACTTTTATAAAAATATTTACTATATAAAGAAAAAAGTCCATAAAAAAACCCTTCCTTTCCTTTCTCTTATAAAAACAGAGCATCAGAGCTGTGTCCCTCAATGAACGATAGAGAACTTATTTTTGCTTGCTTATGATTGGATGCTAAAAGTCAGCACAGCTTCACCTCATTCACTAAATTAAGGGAAAAGAAGCCTATTTAACTTTAGGAAACAACCCCACAGTGGTCAAACTGTTGATATAACTATCTTTTATTTAATTTTTTTAATGAATGCTTGTTAAAGAAAAAAGCAGGTGGCAAATTGCATTCGGTATATTTTAAGTGGAAATAAAGTGCATTGGCTCTTAATAAAATTATTAATGAAAAAAATAATATAATTTCTGCTAAAAGAGGGGATAAAGAATACTTGAAAACTAAAGGGTAAAGTGACATTTCAAAGGAAAGCAGGCATCAGGTGGCAGAGCACTAAATATATAAATATGCATGTTGCTCAGTGACCTTTTCGAAGGTTTCATTACAACACTGCAAAACTGAGTAAATTGCTACAGAAAGGCTGATTTAAATTTAGGAAGGTCCTATTGGCTTTAATTGAAGTTTTTACAAATTTAATGGAGTTGTTGTGCCCTGGTTTTGCAGTCCAGAAACTTTAACAAATGACACTGGCTACATAAATTAAATAGCTGTATAGCAATCCTGTAAGAGTCATTATGTGTCATCATTCATCTGGCATTTTATGGTGCATGAAGGAGCCTTGGTCTATGGTAAGGCTTAGAGCATGCAGCCCACATTCTCTTACCTTATTATCCAGTTTTAAAAAGAGTTAAGGTGGCCACAGACAGGCAGATTTCTCACCAAAACGTTCTGGCTCCTGCTATGGCTGTCTGGAGCTCGTTAGCAGGGGAAACCCTGTGGTGTTTAGCAGACCGATTGTCTGGGGAAGGCAGGGTGGATGTGATGGGATTATAATCTGATCTCATAACTTGCTGTATAAAAGTTTGTGCAGTTGCTCAATAAATCAGAGTTTGTTTCACCCTACACTTGAGTCTCGACTAGTGACTGGGAAAACTGGGAGCTACAGATCAGAGGGTTTGCATAACTCCTGAGCAAGGAAGAATACAGCGGCGGACATACTCATCCCGAGTAGCGGGGTCTATCACAGTGGCTATGTTTGTTCCCCATGGTCCCTGTGTGTTGTAAAGTAGCCAACGCTCTAAGCTCACTCCCATGATGGACCACATTCTGACATTTAAAGGGTTATTCACGAAGGAGCTGAAGGATTAAGCGGAAGCATCGTCTAATCCTTCAGCTCACTTCGGCCGTCGGAGCCGAACCGAACACATACAGTATGCTTTGCCTCGGCTGATCCAAAGTCACAGCTGAAGCGGGGAGAATGGTCTGCCAAAGCAGACCGTTCTCCCCGCAAATGTTAACAACTGGGCGGAGTCTTAGGGGGACCCCACGTTTTTTATTACCCATTATTGGGGGTGGGGTTCCTCCTTAAAATTCCTAACAGACCTAAAGGGTCTGGTGTGGTTTGGGAGGGGGACCGCATGCCTTTTTTTTTTTCTTTTATTAACTTGTAATTTTTTTATTCCTCTTATATACCTCTGAGGCAGCGAACAGAATAACTGAGTCGAATGCCGTTCGGGGACATTCGGCTATTCACTCACTGCTGTTGGCCCCTAGGAGAAAATGGCAACGAGTGAACTGCTGGAGATTCAGCTAAGCCAATCCAGATGTTGGATCAGCCGTGTCGAACGGCTGGGCTCCTTCAGTTCAGCTCAGCCAAACATGCTGAGTATGTTCGACTGAACCGAAGCCAGCCAAAGCTGGACGATGTACGGCTGATTTTAGCTGATGTACAGCTCAAATCAACCGTACAGGGCCGAAGTGAATAGCTGAACGCGAAAGTTTACTATAAAGGGAATGGGCATGAAGCGATAGCTACTTTACAACACACACAGGGATCATGGGGTAACAAAAGTAACCATCCTCCAGAAGGAAGGACAATGGCAGCACAAATTCAGAGATGATTTGAGGATCTACAGCTGAATGATGCACAAATAAGCTATACTTTAGTTCAGATACTAAAATTCATTTTTAAAATGTAACTCCTGTGTTTAGTGTCAGTAGAGAAGGACATGATCAGCTATCTGTCTTAAATAGTTTATTCAAAAATATTTCTTGTGATAACAAATGCTTCTAACATTGTTTACCATGCCCCCTCCCACCCCTGAATGCAGGGAGCCGGCCGGCTTGCATTCCAGTGCGTTCCAGAGGCCTGGAACGCGGAGTTTGTGGTGTGAACCAGCCCTTAGGCCTCGTTCACACCAGACACAGTGCGTTCTGGACTGATTCAGGCCAGAACGCACTGCATCGCGTTGCGGCCGGCCCACTATGTTGTGGGGCAGGAGGGGACGTGGCGGTCCTTTGAAATGAATGGCACCGTAGCCACGCTCTCTGGCCACAATATGATCGGGCGCATGGGGACGCAGGGCATGTGAACAAAATGCTGCAAGCACTATTTTGTTAGGACTGGACCGGACCACAGGCATCATGCGCCTTGTGTTCCCGTGTGGCCGATAGCATTGTGGCCAGACGGCGTGGCTACGGTGCCATTCACTTCAATAGACAGCCACGCCCCCTCCTGCCCCACAACATAGTGAGCCGGCTGAAATACGATACAGTGCATTCTGGCCGGAATATGGCCGGAACACACTGTGTCTGGTGACTGATAGACTAGTCCTCATAATCACCTATACAATCTACATATGTGTCAGGCCTTGGTATCCTAATGAATTGTTAGCAGGTTGTTGTCAAATATGTGAACACATTAAAAATTAGTTCATGGTTGAGTTTTCCAGCAGTTCCCTTGTGTGAGCCTCTAGCTATTCCTGTCAGTCAGAGAGCAAGAGCCATGCCACTTGCTGGAGAAACACTAGAGATACTTGTTGGGTACACTGCATCAGTAAGCACCTACAGAGAGAATCTTCACCTGGTCCTCTCCTAAGGGAGCCACAAGAGCCACTATGAATTGTGTATGTTACAGTTATACAGCTTACAGGTTAAAGTAAGTTAACATTGCTACAGAAAGTTACATGTGGTTAATTTGAAAACTAAAGGCAGTTTCCCAACTAGCAAAGAGCATATTTGTTGTGGATACCGGTATATAAGGTGCAGCGATCTTTCACAGATAAAACTAAAATGCTTAATGTTTGGAATAAGATAAAATGAAGTGGTTTTATGATTTTGTTTTTAATTACATGTAGTTTTGTGAACTAAGCAATGATTATATTCTTTATATTGTGTCTTACATGTAAAATGTATATATTGTATAACCTTTTAAGAGACTGCTGGAAGTGTTTTCCATTCATGAATATATGTTATTTATCAGGGAATGTATCTTCATCTCAAAAGAAAAGGGCTAAGTGACACACTTTTTATCATGTTAAATGCACCATAAACACTCTTGTACTGGTATCATTACTAGGATTGTTATTATAATCTCAAAGCAGCAAGATTTCAGCCTACCCCAGAATAGCAGATGGAATATAAGAGCTAGACTTTGATTAGTGGTTATGGGAAAATACTGACAGTTTGAAATACTGATACTTTAATGCACATAGTGGGTTATTTTTACCTTATTTTTGGCATTTCACATATCTTTGCCGGCCACCACAGGGTTCCGTCACTTTCCCACACTGTCAGCATACAAAACTAATTAAGCCACACACTGCTGATCCACTGCGTTCAAAAAATTGATTCTGTTATCAGTGACAGAGAAAGCCAAGTCCTCCCTCTGACACATTTCATCCCCTACTGGGGCTTATATATATGTTATTCCTACCCAAAGAAGATATATCATTTTATGGCTATTTTGTATTTCTAAAAACTAGGGATGCACCGATACCGGTTTTTCGGTATTGAGTATGAGTACCGATATTTTTTTTCAGTAGTCGCCTATACTGAGTACCAGTGCCATGTGCCCTGATTATCAGGAAGTCGGGCGGCTGATCATGACCCATTGCCGGTTTCCTGATTGCTTGTATAGCCAGTGTTCTAGCGAAAGAACACCGGCTTTACTTGCCGAAGCTGCCTGGCTTCCTGACCAATCAGGAAGCTGGGCGGTGAGTCATGAGGTGCTGTCTGACTTCCTGATTGTTCAGAAAGCCAGGCTGCCTAGCAACAAGTGAAGTCAGCTTCCTAGCCAATCAAGAAGGCGGGCAGCATGTCATGACCCACCTCCCAACTTCCTGATTGGCTAGGAAGCCGGCGTCACTTCTTGCTGTGCAGTGTGGCTTCCTGACTATTCAGGAAGCTGGGACGCAAGTCATGACATGCTGCCCAGGTTCCTGATTGGTTAGGAAGCCAGGCTGCCTAGCAACAAGTGAAACCAGTTTCCTGGCCAAACAGGAAGCCGGGCGGCAAGTCATGACCCGCCTCAAGGCTTCCTGATTGGCTAGCAAACCAGCTTCACTTGTTCCTAGGCAGCCTGGCTTCCTAGCCAATCAGGAAGCCAGGAGGCGGGTCATAACCCTCCTCCCGACTTTCTGATTGGAAAGGAAGCTGGCTCCATGCTTCCTCGGCACTGGCGGTCAGAAAAGAATACACTTTTTCCCTTGTTTTGATTAATAGATTTTTTTTAGAAAAATAGCACAGCTGAAAAAATGCATTAAATAAAATTATGTATTTGTCCTTTATTTGGAAACATCTCACATACCTTGGATTTTAGAACATTTTCTGTACTTCTCAGCCTAAAACTACAAACTAACATTTACATATTTTTTCTCTCAAAGCTAATAGTGGTCACCTGGCATACAATATCACTGTCACTAAGTGTCACACTTAGTGACAGCGGTAACTTTAAATATCACTGTCATGAGGGGGTTAAATTAGAAAAATTATCCCCTTAGGGTGAAAAACTCAGCTGCAGATTTTCATTGTAAGGGGTTCATTTTTATAATAATGATAGTATAAAACTATATTTAAATGTATAATTATTAGGTTAAATTTATTTTATTTTTTTTACAATTTATTTTATTTTTTACACTGTCCACTATTTTTGTAAAAAATGTTTTACACTTTTTTATTTAATTATATCAAGCAGTCATTGAGAATGAATCTTACTATGACTGCTTGATAATTTATTTAATAGTTTTTTTAGTTATTATTAAGCTGCTCCAAACTTAGGAACAGCCAATAATAGCCTTAGTGAAACTAATCCTTACATGCTTATCCTGCAACATTTTAGGATCAGATGTCACTAAAGGCTACTGATCCATCCCAGAACAATCAGAAGCCTGCAACATTGTTTCAGCAAAAGAAACATGTAGCTAAATGTTTCTTGTGCTGGAACTTTAGAAAAAAGTCGTATATACTGTATTTCCTAATCTCTGTAAATACCAGCTGTCAAAGAGTGACAGCAAGAACAGTAAATACTGCTCTACTCTCACTGTCAGACTACAAATAAGGTAACTATTTGTAATTATTTCTTTCACCCATAGGGAAATAAACATTTAACCCCTTGGTGACCCTCTTGGCCAACAAGGTTCCCAAAGAACCTGGTGCCCATCAGCATCAGCTTTGGGAGAGGGACCTACATGTTTTGCCATGAAGGTCCTTGTTTAAATTGACACTAAACTCAGGAATTAAATCTTGAAAATGCATTCAAGTAACTATTAACAATAATGTATCTTATTTGTGCATCACTTAGCTGTAGACTGAGACTGTCCTTCCTTCTGAAGGATGGCTACTCCCCATGGTCCCTGTGTGTGTGATGAAAAGTAGCCACCGCTCTAAGCTCACTCCCTTGATAGGCTATAATTTAATACAAATTAGTAAACTAAACTAAGATCGTAGTCCATCACGGGAGCGAGCTTGTAGCCACCCCTTTAAGCCACCCTCCAGAAGGAAGGAGAGTGTCATCACCAATTCAGAGATGATTTGAGGATCTACAGCTGAGTGATACACAAATAAGATACATTTCTGTTAATAGTCAAGGTACTTGAATGCATTTTTAAGATTTAACTTCGATTTTAAGTCATTTGAAGTATTCCTGATCTTTGCAGCTGCTTTCTGTATATATGCAATCTCTTCAACAGCAGCCACATTTCATTGCTCAGGGTAGGTTTACTGATGATGACACTGCCAGAAAATGCCTGTCCGATTTCTGTCAGCACAGCAGCTTACAATGTCCACCAGAAGCACATGTGACTGGGAGCACAGATGGAGGACAGGAATAAAGCATTGTTACCCCATAGAAGAAACTTCTTGTCAGGGTTACCAGGCATTATTTGTATAAAAATAGTAAGCATGACTTTCAAAGTTAGATTAACATGTTAAAGGTGATATGAGATTTTAGTGATTGAGTTTCCATACATAATAACTAAGAATATTTTTCTAACAACCTAGCCACCTGCGGAAATTCACAAAGGGTTGCTTGTTTCTCACTACTGGATTTATAGACAGGAGCAATTCTGAGTGTTTATTTTTAGACAACAATAAGCTTGTGTTTATGTAGTATACTGCTGTGCATTTTCTGCAGCACTAGACTGCTAGCTATAAAAAGCTGCAAGACTTCAGACTGCACATCTTGGACTTTTTATTGGACTGAACATGGTTTCTGTTATCATTCCGCCTTAAGTGGAACATTTTATTGATTTCTTTTTGGATTTTCATATTAACAATATTTTTCTATAGCACTAAATCTGCATTCTTCAGTTTGGGACATCCCTCTCTGTGATGAGAATATTTGCAAAGCATAAAATCATATCACAAAAGGCTCCAGACTTGCCTGAAACAATGTTAAAAAGGTCTGTGGACGTACTCATTCATCCAGGTCATGGTATATCTGTATAAAATAAATAAATGCAACTGGATTTGCTGGATTTTTCTTGAAGACATTTCGCTGGTCATCCGACTAGTTTTCTCAATTCAGAATTCAGAATTTTATGCTGCGAAAAATTTAATGGCATACCAGTCTTAGTTCTTAGGGTTTAATATTGAGTTGGCCCACCCTTTGCCGCTATAATGGCTTCAACTCTTCTCGGAAGGCTGGCTGTCCACAAGGTTTAAGAGTGTGTCTATGGGAATGTTTGATCATTCTTCCAGAAGCACATTTGTGAGGTCAGGTACTGATGTTGGACGAGAGGGCCTGGCTCGTAGTCTCCGCTCTAATTCATCCCAAAAGTGTTCTATCGGGTTGAGGTCAGGACTCTGTGCTGGCCAGTCAAGTTCCTCCACCCCAAACACTTTATGGACCTTGCTTTGTGCACTGGTGCTCAGTCATGTTGGAAGAGGAAAGGGCCATCCCCAAACTGTTCCCATAAAGTTGGGAGCATGAAATTGCCAAAAATGTCTTGGTATGCTGATGCCTTAAGAGTTCCCTTCACTGGAATTAAGGGGCCAAGCCCAACCCCTGAAAAACAACCCCACACAATAATCCCCCCCTCCACCAAACTTTACACTTGGCACAATGCAGTCAGGCCAGTACCGTTCTCCTTGCAACCATCAAACCCAGAAATGTCCATCGGATTGCCAGACAGAGAAGCGTGATTCATCACTCTGGAGAACACGTCTCCACTTCTCTAGAGTCCAGTGCTTTACACTACTGCATCCTAAGCTTTGCATTACACTTGGTGATGTAAGGCTTGGATGCAGCTGCTCGGCCATGGACACACATTACATGAAGCTCTCTACACACCGTTGTTGTCCAATCTGAAGGCCACACGGAGTTTGGAGGTCTGTAGCTATCGACTCAGCAGACAGTTGGCGACCTCTGCACACTGTGTGCTTCAGCATGCGCTGACCACGTTCTGTCATTTTACGTGCACTACCACTTTGTGGCTTAGTTGCTGTTGTTCCCAGTTGCTTCCACTTTGTTATAATACCACTAACAGTTGACCGTGGAATATTTAGTAGCAAGGAAATTTCACAGATACACTTGGATACACTGAGAGCGACCCATTCTTTCTATTCCTCCTAGGATGTTCAGGATTATAACAAGTTCAAACCCAAGGTCCTGGCACATGTGGCCCAATCAAACCCAATCATTCAGTGCCCTGCATCTTTACCACTGGGCATACCAACCTCCACATTCCCAGATGTGCAATCTCACCCAAACATTGTTGAAGTCCAAGGCTGATAGTATTGAACTTTACTGTAAAGGGGATTACAAAAAAGCTGATATCAGTTCAAACCTTTTTTTTGAAGTTATTTTGCTTCCTTTTGAAAAATACATGCAATCTTGTAAATAATGCAGCCCTGCAATAGTTTGTTTGTTTTTATATATCTGCTTGGAGTTCAGCTTTAAAGTGTATTTCCAATTTTGCTGCCAAATTAGGATAACACCTACTTTATATTTGTTATACTGTATGTTCCCATTCACATAGAATAAATATTAAAAAATTGCAGCTTACCTTTTTAAATGCTCTTTGAAAATTCCAGGACTGAGAAATCCTGCTTAGTTTTCACTGTTTAGGGGGTCTGGGGAGTTTTTTTGTCTTAATTAACTCTGTGTGTACTGTGCTGGCAGATTTCATTATCACCTATAAAGTAGATGAGCAGGACTGTCTGTCCCTGAAGGGTTAAAGATTATAAGTTATTGCATGGTAATGCAGTGAAAAAAAGGTGTCCCGCATTGTCCTCTTATCTGCGGACAGCCATATATTCTATTCACTAGAACCTGCCTGTAGTATTCTATGCAGTGGTGTATTTTGATTGTGCATTGCCCTAGGCAAGACTAAACTTGGGCACACCCCTATCTAAATTTGCCCCACCCCTTCCTGTTTAAGGCATTTTGCGTAACCTGTCAGTCGCTGGATACAATACCCACGCTGTATCCAGATTCTGACAGGCTGCGCTATTAGCAATGCAGAATACATCCAGCTATAAAGAACTAAAAATCCCAGCAATACATTATACAGCAATGCACAATAATATGAAGCTAAATACTCCGTGTTGCTCCGGGTGGTGGCCTGATGTATTCAGGCTCTAAAGTGGGCTGTGCAACATCCTAGGTGGGCTGTGCTCAGACTATGGTGGACTGTGTGGCGTCTTAGGTGGGCTGTGCAGCAGCACAGGTGGGTTGTGCAGGCTCTTAGGTGGGCTGTGCAGCATCTCAGGTAAGCTGTGCAGGCTCTCAGGTGGCTGTGAGGCATCTCAGGTGGGCTGTGTGGCCTCTCAGGTGGACTGTGCATGGTATAGGGTTAACTGTACAGTGTCTTAGATGGACTGTGCGGGCTCTTAGGTTGGCCGTGCGACATCTCATGTCAGAGATACCGTGCACGGAGGAGGGCGCATGCACGCGGCGTGTATGGAGGACGCTCCGTAATCGCGCTCCGCACCCTGCCGGGACTTCACCCTCTATAGCCCTACGAATAGCCACCGTACCGCAGCACACACAACTCCCGAGTGTCCCCACTACCTCCGGGAACTCGGACATGGCAGGCACCGGCTCCACGACGCGGCTACGCGGCCGCTCCATCAAGGATCCACAAACACGTTCAGCCACCAAGATGGCGCCCGGAGAGCCTTCACGCAGGACCCAGAGGCAGCCCTCTCCCCTCTCAGCCAGTGATGCAGCAGATGGGGATAGCAGGCACAGCTCTCCCTCCCCAGAACGTCCTTCTGCCTCACAAGATGCCCTACTCCGTCGAATTGACAGAATGCTTCAGAAGGCCCTGCAGCACACCTCTAAGCAAATCACTGACAAGGTGACCAGGGAGATTAGGGAGCTGGGCCAGCCCACAGCAGAGCTGGAGGCCTGCATGGACACTGTAGTAGCGGGTGTGGACCACCATGACTGGGAGCTAGAGCAACTTCGAGATGACAACCTGGATCTGACATCTAAACTGGAAGATCTGGAAAACCGGTCCCGCAGATCTAATCTGCACATCCGGGGCATTCCTGAGTCTGTCCTTGACCTCCAGGCCACCGTTACTGCACTACTACAGGAATTGACGCCAGCAATACCCGTGGAACGCCTGGAATTTCAGAGGATCCACAGGGCCCTCACACGGCAGCGGAATGACGCCCCCCCCCCGAGACATTGTGGTGAGATTCCTGTACTTCCGCTCCAAGGAAGCTATCCTCCAAGCGGCCCGCAAATCCTCCACCCTTGCATTCCAGGGCTACGACTACCAAATCTTCGCTGACCTCGCTCCGTCGACCATCGCGAAGCGACAGGCGATGAAACCGGCCCTGTCTGTACTCCAGCGCCACGGTGTGATGTATCGGTGGGGTTTTCCGTTTCGCCTGCTGTTCACCTATCAAGGTCGCCAATTTCATTGCACTACCCTCCCCGAAGCGATGTCCTTGTTGGAGGACATTGGCCTGTCAGCTGACCCCGCCGCCGGCTCACATTCTTCCACGGGGCAACGATTGATCTCGACCCACTTATCACCTTCCTTGGCTCCGGCATCTCCGCCTGGGAGCAGGCCTCCTCTTCGGAACACCTCCACTTCGCCCGGATGATGGCCCCCGGGGACCCCTGATCTTTTTCTGACTTGAGTCCTCCAGACTCACGACCCTCAGGTCCCTCCATGGTGCCTCGGTCCATGGATGCTGGTTTAACAATTTTTCTTTTCAGTGACTGATGGACCTCAGCAACGGCCGGTTGCCTTGTTATTTGGTTTAAGCTTAAATGGTTCCACGGCTGTCATTGTTGTTTTGCATGTTTAGACGTATGCGTGGTACAGGTTTATGTTGTAGCTATTTTCTCATGCCTCTGGTGGTCCCCCGGCTTGCCCCTGGGCTCCCTGCAGAGTCCAGTAGAGGTCCGGGCGGACCAGGGTGACCACCTCCTGCATTACCCGGGTCCCACTGGCAATGTTTTAGAATTCTCATGATGCTACCATGGGCCCTTATCTGTTATTTGAATATCATATTATGGTCAATGTGTGGTATGATACTTCCGCTCTCTAGTCCCGGCGGGGCGGTCACTGCCCCCCCCTTGCCACCTAGATGGCCGGCTACTGCCGTCCTAGTGGTTATGGTTCTGCCTGGGGGTGTGGGTGTTAACGATTCATTTGCCCACCGCGCCCAGTCAGAGTAATGTTTTGCTCTCATTTCTGTCTTTCTCTCTCTTCTCTCCCTCCTTACTCCCCCTCCTCTTCTCCCCTCGCACCCTCCTCTCTGCGGGCTTGGTTCAGCTACTGCACTTCCTGAGGCGACATGCACACATTCTAGCAGTCACCCAAACGTGACAATGCCCCCACTAACGTTCTTATCCCTTAATGTTAAGGGCTTTAACTCTCCAAATAAAAGGACAAGGGCTTTTAGTCAATTTTGCTCCTCTAAATATGATGTTGTTTGTTTACAGGAAACCCACTTCTCCCAATCCTCGGAACCGAAGTACTTCCACCACCACTTCCCAACGACCTTCACGGCCAGTGCAGCGACAAAGCATCGTGGAATCCTTATTGGCTCCATCGGCGTACCTGCTTCGACAGTCATAAGGTAATTTGGGATCCCTCAGGCAGATATCTCTTAGTACAGGGACTACTCCAGGACCAAGAGATAACACTAGTTTCCTACTATGCTCCCAACACACGACAGGTCCGCTTCCTGACCCATCTATTGAGGGTGGTGGACTCACATGCCAAGGGGACAGTGATTGTCTGCGGGGACTCGAACCTCACCCTCTTCCCGAGCGTGGATCGGTCTAGCACACATACCCCCCTCCCCCCTCTTCTGGCGCGTTCCGCTCCCTCATCTCTCACCACGGTCTCTTAGACGGCTGGCGAGAGGTCAACCCCTGCACCAAAGACTATACTTTTTACTCTCACCCCCATAAAACATTCTCCAGAATTGACCACATATTTCTCTGGCCAGCTTTGGTACCTAACATACGACAATCCACCATTACTCCCTTCCCCTGGACCGACCACAGTGGAGTGACATTGCAGCTTACGGCCTTGTGGGCCTCTCCTACTGATAGAGCATGGCTCCTGAATGACCTTCTACTGAACAACAAAACCACAGGTCATGCGATCCAATCAACATTAGCCGACTACATCTCCCTGAACTCAACTCCCGATGTGTCCCCCTTGACGGTGTGGGAGGCCCATAAGGCAGTGATGCGAGGCCGCTGTATCCAGCTGGCCTCCGCCCAAAAACGGGAGCGGCAGCGCCAACTCCGCAACCTAGAACTGGATTTCCAGACAGCCGCGGCAACCTTCCAAACCCGGCCCACTCAGGCCAACAGGACACGGCTAGATGCGGTGACCCGCGAGCTTAACTTGATTCTTTCAAGCCAGGCTGACCGTAGTCTGCGATACAGAACCCACAAATTTTATCTTAAAGGTAACAAGCAGGATTCTCTATTGGCCCGTCGCCTGCGAAACACTGACCTCACATATAAACCCTTACGCATCCGCAACAGGACGGGCGTTATGACGAGCGACCCCTCGAAAATACCAGGCCACATGCCCTTGGCATTGGGAAAGTGTTTTTCCAGTGTAGGACCCCCCGGAAAAGGACCTTTTCCCCATGCTGATGAGGACAAGGGCCTCTTTCTCACAATCCTGGCCCGGTGGTTGAGGGGGTCTGCTGGCAGGCGCCTCATCTGCATCTGGATACCCCCTTGCATACCCAGATGCCGCTCCCCCTTGTGAATGAGTAAAGGGGCAGTTGTACCTCTACACATTCACTAAAGAGTTATATAAACACATAAAACTTTAGAAAAAAAACCTTTAATTGAACAAAAAATACAACACAAGTTTTTGACAATTCCTTAAATTAAATTATTTTAAAAAGTCCCTTCTGTCAATCAGCAGAGGAGTGGACCTAAGAGATAACGTTCTCTCTCACATCTGCTCTTCTGCTAGTTGACATCAGGCAGGGGGCGGAGCAATAGTGTCACGATACCGTGCACTGGTGTCCCCACACCACATGCAGTATAGTTTATTAAACACATCAAAATCATAAAAACACAAGAAACCCCACCAACACCCACATGTAACAAAGTAACCAAACTAGAAGCGAAAAGCAAAATCATACACAGACGACAACAGGGCAAGCGAACCTGTGGTGCAGGGCAACAAGAGGGGAGCCACAGATCAATAGTCAGGGTTCAACAGGCTACAGGATACTGGAAACAGGATACAGGTTAAGGCAACAGGTCACATGACTCAGGATACTGGACTTGGGATACAGGACTCGGGATACAGGACTCGGGATACAGGACTCGGGATACAGGACTCGGGATACAGGACTCGGGATACAGGACTCGGGATACAGGACTCAGGATACAGGACCCTGGATACACGTTAGGGCGACAGGTCACAGGACACAGGACTCAGGATACAGGACTCAGGATACAGGACTCAGGATACAAGTTAGGGCTACAATACTGTGGCACCAGGCTCACTTCAGGGAGGGATTAAATACCCTCCCAGATCATCAGCAGGTGGTGCTTAATTGCTGACACCTGCGGTGAGCCCTGGAAGTGCAGGACCTGGTTCCAAAGTCACAGTGCCACCTGGAGGCACTCAGGTGCCCGACAGCCACTGGCTGCCTGGAGACACCTGCAGGTGAGCACTGGAAATACAGGATATGCTCCAGCGCCACCTGAACGTGTTCTGGTCCCTGACGAATAGCTAGCTTGCTATTGGCTATTATATCACAGAAATCACTGCGCTGGGAATGTGTGCCTAACTACCTGATTGGACCAGCCGCAACAATGTGTATAGGTGAATAAATGTAAAGCAAATATGTTGCGCTCGGTCTATGTGAACCAACTACACATTAAAGTGTTAATAAACAAATCTGTGTAAAATTACGACAATACGTGTGAAAAAATATTGATGCAAGTGAATTATTTACATATGACTAGAAGGTTCAACACACAAACATAATAAGAATAATAAAAAAAAAATCAACACTGGAACCTCCAGAATTAGTGCCAGTGATCAACCTCGTTGGTTCGGCATGTATATCTCAAACATGCGAACCTCTAGCTAGCGGTGTAGTAAAACAACACAGAAAACTTACATTTAAACCGTGATATTAATTCAAGCTGTGAACAAACTTTGAGAAGGAAGAAGGGGCTCTGTGGTGGCCCTCCAATCCTCCTAAAAAAAACGTGCAAATAAATCAAAACTCTACTGTCATTGTTGTTTTGCATGTTTAGACGTATGCGTGGTACAGGTTTATGTTGTAGCTATTTTCTCATGCCTCTGGTGGTCCCCCGGCTTGCCCCTGGGCTCCCTGCAGAGTCCAGTAGAGGTCCGGGCGGACAGCAACATCGATAACACCTGATCGACAATTCCACATTCTAGTACAGAATAAGCTCCAATTTGGCTATATCCCAATAGAAGATAATGGTAAATGTATAATGTATAACTGTAGGAGCCCGTGCCTCTTAGTAATGCATATAGCTCTACTGTACGGGAATTCCACAGGTGTATCCAATGCATTAAATCGAATAAGTCAAATGTATTGGGTGTGCGCATATAGACATTACACACCAATACCTATAATTCTATTTTCTTCTGTGTGGGGAGGTTTACGATATATAGCTCTCCATTAACAGACTTAAAGTGACATTAAACCCTCAGATTTTTTAACATAAAACAATACTGTAATGTGTGCCTTACTGTAATCCATGGTTGTTTGCCTTCTCTTTGCTGCTCTTCCTTTTAAATATGTATCTGTTCTCATGCTTGGAGAGAACTTCCCTTTTCAGCAGACTGCCTTGTCTCACACGGTGTCTGTGTATAGGCTGTAACCTGGGCCAGCACTACAGGAAAAGGCCCTGAGCTGAAAGGGGAAGTTCTGCCCAGCATGAGAACAGATACATATTTAAAAGGAAGAGCAGCTAAGAGAAGGGAAACAACCATGGATTACAGTAAGGCACACTATTGTTTTATGTTAAAAAATCTGAGGGTTTAATGTCACTTTAATAGTTTTGAAACGACACTATATCTAGCATATTAAAATAGAAGGACTAAATATAAATCAGCTCCTCTGCTGATTGACAGAAGGCAGTGGGCGGGTGCATTAGCCATGAAAAGTTCAAAGAGTTTTTACCTGTCTGCTTTTGACTATTGCAATTTAAAATAGCCAATAGCAGAATGGCAATTGCTCACCGCAGAGGAGCAGACCTGAGAGAGAATGTTTTCTCTCATGTCTGCTCCTCTGTGATTGACATCAGGCAGTAGGCGGGTGCATTAGCCATGAAAAGTTCAAAGAGTTTTTACCCCATGTGTGGCGCTCGAAAAAGGTGGGATGAGTGGTGGTACTAGGTGGGCACCATGTTCGTGAATGGAGCGTGGGGGAATTTTTAAGGAGAGAGTTTGAAGGAGGGGGGTGAGGGGGTGTGGGTTGGGGGTTTTTAATTTTGTAGAAAAATGGGAGCGTCTTTTTTGCTCTGCAGGTGTGCAGCTTCCGTGGTGTTCGGACCGTGGTGTCCAACAGGTATACTAAAGGAAACAAAAATTGGAGAACGGAAGCACCACTACCTGGCGCAATAAATGTGGTGGGGCCTGGTGAGAGGGATAAGTGATGTACTCACCTATGGTAGGTGGATCATTCGCTTTTAGGACGGCCGTGAGATGGAATGGAGCAGTTGCGGGAGACGGTCCTTCTTGGGATGGGTGGTGTAGTGGTGTGATACAAAAACAGGAAGGTAAGATGAGGGAGGTGAGCACAAGAAAGGAGAGATTTTGTAACTCACTGCGAGAAAAGTGAAAGCTGGCTCTCAACAACGGATGTGGGCTCACGTAGAAGGCTGCAGGATGATCCTCTGGATGGGTGCTGGCGTGGCAGTCCTGCTGGACGTCCGCGGTGTCCGGTGCTGGGGAGAGACGCGGTGCTGGAGGGTAGTGTAGATGCCGAGGTGTTGTGATGGCCCCCTGATATGCCTGCTGGAAGGGGGGTGAGGATCCGGAGTGGAGGCGGAGGTGGATGAACGCTGGGTTCTCGATCAGCTCTGACACATCGGCTTGAAAAATAAGGTATTGCCTTCGAAACGCGTCGCCAGCACGAACCCAGGACCCACTGAGTGTTTGAAACACTCCATCTCTCCACCGAGCCAACTTCTCCTGACCCTTGGGCTCCGCCCCCTCTGCCTCTCCACACCTCCGCACCGTCATCGGAAGACGACAGTCTGAGGACACAGACTCGCCGGACTATCAGGAGGACCAATCGTCCATCCACCTCCACTCCGGATCCTCACCCCCCTTCCAGCAGGCATATCAGGGGGCCATCACAACACCTCGGCATCTACACTATGTAATGAGCAATCTAAACGCACAATCCAGATGCCATCAACAGCGTGTGTTGTCAGAATGGGTATGCTTTGCATTCCAACTTGCAAATTGTCAAAATGAAAAAAAGAAGGGTCAGAAGTTAGTTATATACAAATAAACTTTATTCAAAACAAATAAATAAAACAATGAAAACAGACAATACTAGCATTTCTCATATTCAGGATTGTATTGCTTGTAATTGCCAGGACACCTCCCCCTCAGGTGACATAAAATAGGCAGCAAACTGGTCCCTAATGTTGGCTCCATGTGTGGTACCACGGCTGCCACTCCAATTTGTACTCTCCATGTAATGCATTAATGAATCCTCAAAATTGAATCCATCTCTCTGTCGTACAAAATTATGAAGGGCACAAGCTGCCTTAACCGCAGAGATGACGTTCTCCAATTTGAGGTTAATTGGAGAGTGTAGAAATCTCCATTTATTGGAAAGTATTCCAAATGAACACTCCACCACCCTGCATGCTCTGGTAAGTCTATAATTAAAGACCCTCTTCTGAAGACTCAGTCCACGGCTTGAGTAGGGCCTCATAAGATGCTCACCCAGAGCAAATGCCTCATCTCCTACAAAGACGAAAGGCATAGCAGGATCACAGGTGCCAGGCAGCGTGGTGTTCCCCGGAAGGTCCAGATCATCTCGACGCAGCATTTGTCCAAAGTTTGAATGTGCGAATACCGCCGAGTCAGAGCTGCTTCCATAGGATCCGACATCAATGTACCTGAAGCAGTAGTTGGCATCAGCTACAGCAAAAAGCACAATCGAAAAAAACTTTTTATAATTAAAAAACCGATTGCCACTCCTCTTCGGTTTGATCACACGGATATGCTTTCTGTCTAGCGCTCCCACACAGTTTGGAAAATTGCAGGTTTTCGCAAAAATTTCCGCTGTTTTCACCCACTCCTCCTTGTTTGGTTTTGACATCACAATATCACCAAGGACATCCCATATGGCACAGCATGTTTCTTTGATGATGTTGCTGGCTGTCAATTTGCCGATCATGAAGGCATAGTGCAGACTGACCAATGACTGTCCAGTTGCTAAATACCTAAGATATGAAAAATCAAAGCAACATCAAATTAGTTCATTTTTAAATTTTGTTTCAACCGTCACTATCCTAAAAAATAAGTGGAAGAGTTTGAAGGATGCCTTCATCAGACACAGGCGCAAGGAAAGGGAACATTGCAGTGGAGCAGCTGCCTATGCTCCCTCAAGATACATACACTCCGAACAGCTTTCCTTTTTGATACCATGGAAACGTGTGGAAATGCGTAGGTAGTAGGTCACGTCATTTACAATGTTTATGAGGGTCATGGATATTGTTTTACCAAACATATAGAGAATAATATATTGCACATACTAATGTATTATTTCCTAATGACAGCACCGACAGTAGCTGGGAGCCTACTCGGAGGCAGGAAGAGGACGAGGAGGAGGACACTGGCACACAGGCAACTGAGCCCGGCCCCTCCACAGGAGCACAAAGTCCGCCGCCACCAAATCCCACACCACCAACACCACCAACACCACCACCACCAACACCAACACCGTCTTCCCAACCAGCCCTGGCACCTGTCCGTAGGCGAAACATTTGCAGGCCCGTAGGCGGAGGCCTGAAAGAGATGATAAAACGCATGAATAAAACGCGCATATAACAAACGCCCAGGTGTGAACCCAGCCTTAGTGAATGAGTAGAGGTACAACTACCTCTTACTCATTCACAAGGGGGGGCAGCAACTGGGTGCCTCCTTTATGAAAGGTGGTATCCAGATGCAAATGTGCCTCCTGCCCGCAGACCCCCACATCCATCAGGCCAGGGTTGTGGGGAAGAGGCCCTTGTCCCTATTGACATGGGGACAAGGTGGTTTTCCAGGGGTTCCCCCCTGGAAAAGCACCCCCCCAATGCCAAGGGCATGTGGCCT
>NW_017306317.1:206331-241535 GCF_000935625.1 Nanorana parkeri
CCCCTCCTACCCTGCCAGGCTTCTGCCTGGATTAAGGGTCTGGTATGGGATTTTAGGGGGCACCACATTTTTTTCTTTTGGCGTTGGGGTCCTTCTTAAAATTCCTACCAGACCTAAAGGGTCTGGTATGAATTGTTGGGGGAACCGCACGCGTTTTTTTATTATTATTTTGTGGACTGTTTAACACTTTAGTATAGTCTGTGACAGCTGTCAGATTCTTTGTTTTCGGGTTTGGAATGTCAGCAAAGAAGCAGAAGCTGTTACAGAAAAACACATATGTCTCAGCTTCTTTCTTTGTTCACATTTTGTAACAATATTCTGTTACTTAGTTTACATTGCAAATACAAGTCCAGAATGTCAACAAAGAGCAAAGAGGCCGGAGAGCTGTAAATGACAGATCTTCCGCTTCTCTGTTTCCTTCCGAATGAAATTTGAATGTATTTGGATCTCGTTATCAAACATTCGGATACGTTTTGAATCATTATTTCTGTCATTTGCAAATGCTGTTCTTCCCCCTGCAGGTTGCTGAACTGTTTTGAAAATGCTGCTGCTGTGCATGGCAACTGACAGGATATGTGACTAACAAAACTACAATTCCCATCAGCTGCCGTGGCGTGGGGACTTGTAGTAGACTCATTCTTCCTCCCGTCCATGTTGCTTAATGTCCATACCGTGGTGGAGACAGGGACAGGAGGAAGAATCTCTAGGAGCCAGAGCATTGCACCTGTGATCCACTGATCGCAGTTGTATTGCTTTACTGGCACCAATGCAAAGAAATTATAAATGCACATTTTGTCTTTCATGAAGAGGTGTGCATTTGCTAAACATTTTTAAAGAGGAGTTTCCCTTTAATGGTTAACATCACACAGTATTCAGCTGGTAATTTTACATGAGCCAACTATTCACAAGTTTTAGTTCAAGATAACTAATTTTCATTCAATAAGGAATTCCTTCTATTTACTGTAATCTGTGGCTAAACATCCCCAGCTTCAGAGATAAGTCCCACCTCCACAACTAAGCTCTGTCCACGTACTATAACACTATTTAGTGAGAGACCCCTTACTGACTAATGTTCCCCCCACTCATGCTGGATAGTGGGTGGTAGGTGGGGCACATAATTTCAAGTCAGAGAGCCCCTATTGAAAGAGAACACTTAAAGCTTCAGTCCACATTAAATTAAAGAACATAATACCAATTGATAATAGAAGATATATCTGCATTTTAACTTCTCACTTTCTGCGTTTTCTCTTCATGAGTGCTTGCCTTCCTGACAGGTGGAGGGGAACAGGAGAGAAAAGTAGGCCATTGAGTTAAATATTCAACTCAAAATCCTTTTACCCAAGGATGTTAGCTCATAGATGTACTGAGGTCTCCTCTGCCTCACTGTGCAAGCTGATTATAACCTAATACTTTCTTATTCAAAGGTAGTGAACAATGGACATTTAGGAATCTAGCAGAGCCATTTTAAGCATAAATCATCCACCAACAATCCCACAGGTAAAATATTTTTAATAGTTAATATTTACTCTATAAACGTAATACATATTATCCCCATGGAGATTCATTTTCTTTTTTTTTTTTACATATATTCACTCTATTTCTGGGGTTTCAACATACCACTTTTCTAACAGTATGAGGCACATTGTCACCTGTGCATCCTCCCCCTTAGAGTTATATAATTTTTTTTTCTTTTATATACTCTATTAAAATTAAAGGGAGATACCTAATTTCTTATTTACAAGTCGATTGACTATTGTAATGCCTTTACTTTTGTCTCCATTTGCATTCTTCTATCAAATCTCTCTGTTCCCTCCCTCTAACTAATAAATCCCTAAGCACCCGATTTGCCCTTATGCGGGCGGCTTCATCAGGGGTCTGTGTAAAAAAAAAAAAAGTGCTTGTGCTTTTGTGCCATCACCAGGAAAACAAATTAGCTGTAAATTGGAAATGAGGTACCTCCTGCTAAAATGTAATGGGTGCTAAAGGAAAGAGGGAAAAAAAGTATAATTAATTAAAAAGATTTTACTAGACTAAATAAAAGGGAAAATGTTTTTATAACTCTAAGTGGAGGATGCAGAGATGGCATTAAACGTAATACATAGCAAGTTATACTGGATTCTAAGGCAACACAAGCAGGCTATAGGTTTATTCAATAAGGTATCATGAAGAGCAAAGAACAAAAAAAGTGAACATTGCAGTAAGTCACAGCAATCAGCTTAAATGTAACTGAAAACAGGTTGGCATTACAATAAATGTTGATTTAATGCTATGGGTTACTGCATTTTATAGACTGATCTTTGCCTTCTTCAATAAGCGTAACCTAGCAATCTCAGTTTTCACACACTGTTAATGAACCTTTATACTAATTTTCTATAAACCCTGAATCACATTCAAGCTTCTAATGTTGTCTTATTTTAAGACAGTTGGCAATAGCATGTTCTTTTTGATTCATTGTCTCGCTATATTTCATGAAAATGGCCATGAATAGGAAGAGTGAGGGAAATTTGAGATATTTTTTGCCACTATAAAGAAGCAGTGTAAAATTAATTGTGTTATACTGTACTCATTTCTTTTTACAGCATCACTTCCACATTATCTTATAGTTATGAATGTCCTTTATTAATGTTGTGAAAGTATGGAAAACGTCAAACAGAATGTCTGCTACAAAACACCTCAACCTTGACATTGTTGGCTTGTTTTCTTTTTTTTTCCAATATAGATATATTTTATTTTGTTACTGTGGAATAGAAAACATATGTTACTCTTAGGTCTTAGGTCCTTCTGTTCTCTGTGAACAATGATTAAGGAAAAGAAAAAAGGATATCATCCTCTAAGTTGTGCGTTTCCACATGGATCCTGTGAAGTCAGTGTGAAAGGGGAGATGATCTTTCAATATTTATGGCAATCCTTCTGTTTTCTTCTCAACAGATGTCTATGTATACAGGGACAATACGAAGAGTGTGCAATAAACTTGAGAAGCTCCAAGTCAACGAAGGTCTCATGTAGGTCATGCCAGAAATCACTGCAAATTATTCTTAGTGAATATGTTCAAGAGAATCATTTTCTAGAATGTAAAATGTTGTATTCCAGACTGGTCCAAATCTGAATTAAGCTTAAATGATTTTCCTCTCCACAGGAGTATCATTTGTTGCCGCTTTGGTTTAATATACACAAGGAAGAATTAGAGAGACAGATGGGAATGCAGATCATGTCTAGCACTGCATGAAGTCCATATCTGCCCCATCTGTCCCTCTTTAACTTGAGTGTATAAAAATACTGTACATATACTTAGTGGGCTGTTCTTCTGGTCAATTTTTTCTGAGTGATCCCTGATAAAACAGTCTGTGAAAGTGTTTGACAATAGAATATTCAAATTTCTGAACATTCCTATATATTTCAGTTATATCATTTCAGTATGTTTTCATTCTCTGCATAGATTCAAGGTATTTTTGTCCAATGTAGTGTTCTCATATGATATGTATGAAGATGAACCAAAATGAAAAAAAATATATATGAAATGGTAAAACAGTATAACAGAACAAAACAGTAGTGAAATATATGGCATTCATACAGTAATAAAGATCATTATGGACCATTGTTGAAAGTGGCAGCAGATTTGAGGCAAAATAGAGAGAGCAAGAAGAACATCTACAGTTATTACAAATCAAATATTATAAATAGTCAGGGATATACTGTACATTTTATGAAAGACTCAATAAAGCATCACAATGGAATCTTCATTTTAATACATTGTACACTGAGTGTCATTAGAAGGCAACTGTAAGGTACCGACCACTTCTGCGCAGGTGCATGGTTTTCCGGGTAACTGGAAAATGTGCGCTAGTGCACATGAGTGCACAACGGACTTACGCACGGAAACGTGCGCACGTCAGGTGCACAGGAAGCGACACTTCTCCTGCAAATGGATTGGCCTATATAAGCGCAATTGCCATATCCTTAGTTTCTGGATGATCTTAAGCTAATTCCCTGTGCATCCTTGACTCTGCCTTGCTGACTTATTTCCTGTGTTTGACTCGGATTGCCTCTGACCACTCTTGATTGCTGCCTGCCTCCTGACCTCGACCTGTTTATTGGACTCCCTTCTGCCTCCTGTTTTTGTACTTTGCTGCTCGGCTGGCTTTGACCCCTTGGCTTCCATTTGGACCTTGATCCGGTCTTCTGCTCCCGTACCCTGCTGCCCGTCCGGTTTGATCTTGGCTCTGCTTGATCTGCATCCTGGACTTTCTACTCTGCATAGTGTCTACACCATTATTATTATTATTATTATTACATAGTATTTATATAGCGCCAACAGTTTGTGCAGCGCTTTACAATATAAGGAAGACATTACAGTTACAATACAATTCAAGACAAGATGGTAAGGAGGGCCCTGCCCCTGAGGGCTTACAATCTAAAAGAGGAGGGGGAAATGATACATGAGGTAGCTGTGGTAGCTGTGGGAATGAATTATGTGAGAATGTGAAGGATCAGTGGTTAGGTTGAGGTGGGATAGGCTTCCCTGAAAAGATGAGTCTTTAGGGAACGCCTAAAGGCAGTCAAGGTGGGAGATAGACGGACAGGTTGGGGTAAGGAGTTCCAGAGGATAGGAGAGACTCTAGAGAAGTCCTGGAGGCGAGTATGGGAGGAGTGGACAAGGGAGCTGGAAAGCAGGAGGTCAATGGATGAGCGGAGGGGACGTTTAGGGTGATACTTTGAGACAAGGTCTGAGATATATCCGGGGGCAGAGTTGTGGATGGCTTTATAGGTGACTGTTAATATTTAGAATTTTATCCTCTGGGCGAGTGGAAGCCAGTGGAGGGATTGGCAGAGGGGGGATGCAGACACTGAGCGGTTGGTAAGGTGAATGAGTCTGGCAGCTGCATTCATGATAGACTGAAGGGGGGATATCCTGTGTAGTGGAAGGCCAACAAGGAGGGAGTTACAATAGTCAAGACGAGAGATAACAAGGGAGTGTATGAGTAGTTTTGCAGTGTCATTGGTGAGGATGGGGTGTATTTTTGAGATGTTACGAAGGATGAAGGCGGCAGGATTTGGATAGCGATTGGATGTGGGGAAGAAAGGTGACATCCCTTGGCACTCGTGCTGCTCATTGTCACTCCTCCTAGGTTCCCATCATCAGGGTTGAGGGACACGAGCTGCAAGGGAAGCCTCCTTCACTATCGGTCTCCACTCGTGACAGCAACTATAATGCAGACCATTGATAAAAAATCCTAGGTTCACAAATTGTAAACACGAGTGTCAGGGATCCTAATTTAAATTCAAAATACAGTTATAGAAAATAAAATGTATTCTTTTTCTTTTCACTATTTGGAACTGTTTTCTAAGCAGCATTTATTTTATTACAAACCATTTTTGATTTAAGTTATATCCTTAACATACATCACAGCTATGACTAGGAGAAAATAAGGGTAATACAATTGGATGTAACTCTGTCACCTTAAAAATGTTTTCTAAGGAAAGGACACCTGCAAAATGACAATCATCATGACCTCCCCTGTGGGTGCTGACTTAAATGGTCTTTTTTCTGAAGAGCTGAAGCAAGCAAAAACACTTCTGCATCCAAACTTTTCTGGGTATAATAAAAGCCTGGTCCGCTAAGCACTGTGGTTTCTACAGGACACAGAAGTGACATAGCGGCCAGGGATAGTGACCACAGCACACAGTGGAGGATGTGGGCATCAGACACTTCCAAAAATGTTTGATGTAAAGATTCTCTAAGAGGCTGTAGCTCTTTACCAAAACCATAATCTGATATGGCACCCACTGGAAAGGTAAATATGAACAGTCTCATTTTGCAGAGATGCTTTAAAGCACAGACACCAGTATAAAGAAAACCTGTATTCAGAAAAATCTAGAGGCAGCCATTGCTGGCCCTATTTTGAAAACTTTTAGTACAGGTTTCCATGACATCACTTCCAGCACATCTAGTGATACAGGTAATAATGCAAAGTTAGATTATCCACTTTTTTCCTTCTGATGATATACCTTACCCTTGCATTTGATACCATAACAAGGTCATCAGCTTGTACCAATATACTGTACACTTTTGTTTTATTTTATTGTTTTTTATTTTTCATTCTGCCATTCTGTACTTGGTCTTCTCCTTATATTACATTGTTCATTTCCATCTATTTAGTCAATATTTATCTTAAATAGAGGTTTTTCTCTTCTCCTCCCCCCGCACCTGCCCCCCACTGCAATTTGAATGTGTTGAATCCTCCCCTATTCAGTCTTTTGGGAAATATGAACCAAGGACTTTTTTCTGACATTTAGTAGCTACACTGGGGGTTTGCAAACTTTTTTTTACCAGCACAAAAACTAAAATGTTAGTGACAAGAGGCGTAATTGTTTCATTTTACGTTGCATTAGAAAATAAATGTTTGAAAGTACAGCTGCGTTGAGCTAAAAGAATAGACAATAAAGGTAACAGTAAAGAAGCCTCCTGTTTCTGCCTGTAACTGGAAATTTTATAAAACCATTTCTCTTCAATGTGCAGAAAGACTCTTCTTAGTGTGCATACCAACCCACTTCCCTCCGTATTAAAGGAAAGCTTTCATTGTGTTTGACAGGTCATGTTGCTGCTTAAATTTATTTCATTTTCTGCCACTAGTATGTGTGGGGTTAGTAGTCAGCAAATATCCATCAAAGAAACCAAGGCCACACAGTGAGTGAAGTAAAGTACAAAGGCTGTTAGTCAGGCCTCACCAATGTGAAAGCTGGGCTTCATAGTTTGAGAAACAGGGCTCTATACCCTGAGCTTCAATGCCCCTCCTAGTGTCTTTATCCTCTGCAGCTGGGTCTCAAGGGAGAAGTCACTTCCAGTGACACCAATAATTAGATAATGATAAAAATGTTTTTGTCTAGTGCCATAGTGCCCTTGAAATCTTTTCTGCCACCCTAAGGCTATATGTTCTGCAACAGGCACAACCGCCACGTACGCAAATACATTCTTACATCTTCAAATTTTAATTTAATATTCTATTGTCTGGAAATTGTACTGCTATTTCATTGTTATTTCATTAATAGATTGCACTTTAGGTAACTAGGTAGAAGCATAATGTCTCTTGTATGAAAGGAGCTACCAAAGGTTCATACACACACAGGCTTTTTTTTTTTTAACTAACACTTGCTTGTAAGATGCACTGCATTTTTCAGGCCTTCAGGTCTTCATCAAGAGTTTACATAGCATTTAAATGAGAAACATCAGAAAGGAATTCAATATATATTTTCAAAAAAACTTCATGCCTTTCTTATTCTTCTAAAAGATAAAGGGGGGGATTTATCAGAACTGGAGCAGACAAAAACTGGAGCAGCTGTACATGGCAATCGATCAGCTTCTCTCTTAAGTTTGTTCATTTAAGATTTGAAAATGAAAGAGAGAGGCTGATTTGTTGCCATGCACAGTTGCTCCAGATTTTGGCTGCTCCAGTTCTGATAAATTCCCTTTAAAGAATTTAGGTACTAGATTAACTTAAAATATAAATGTTTCCACTTTTCTTTTTCCAAGAGGTAGTTTTAAGGGAAGTAGAGGATAACATTCAAAGAGCTCTCAAATGCTTAATAGCTGCTTACTATTCACTCCAATTATTATAAATGAAGGTGCAGCATTACAAGTAATGGTACCTACTGCATCTAAATGAATGCATCTAAGCATAATGTGTCACAGATGCATTCACTAGACTCTTGTGTATACTGCGCTACTAATTTACCTTGAAAATAAATAGTATCTGCACTTAGTGTACTCTTCAGTTATAAAAAAAACACACGGCAGTAGAGGTAGTAGAGTATCTTCACTTATAACTAAAGACTGAGAACCTTTGTAAGGTTACCATTGTTACTCAGACAGAGAGTGATGAAAAAAGCAAACTTTAACATTATCTTACAGAACAGGACTACAAGAGAAGTATTCCAGTAGGGACATCTGTTCTAGTGACGATTCCTTCTCACTTACAAATGTGTCACCTGAACAGGCATTGAAGGGAAATCTGCACAAGGGAAAACATAGCAAAAAAACTGACTAGTGTAACTACACCCTACTCTGTGCAGGATAAAAGATAGATAGATATAGATAAATAGATAGATAGATAGATAGATAGATAGATAGATAGATAGATGGAATGCAACAACAAAATGCACAAGCTAAAGAGGGTATGGAAAATGGAGACAACATGTAGTCTTCGAAGACTACCGAATTTGTGGCTATCATTTTTTATTGCACTTTATTTGTCTTTAAAAAAAAAAAAAAGATGATCCTATAAAAGCCCATGTTGGGGAAATTTACTATTCTGGGTTGCACTCTAACAAAAAGGGGAACAAAAATAAGAAGTGTGAGAATTGCGTATTTTGCTTGGTATAAAAAAGAGCAAGATATGGACCCTGTCTGTCTTTTATGAATCTCAGGCACTATATTTTTAGATCTGATCATCTGCCGTATAAGTGAAGATGGAAAGAAAAGCTATTCTGGGGCACTTCTTTCTGCATCACTCATTTTACTTTGTAATTATTCATTTCAATACCAAAAGGAAGCACGGAATATTAAGTTTGCTGTCACACAAAAAGTAACATATAGTAATATTCACTGATTACCAAAGTAAACGTATTTTACATCTAAACCTGAATACTAAATAAAACTAAAAGGACAAGGCAGCCAAATGGAAAAGAAAAAACTTCAACGTTTCACATCAGTAGTAACATATGTGATGGCTATTTCAGTAAATCCTCACATCTGTCAATGTATTTAGTTCACTGAGTATATTGTACACTTTAGTGTAACATGAACTGGTGACACCTCTTGAAACTGCAATATGTTTAAACAGGTTGCTTAACTAACTGGTACTATTGTAGCCTATTTTCTGTGAGTAGGAAGAAATAGTATCTCAGATGTTTTCAGCTTATGCAGCTGCCCTGGTCATGCACGTTTGGCTAATTGACCTCTCAGACATGACATCATCACAGTCAATCAAAATCAATCAACAAAGATGGGCAAGATGACAGGACTGGGATAGCCCCAGGGTCTAAGAAATATAAAGATGTGAATAGTTCCAAAAGTACTCAACATCTAGTGCTGGAAGTCACACAGCTGACAGGAAAACTGTGTTTGAGCCACTTTCCTCTATACAGAATAAAGTAAAATTGTATAGAATGCACTGAACAAGTAAGGGCTCGTTTTATCACTGAACATTCTAACTGCCCTATGCACCATCTTTTAAATCAGTCAAAACATAGGCGAATCTGCCCAGATTCGATTTGCCAAGAGTTGGACAAATCTGCTTTAAAATTCTGCAAACCCATGCATGGGAAACTGGGCACTGGCATGTGGGACGTGTACCAAAATACCATACAGATGGGAAAGGGTTTTTTCATGTGGCTCAGAGGGCAACATGACAAATACACAAATCCTTTAAATAACATGCCTGGAGAATGCTTTAAAGCTGTGTGTGCTGTTACAGAACAGTAGGATTTTCACAGAACAGAGACAGCGTACACGACCAGAACATATGTGGCTGTGGAATTTTTCATTTCTTTTACAATTAGCTTGGCTTACACATAGCAGCACCCAATTTTAACTAATTTCAGTTTGGAAAAAAAGGCTTTTTTAGGTAACTTTAGCAGCAACATGTGGTTTTTTCATAAAACAGCAATAAACCCATTTTGATTGGCAGATAGTAGTTCACTATGACTGTCCTTGTTCTCCGTGATGCAAAACTGTCCTTTCACTGCTCAGTTTCTATCAAGCTCTAAATAGGAATTAAGAGAATGGATATGACACAGCAGTGTAAAATTGGCCAGCAGTAGGACACTTTTAATAGGGAGAATTGTCTCAAAGGTACTAAAGCAGGGGTAGGCAAACTTTGGCCCTCCAGCTGTAGTGCAACTACAAATCCCATAAGGCACTGCAAGACTCAACAGCTACAGGCATAGGTCCTATAGGCAGATACATAATTTGTAGTTTCCCCACAGTTGGAGAGCAGAAGTTTGCCTACACCTGTAACAAAGAAAAAGAATATAGACAGGTGTATTACTGCAAGAATTAAGAAACCGCAGATGACACAGCAGTGTGAAACTGGCCAGCAGGGAACAATTTTAAATAACAAGGCTAGGCCCAAATAAACTAGAGACAGAATTCAAATACTGCAGAGGATACAGCAGTGTAAAAAGAGACCAGCTGGATAGTTCGATTCTGCTCAGCTGCTTTAATCTGCATAGGCCAATGCAGGCTCAATGGCAGGGCACAAGAAAAACAATTGTTTTCTATGGGCTCTATTCACACTATTATGCTGCCTTGATATGCTGCATTTTGTTGCACGCACTACACCTCACTTCATGTCACCACCGATCACGACCGATCACTGTACAGCTCAGTTGTGGTGTACAGGAATCAATACAATGTCATTTTGTAACAATGCAGGGCACTGCCCCTCACTGCTACTACAAAATAGACATTGGCAGCACCCATTTTAACGTGCAGGCTGGTGTGAACATGATCATAGGCCTAAGTGGTACATACATATACATTGTAATTAGTTGCTCTAAAAGCCTGAAGTATATACAATGTAATAATGATTGATCACATTTAACAAGCATTGAGAAAATAGCTGCTAATAGCTACTCTGCTACAAAGATCAGGACTGATAGCAGGTCCTGGTAGATACATGTGTGGACATGTGCTCAATGGAGAAGGATGAGGTGCATCCTGGGTCCTTAACTCGTTTATTGCTGTGGGAGGAGTATGGGGAAAGGAAGAGATTTCCTCCTATTTTCTGTTGTGCCTAATACCTATCAAATAGACTTGAAGTGATAGAAAATAAACCCCTGAGGAATAAGACAGCAATAAAAGCCTTTCAGAGCTTCCATCACTCTATCCAACATTGAATAAGGTTCTAGCTGCAGCTGGCTTTTAAAGTAAATACAGACCAGTGTAATAATTGCTCTTTTACTTACTTTTCCCCCAGTGTCTCTTTAAATCACATTTTAAAATATGCACTGTATAACATATTTTATGTATGTGTTGTCTCTGGAACCAGCAATTTATCTATTACTATGTCACACAAAGGGTTTTAAAAGTCACTTCAGTGTGTTCCTTCCATCTTAATTTAGCTACTGTAGATAGCACTAGCACGTAAACTGTGCTCAATTTGTGAATTTTCTCTACAAGGTAAAATATTGGTTAGTTTGCTAGCCTCACTAGATATTTTTAAAAATAATTATCTGTCCCTACTATTATTATTGATCAAGAATCACTGAGCCATATAATACAAAATTCTACAGAAAAATAGGCTGTACACAAAGCTCTTGATATCATAATCCTTCACGCAGTTTGTCACTGAAATGCTTTTACTAGACTAGAGAGGAAAGCTATTTATTTAAGTACACCTCTATTGTAGTTTGAGTTTGTGCTAGACAAGTATATAAGAGGAAGAATCGTCAGTGCTTGTTCATGCAGAAGATAGAAAATTACATAACCTCCAGATCATAACATTATTGAGCTGATTGTGAAGTCACGGTCTAGACTGTGGTTCTCACACTCTGAAATGTTCCTTCAAAGGACAAATAATGGCTACCTATTGCATCCGCCATCCAAAAAAAAAAAAAAAGAAAGAAAAATGAAATGTTTTTGTTGTTTTAAACATAGTTGTTAAAGGATCTTTAAAAATACCTCCCACTTGTCCCACATTTGGAGGGACTGTCCCTCTTTTGGAGCATAACCTGTCTGTACCTTCTTGTGCCTCCGTTGTCCCTCTTTTTGTTCTGATGTTTACACCTCTATAAAATAATGTGCTATTTACTAAACCAAAAATGTTTTTCTACACTAGACTTTTCACCTATCTGTTACACTTCTTATTTAGAAAAAACAGTATAATGGAAAATGATGATGGAAAAAAGCACTTGTCGGTTTAACTTTAATATTTTTACACATGGATTCATCATGGTGTGTAATCGGGGTTTCAGTAGGGATTGTGTCCTTTTCCTGCTTAGTGTGCACTGAAAGGTGTCCCTCTTTCTCATCACAGAAAGTTGGAAGGTATGTTTTAAGTGTGCTTCTATTGCACTTTTCCATCCTCTCAATCTCCTGGCATTTCAGTATATGATATACTTGCTGTGGCAGCAGGCTGATAAAAATGTCTTGGTCTAGCCAGGAGGGCAGAGATGTATAAACCAGGTACAGGCATTATACCAAAGGTTGTCCTCTAGGACGAAGTGCTGAGAGGGATGGAGGCTTGGAGGTAACAAGCCCAGCTGAAGCTAGCTGGCTTGTTAGGGCCTCTACAAGACCTCCCAGCCTCCTAAGAAAGGAGCCCCACCCTAGAACCAGACTGTGGGGTCTATTCACAAAGCTGCCGAGGGCAGCCGAGTGAATGACAGGTGGACTGGGGGAGCAGATTGCCTGTGTGGCAAAAGAGCAGCCTGTGTGGCAACCCTCCTGAGTGGCAAAAGACAAGCCTGTGTGGCAGTCCTCCTGTGTGGAAAGAGGACAAAGGACAAGCCTGTGTGGCCAGCGTTTTGAATACAGCCTGTGTGGCCAAACATTTTTTTTAAACTACATACCTGAAGTCGGTGAGGCGGGAAAATGTTTTTTGATTAAGAAAACTGTACTTTGTGTTTGGAAACCACTGCGAGGGAACACCTGTTTCTTTCAATTTGTGATTAAATAAAAGTGGGCAAAGAAGCCTTAAAAAGTGAAAAGCGAGTGGCGGTGTCCTTAATGTGCTACCGTTTGGAGCGAATCCTCACATTGCCTACAACTTTACTGTCCCAAGAACTTGCAGCTGTATTCACACGTGCACTGTGACCTCCTTTAAAGCAGAACTAAGACTTGCTGGCTGGTGGGTCACCTGCCATAATATGCAAGAATGCACAGCATATTTGCACATTATAGCATATATATGTAGCACTACCCCCATAGAAGCCCCTGAATAGATGATTTCCTCCTGCAACCCCCAGTGATGACGCACCCTTAATTAGACCCAAAACACAATGATGCACCAGTAAAATGTAATGGGCTTTCTTAACAGACACAGTTCTGCAGAAACAAAGGTTTGGTTTTGGGTCATTAGGCAAGAAAGTTGTGTCACCCATACAGACTCTAATCTCAATCCAGAATTGGTGCAGCAGCAGCACAGCTCAGGCATCCTCACCAGGAATCAGTATTAGCACCCTCGAAAGTCCTGCACATTTCTCCGCAGCTCTGGTCACGTTTTTTTTTGTGGCTTTACTTCTCTGCCACAGTAGCTCCCTACAGCCAGTTGCTCTCTTTTCCGGGTCACAACAGCACACACACAACAACAGTCTCTGTGTCCCAACTCTGTACACCTCCTGACTCCCTTCTCTACAGCTCTAGACTGAAGTACAGCACACTGCAGCAAACTACTCTTCTCTCAGCTCAGACTCTCTCTCGCTGAGAGCAAAGCCCACTGCTAGGTGCTCCCAGAAGTCCAATGGCTTCTGCCTCCTGAATGCTCATTCAGTTTCTCCCCTCTGGCACTCTCTGTTCCAGTGCAGGCTCCCTCATTCTCCCCCAGCTGTGGTGGGTAGGGTTACATTCTAAGGTTGCCTCAATAGCTAATTGGAGTCTTCCTCTCTCCTCTACTCCCCTTCCAGTCACACAGTCGAATACCCTACAAAAAACATATTTAGTACATCTCTGGAATACATTACTACGTGTTTGTCCCCGAAAGTGCAGAACAATAACTGTGGATGTGCCAGAAATATAGTGTAGTATACCTTCATTTTGACATGACAACACAGCTCTGAATTCCTAAGCATGTGTTGTCAACCCTGCCTACTTCCTTTTTGATGGATAACAAAGCACACAGACCTCTCTTCCCCGATCCTTCATTTCTTCTTGTGCACAGGCTGAGAGCACAGGAAGTTATCTCCTCACAAGATTTTTGGCAACATCAACAGGTATTCTTTGTGCTTATAGAACAGAGATAACAAAACATTTGAATTCTGTATGTAGCAGACCAAAAGAGAGCAAATAAGAGAAGTTAATCGTTAGGGTTTATATACACTTTAATGGACCTGTAGCATTTTTTTCAGTGTAACCCATCTGTGCATTGTGAAAGGTACATGTGCTATGGTTCATTGGAAAGGTATGTTGGAGTGCCATTAGAAATTATTGGCGCTGTAATTCCCCCCTGTCTGTTTTGTTTGCTACTGTGCTTTGCGGAAAATGCATGCTGTTGGGGGGGACCCACACACTTTTTTTTATTTTTAACTCGTGGTTCCCTTCTAACTTTCCAACCAGATCTAAAAGAGTTTGTTTACATTTTTTTAATCAATTTATATTTTTGGGGGGCAGGGCATTTTACAAGTGTTTTTGATGCCTCCTTAACGCCTTGCAAATGCCTTGTTAATGCTATAGGCGCTCAGATAAGCCCCCTGTCCACAGAACCACCAAGTCAGGATTGTGGGGAAGAGGCCCTTGTCCTCCCCATGTTACGGGCATGCGGACTGGTATGGTGCAGGAGGGGGGGTGGGCACATGTTCTTCTGGTATGGTATTTTAGAGAGGGACACCGTGCTTTTTTTTTGGGCTTTGGGGTCTGGTTTGATTTGTGGAGGGGAACTGCATGCTGTTTTTTGATTGCTTCTGTAGACTGTCAAAAGATAAAAAGAAAAATTTCACTTTTTTTTTCTAATGTCACTTTGCTGCAATGAAATTAACAAAATTTCGTATTCCTCCGAATCCCCCAAAAAACTGACTTTTGGATCCGGATTTCGAAAAACGAAATAACGAAAAATCTGAAATGAAACAAAATTTGTGCGGGTGCACATGACTATTAAGTTGCATGAGATATCTAATGAGGAGAGCAGAAGATAAAGCCATTAAAATATAATGTCCTCATTAAAAAAAATTACAGATTCATAAAAAATAAAGGTATTTAATAGTAAATAACAATTCCTATGTGATATTTATGTATATAATGAGACAATGGCAGTAACATATAAGTTGACTCATTCATCTTAGTGAATTGACTAATGTTGATTTCGGTAAGGAAGTTATCTAATAACTAAATTTTAAATCAATTTATTTTCATGTACTTTCTCTTATTTCCGTGCAGTTTGTAAATCTGTCTTCAGATTGAAAGTATGTCACAAATGGACATCTTTCTTATGCCTTCAAGCTGTGTGTCATTCTTTTCATTTTCCCAAAGAAGGTCTTTGTATATGTACAGCAATACTGCACGGCTTTTACAAGCAAAAACATTAGAGGAGTTGCCCCAAATTAATTGGCAAAATCTCTTCCTAGCCTGCAGTGATACATATCCTGTTTCGAATTACTAAACAGAAACTGCAGTCCTTCTGACAGCAAAATCCAGCAGAGTAAGGTAATGTGGGCAGAAAGGAAATTGCCCCTCTGGCAAATTCTAATCTTACCGATGTCAGATAACATGACAAGAAATCAGGTAGCTTAATTTAGTTCTGTAATCTGTGGACTAAGCAGCATATGGTCATTGAATGTACGCCTTTCCGCAGAACATAACAGATGTTAAAGACAATACAAGAATAAAGATTATTTTCTATCAACATACAGTAAGTCCTAAAGCTGTGAGGTTTCTATTGCACTAAGAGTGCCCCCTTTTCAGAGCATATGTTGGAGCTCAATAACAATGCTATTTTAAAAACCTGTGTAACCCGCGCAGGTCTAGACCCAAAGGAGGTATCACAATTCATTTTTGTTAATAATAATTAATTCATAACTAACTAGCAATGTAATTTACTTCTCCAGGGAGTAAAAACCAACTCTACCACCTTGTACCCAATATATCCTTTTTGTGTAAAAAAAACATCAAATTGTCCTAATTACTCACTCGAAACTTCGCTCACATGACACACTGGGTCCCAGGTCTGTTTTCTTCTGCTCCATAGTGTGAAAGGGTAGGTGTTGCAAAGTAGCCACCACTCCAAGCTCACTCTCGTGATGATAATCTCAATACAAATTAGTAAAGTAAATGTAAGATTGTAGTCCATCACGGGTGTGAGCTTGGCCAGTGGTTACTTTTCTTCCCCATGGTCCCTGCACGTGCTGTAAAGTAGTCACCGCTCCAAGCGTGATAGATTATAATTTAAATAGAAATTAGTCATTTAAATGTGAGATTGTAGTCCATCACGGGCCTGAGCTTAGAGCGGTGGCTACTTTACAACACACACAGGGACCATGGGGAACACAAGTAGCCACCTTCGAGAAGGAAGGATAATGTCAGCACAAATGCAGCAGTGATTTGAGGTTCTACAGCCGAGTAATACACAAATAAATTCAATTTTTGTTAATAGTTAAGGTACTTGAATGTATCTTTAAGATTTAACATGTGAGTTTAGTGTCACTTTACATTTCCAAAACAATGGCAGCCTCACCAGGCTACCTAAAAAGGATCGAACAGCTGAGTATGGTAAAATGTTTGTGTCTTTCGCAAATTTTTTACATTTTATTTGCAATTTGTTATTTTATTTATAATGGGGGGTTTTTTTGCCAGTTTTCAATTTTTTAGCCAGTTTTGACTTTTTTTTAAACGCCCCACTTTTATGAACAATGGTACATGGACATGAAAAAATTTGCATGCTTTGTACAGTATGAACCCTGTGATGTAAATGTAACACAGTCTCTTCCACTGTTTAGCTAATTTGATCCAAGCAAAGTTGTTTTGTTTTAATAAGATAAAATACACCAAATTTGTGAAAAAGTGTTAGAGAATATGTCACTATTTTCCAGTACACCAGATAGACATTCGACCCTTTATAACACAGCTCAAAGTGGCTGGTGACACACAAATTTCAGTACATCACCTCTTAATAAATAAGCCTCTTAGAAGTCTAGAAATGATTACTGTGACAACTGGGGTCACAATAAAAATGCATTGAGCACAAGTGGTATAAAAACGTCACCTTATTATTTATCGGTTGTAGAACTAAGAGTTTTCTGTTCACAAGAATGTGATCCTTTTCAGGGTACATAATAAACCTAACTAACAATGTTGTTGTGAAGAACATTTTCTTTTTTCTTATAAAGGTAAGTTTCTATTTACACGTGGCCTTAAATGACCGTAGAAGAGAAAGAAATTCTGCTCAACTCCTGGTATTCTAAAGCGAGCCATAGGCCTAACAATAAACAAATGATCATAGGTTTGAGCATTTTAAATTTTGCAAAGCTCTAAAATGATCATTTGAAACAACAAAGAAAAGATTGATTAATTTATTCTGGGAGATACTATCTTTCTGAAACTATTGGTATATTGAAAGATTGTATCATTACTTGTATGACCACAATACAGTTCCAGCTGAGGGTACATGACCATCACATTCTTTTAAAGCCTACAGTTCCTTCTACAACCACCTTCATCACACTGGAAGTCTTTCCCCTAGTGAAAAACGGCCACATATGTTACAATCTGCAATAGCTGTAATATCTGCTTTAGATTTATCAACAACTATATAAGGTGACAGTCTTCATCAGGGGTGGGCAGCTGAAGTGAAACTACAAATACCATCACGCATATGTCTCTGGGAGTCATGGCTGTAGCTGTGAGAATCTTGCAATGCCTCATAGGATTTGTAGTTCCACAACAGCTGAAGGGCTGGAGTTTGCCCACCCCTGGTCTACATAAATAATCTGTTAGCCAGTTCATTGCACGGAGCACTGCCACCTTTTGATCCATACAAAATGGAACAGGGTAGATGAGGGATGTTGGTACAATGTAAAAAAAAAAGAAGGTGGGCTTATCTAAAGCAGGGGTGGCTAAACAAGCAAAATTAAACTAATGTAGTCCTAATAAGGATGTGAGCATTGTAACACGGAGGCAGGTATCATTAACATTAAGATAACACATTTTCTTCACTCTCTTGAAAAAGTGCAAATTTTATTCTGCAATTTGTTTTATTTATACCAACATAATAATTACATTTCTAATGTGAAGCATAATTAAGTTATTTATAAATAAAATAAAGTTTTTGTACTTTTCAATACAAGCTACAAAAATGTACAACATTTCCATAACAAAAGAACAGTTACATATAAACAATTAGGAAAAAAAAAGTTTCTTTATTGGAAAAAAGAAAGTAGCTAAAGCAGGAGGGAGTTCATAAGGGGATGAACAGGAGCAACATCTATACAAAAAAAAAAACAACATGTTTGCTGAAACATATATTGCGGGCAGATGGAAAAAATACATTATTAACATTTTAATATTTCAAGTCTGAAAACAGTGATAATAGGTTTTATTTATACAGGAGTCAATGTCAGCACTCCTGAAATACAGAGAAGGACTTGCTATTAAATCAGTCAGTGCAGGTGTGGCCATGGGGGCAGGTCTGGTTTGCTATCCACAATGGCCAAATTGGACACCTTGGTTGATTTACTAAAGGCAAATAGAGAATTTGCACTTTGCATGGGACGTTTCCCCTTAGTATAGCGAATGAGGTGAAGTTCTGCTGCTTTCCGTCATCCAATCATATGCAAGATAGATGCAATATACTGGTTTTTATTTTTGTTTTGTTTTTTCCTTGTGTGTGATTGGGTATTCTTTGCAAAGTTAATAGAGATCTATCAGGTGAGTGATTCCCAGCTGACCTGTGAGAAAGAAGCTGTCACAGGTCGGCTCTTATCAATCGGGAAGTGAGCCAGTCACCGCTCCCCGCAGGGATTCCCCTCTAGATAGGCAGAGCCAGCTGTCACTCACGCAGCTGGGTGGATCTCGACAGTAATGTGAATCGCGGGCAATAGCTGAGCTTTGGGTCACAGGAGGAGGTTAGTATATGTCCTCCCGTGACCCTAAAGAGAACTTACCCCATAGTTCTCTTTTAAATTTTACCACATTCTCTAAACTAAGGTAGAATTTCCCTGCAAAGTTAACAGCCTATTTGCCTTTAATACATCAACCCCACTAAATAGCACAAAAAAAAAACTGTTCAGCAGGAAATAAAATTATCTGTCTACAAAACTGAATGAGTGGCAACCTTGATTGCAATACATATCATAGGTGACTCTAACGATTTTACAATTGGATAGTAATGTGTGAGACCAGAGTAAACACAGCTTCAACAACTTCACTTTTGTTGAAAAAAAAACCCAGTAATCTCTGGGTCAGTTATATTGAATGGAACCATTTTAGCAAACATCATTGCAGAGTCTTTCCTGGCGGCTTATTCTTCTTATGCCTACTTTGTTGCTGAGTGGGAGAGTATATCTGCTATAACCATGTAATCAGTCACAGAGTTATAAAAAGAGAAAAAAACTGCTAATAAATGCACTGAGATCCTGCATGCAGGAAATATCATTCTTGGCAGAAATCTGTATACAAATTTAGACTAAGCACTTAGAACAGCTTGTATATTGGCATGAGAAGGGGCAGACACAAATATACCAGTTTTTACAAGTAGAGCAACTAATATTGGCATTCCATGTCATTACCAAGACCCTACAACACAAGAGGCTTCACCAGCAATATGAAAACCAAAATCACAGAAAACCTTTTTACCACAGAGTACGCATACCAGAGCTTAAAGTGCATCTGTCATTCAGGGCTGGATTTACCATTAGGCAGAATAGGCACGTACCTGCAGGCGCCCTCATTAAAGGGGCGCTATACAAGTACCTACTCTGCCTAATTCCAAGTGTTGTGTCAAGATACAACACTTCTGCACAAATTGCACCCTCCTGCTCCAAGACCTGCAGAGCCTACAGGAACCACCAGCTTCCGCCATTGCACGCGAAGGACCCCGGTACCGCTGAAGCCTTATGCGATGCCAGGGTCCTTCTCTGCATATGTGAAAGCCGGCAGGTCCCGCAGCAGGTAAGTGCGCCGGCTCAGGCTAAATAGATTTCCATTGGTGCCTACAGGGGCCTGGAATTGAAATCCAGCCCTGCTGTCATTGCTGTTAAAGAACAAAGTTAAGATTAAGGCAGATAGTAGGTGTGACATATGCCCGGCCCAAACCCACTGTATGTCAATCACATGTGACTATACACAGTGCTGAACCGAGCATTGCGTCACAAGGACGTGGCGATACCACTCTCAGCCTCACCCTGCACAGAGATTTCCCAGCTCTGGGGACAAAATCTCAGACCAGCAGACTGAGAGCGATCATCACCAGGGTTTGGTTAACTCCGCAGTTAACCCTTTACACACCAAACGTTCGCCGCCACCATGTGTTTTTTAACGGAAACACAGACCATGCCCAGCAAGTGCTGTGACAATTTATAACACTTAAACAATGCCTATGATACTGCTGTTCTCTCAGACAGGAATATGACAGAATTCACTATACAGTAGCGCTCTTCACAGAGGCAAGGATACTTTAACTACCTCCAGGCCGGCCGTTGTTAAAAAAAAACGGCTGGCCAGGAGCTCTCTAGATCTGAGCGGGCGTCATTAGAGTACACATAGGGTTCAGTACATATGGTTTTCACATGGTTAAGGTGAGTAAAAAAGTACAAATTGGTTACACGTGCTACATGGCTGTCTACTGCAAATAAAGAGTAAAGAAAGGAAAATATTTTTGAAGGAGGGAGGAGTAGGAGGGGAAAAGGGTGGGGTGGGTAGTAAATCCATCGGTTTGGCGCATTATTGGTTGCATTGCGAAGTCGGTTCAATGGTTCAACTGCCTGTCTCCGTTAGGGGGGCATCTACCGCGCCTCACGAGAATCCTCCTATAGATGTCTAAGGGTTTCCACATCTAATTCAAACCTTCAAAAATTTGGCGTGGGTATCTGTTAGGATACTGGATAATCTTTCATTGGTCATGATGTTGTCCAATCTAAGGGTACATTCGCGATATGGGATGATTCGCTTTTTCCAGTTACCTGCTAGAGTCAATTTGGCCGCTAGAAAGGTCTGATGTGCTAAGGAGCCTTGGGGTGTAGTTAAACCAGGTATTGTGGCGTGTAACAGGGCCAGTACGGGATTCTTAGGAATACGGGTGTTAAATAGGCGGGACAGTAGGCGATACATTTTAGTCCAGAAGCGGGACAGAAGTGTAGGTTAATGCACGTCAGGGAGTTGAGCTTGGAGTACAAGATTGACACCAGTTTAGGCCCAACGGGTGAGTGTAGGCACATATGCTGAAAGCAAGTAAGTGATCTGTTTGGGGTTCTCCGTTCTTGCAGAGAGGATACCCAGTGCCGTATTTGTAAATAACAGAATAGTTCTGCATCAGGGATCTGTTTGTGTTCTTTAAGGTATGACCAGGTGGGGACAGTGGCATTGCGAAATAAGTCATTCAGTATTTGAAACCCATTGTCGCTCCACCACTTAAATTGTATCGGATTAGTATATGCAGGGGGGAACAATGGCTGGGAAAGAAGGGGCAAGTAGGCAGATATTAAGTCTGCTGAATATTTCAGGGAGTCCTACACTTTTAAGGCTTGCCTCATAATGGGGCTAAGCGTAGGGGGTCTATTGTTAGGTGGTATCCACGGTAGGGCTGAGAGTGGGGTTGGGGAACATTCTGGGATTTCTAGCATTGTCCATAGAGGGATATTAGTCGCCCGGTGAATCGTGATAAGGGGTAATTACTGGGATGCTTGATAATAAAGTAATATATTGGGTAGGCCTATACCCCCGTCTTTTTTATGTTTGTATAGAGTGGACTTAGAGACTCTAGGTCTTATAGGGTGCCAAATAAATGTTAGGATTTGTTTCTGTAGAGAACATAACGCAAAGGAGGATATAGCAATTGGCAAGAGGCATGTTAGCCAATAATTAGATGCTGGGCATGCTATGTCTGGAGCAGTGTGTGTTGGTTATGTGTTTAGATAAAGCACTGAGATCTTGAGGAATGCTGAATTAAGTTTTACTTGTTTAGAAGGATATTACATGTGTATACAGCATTATGCCGGAAACATATATATAGGAAAATGTCCTGTGTATCATCTATAAGTATGCATATAGAAAACTAACATTGCACTACAGCGCCATCTACACCTCAAACATATCAGTATATGCTGTTGTATTTCCAACAAAGTATACAGGACTGAAGCCCAGGGCCTTTCATTGGGCCCAGCTGTACCATGCTATGCCCTTGTATCTTCAAGAGACATTATCAGTTATTTTTACCCAGTTTATGATATCTTTAAAGTCATGTTCTGTTTCTACAGTGTTGTTGATGCAATGGTGCAGTGATCATCACAGCTGCAAGAAGACTTCTAATTTGCCATTTAAAATATATTTTTGTTTATGGGCCGCTGAAAAAATATGTACATTTACACTTATACATTATGTTGAATATAACCGCATAAGCCCGCCCAGGAGCTTTTACGTTATAGGAGAAAGAGTCTTATTATATAAAAAAGAATGTCCTGAAACTTCACATATATATTTGTGAATTACGGCAGTTAATCTTTTCGAGAAGAGCCTGTCAGAGGACCTGCAGGAAGACTTATATTACTCTAGATTACAGCTTGCAGACACACATATAACGTTCACTTTCAAAAATCCTTTCCATAGGGTAAATTTACTCCCCTATGATCATAAAACTTTATTAATATTTGCAGTTAGGGACCATCTGTTTCATTCAGTTTTAGTGCAATCATTAGTCTAATTGATGGTGTTGTGGCAAGTTGCCTCTTCCCTTAGAGATTTCTCAAAATATCAGTAATATCTCTCAACAAGTCTGTACATGTGCATTGGAGTGTAAATGTAATCTATAAAACTAGCAGAGATTCAGCTAGTGCATTAGGTTACCGTCAGCTGATGTCTCTTGTGGCAGGTGAAATTGGGGTATTTTGGATGTCATGTTTTGCTGCTAGTCAATCACCTTTACATTAAAAGTCACACACACATTAAAAGGAACGATAATCCCAAAATACCCTTTAGGCAATGTCAACAGGAGAGGAATGGAAAAACAGCACTACACACAGCCAGCATATTATCTGCATCAATGCTTATTGCAGTCTAGCAATGCTTTAGCAAAAAGCCTGTATATGATCCGTTTTCCTCTACATCTGGGAGAGCATGGTGAGGTGAAGAGAGCGTTGAGAGTCAAAGAAGTGGCATCATTTCTAAACAATGTTGCAATGAAAAAGGTTTTAGTCCTGCTTTTTAGGCTATAATAAAGCCTTTCATTAGTGAGCTCAGTCTGCAGCATAGACAGTCACTCCATTATACAATCTATTAATAAAGTAGATAGCAGTACACATCTATTACTAGAACTTTTACTACTTTTAATACTACTAGGATCACTAATGTCAGCTATAGCCAGTGGTGTATTTTAGTTGTGTGCTGCCCTAGGCAAGACTAAACCCGAGCACCCCCTCATCCCTAATCTAACTTAGTCCCACCTCTTCCTGTTTAAGACATTTTGCATAACCTGTCAGTCGCGGGATACAGCGCGTAAAGTGTATCTAGATTCTGACAGGTTGCGCTATCAACGTAGCATGACGCTCTAGTTCTACCTTTCCAATAGCCACCTTCTCCATTCCTGGCTTGATGGGCTCCCTAGTTCTGCAGCTACAATAACCATTCTCTCCTGCCCTGCCCTGCCCTGCCATGCTGTGCTAGTCTTTAGTTCTGCAGCTGCAACACCGATCTCCTGACTTAATATGCTGGGACATCTAAATCTTCAGTTACCAATCTTCTGCCTTGGCTGCTGGACTCTGTAGCTTGCCCTGCTGTAGAGACATAACCCTGCACAGAGCTTATAGGCTGCACTTTCCCGGACTCACCACCACGGAGGTGCCAATGAGCTTGATGACCATCCGGATCTCAGCCCTGGGGTCCTGCGGAAGCTTCTCCACTGCCTGAAGTCAGAAATGTGGGTGCCGGTTTCCCAGGGAGGTCCAGCGCATGAACTGCCAGTGCATCCAGATGAAAGTCACACACACCAATACATTGCACAGCATGTTGACCAGGAAGAGGAAGGAGCTGCAGCCGGCATATATGTAGGAGTAGGCGGCATAGGTGGACAAGTTGGTCCCCCAGTCAAAGAAGTACCAGTTCCAGCAGTACTGGCAGTAATTTATGAATAATTTATAATATCATTTTTTTTCTTTCTCTTACGTAACTGGTTTGGGGGCAGCATTTTTTGGCGCCGCCCAGGAAAGTGCCACCCTAGGCAAATGCCTAGTTTGCCTTGCAGTAGATACACCCCTGGCTATAGCACAATCGGATTTCACAGAGCTATAAATAGTGAGTAGTATATAGAGGTAGGTATGAGCGAATTGGCTTGCGTATGATTTTGCAGGCAGTTCACTGAACTCATCATAAATTCCAGAAATTGTGTACATTAATTTGAATCCTATTAAAATCAATCTTGAAAATCAATTCTTGCCATTTTCAAGGCTAATAGGTAAGAGATTGGCAAACAAAGAGCATGGCGGGGCTGAGAACTTTCATGGGGAACATGTACCGATGCAAAAAAAAATAAAACAAATTGAGGGCAACATTGAAAAACACCAATCCTTTTAATTGCATGCTTGTGAGATGCCCTTAAGCTGTATGTGGTGTTATGGAACAGTACAATTCTCACCACATTTTGACATCACATAATATGCATGCATAATATTTTTTTTTTACTTTTACATTACTGCTTGGCTTTAATCAGGGGTGCCCCGAGGCTGGGTGACACCCGGAGCGGTAACAGAGTGTCACCCCGCCGAGACGTCACCGCGCGCGATGACGTCATCGCGCACGTGCTGAAGTAATCTGATACCCGCCGGCGGCCATCTTGGTGATGGACGCCGGCAGAGAGAGGAGGGGACAGTCACCCGTCGGGATAAGGTATGCCGCCGGGTTCCCTCCTCTCTCCTGATACTGTCGGGCGTTCGGTCCATGACAGAGCGCCCGACTTTTCAGAGGGGGGTGACCCCAAAATGACTGTGAGTCATTTTGGTGTCACCCCTCCAATGGTGTCACCCAGGTGCGGGCCGCACCCTCTGCACCCCCCTTGTGACGCCACTGGCTTTAATATAGCAGAAGTAGCACCCCCAAGTTCATTCATTAATATAGATAGGGAAAAAATTGCTTTTTTAGATAGTTTTGTACGCAACATTTTTTTTTTTTTAGCTAGCAATAACAGACATAAATTGATCGGTGGGAGTAGCAATCATTACAGATATAAAAGCAATAGAACATTGTATTTACAAAAAAAAATAAAGCTTAAGTCTTCAAATACGTACAAACTGGTCAGTAGCATAACAGTTTGATAGCATAGTTTGTGTGATTCTTTTTTTGCAGTACCACACAGCATTGTCTTTACATATTAATAAAATGTCAAAACAGAGTGCACCAAACAGTTTAAAATCACAATCCAACATTCCCCAAACCCCTTCCTATCCATATATCCCCAAATATTCCAGAATATTTAAAATGTCCTGGAATACATCTAGAACCATTTTTGACTATTTGGACCACATTTGATTTATACTAATCAGCTGTCACCATTCAAGTAATTAAGACATCTTTAACAATTAGGAGTAGTGGCTTGGCAATCCCTGTGCTTGGCTAAGTATTCATGGATCTAAAGGTGGCCATACACTCTACAACGATAGAGTGTATGGCTACAGCGATGATCGAGAGTGTGATCTGCCTGTCCAAGATAGGCAGATCGTACGTTTTTTTAATCCCTGTACAACCATCGCAAGACCAAGGTCTTGCGATGGTTGTAGAGTGTATGTCCACCTTAAGTAGCCAGGCCCTGATGATTTGTTTATATTTAACTTTTCTAGCCTCCCGCGAACCCTGTTTTCTGACAACCACATGAGTGCATCTCTTGTGTTGGTGTTGGCATAATTATTCTAATTCTTGTTTGTGTATATATACACTGATGAAAAAAATTTATTTAACCTATTATCCTTACCCATGTCATTTGTCATAAAAATTCCATAATCATCCTTCATGGAGCCTACCTATACTGACCTTACCTTTTTACTGTCAATTTTTTCATTTGCCTTTTTGGATTATTCTTGCTTTCAGAAGCAATGTGCTCCTTTTAATCAATTTTATCTGCTCTGATAGCACTTTTGCATTTCCTATTGCTTTCCTCAAAACCCCCAAATGCTGACGCTGTCTCTTCCGTTTTGTATTTGTTGGAAGGGCAGCTTGTTCTCTTTTATTTTCTAAGGCTAGCATTGAGCCAAATAGGTTTTTTTTTTCTCTAATATTTGTTGTTCAGCTCATTTAACACACCATTAAAGCACTTGCACTTCTCCTCTGTGTTCCTTGTTAATTATTTTTGGTACCAATATTTGGTGGTGTTAGTAAGGGTGCAGCTTGCTAAAGATTTTTTTTTTTTAATTTAAGAGTTCTAGTGGCACTCACATTCTTCTTTCTTGTATCTTACGTCAAACACTATAACATTGTGATCCAAAATTTGCACATCTGAAATGAGCTCTGTTTCATTAGAGATCACCAGATCTAGCAGACCATTTTCCATTGTTGGAAAAACAATATCATCATGCAGTGTGTTCAGGAACTAACAAGCCTTAGTTAAATTTGCACTACCATCTGTTCAAACAATGTCTGGATAGTTGAAGCCCCTCTTAATAATCTCATTACCCTGTAACCCAGCTAATTCTATTTGTGACTGTAGATTCCTCCCATCCTCTTCCATAATGCTGGGCAGTCTATACCATACTCCCATAATTAATCCTGTTTATAGCACTTGCATGCGACTCCAACCATAGAGACTGATTTCCTCTCTCTCACTCAGGCTACTCTTGCATATAGGCATACACCTCCACCTCTAATATCAACCCTGTCCCTCCTAAAGAGAATATACCTTAGATATTGGCAACCCAGTCCTGTGAGCAGACTATCCAGGTTTTTGATATTCCCACAAAGTCAAAATCCTCTTCAAATAAAAAAAGCTCCAGCTCATCCATTTTATTTTCCAGGTTTCTGGCATTTGTGCATCTTTCAATATTGTTTTACAACATAGCATTTTATTATTTCTTGTTACTAATATACAGTTTTGCAATGATAGACTTCTTACAATGTTTAATGCTAAGAATGTTTCCTGCTGTCTTCCGAATGCCCCGCCGTCCTCTCTGTTCCACCTCTATACTCCATTCTGTTTCATTCTCAATATACGTTAAATTCTCCTCAGGTCCCTCCCCCCAGATTCTAGTTTAAAAGCTCCTCCTACCTTGTAGCCATTTTCTCCCTCAACCGAGCTGAACTCTCCCCATTAACATGCAATCCATCCCTGCAATACAGCAGGTAGCGGACCCAGGAACTCGGCCCAGTTCTCCATGAACCCAAAACCCTCTTTACACCAGCTTTTCATCCCCCTTTTCACCTCCCCAAAGCTCCCTCTGCCTCTATGGTGTAGATCATGGCACTGGCAGTATTTCAGAAAATACTATCTTGGAGGTTTTTTTCTTTAGCTTGGTACCTAATTCCCTGAAATAGTTTTTTAGGATTCTTTATCTCCCACTAACTTGTCGCAAATCCTTAGACGGGATGTCCATGAGCTAGAAAACATTTCAGGGAGGGAAACTAAATTAATAAGGGGGATGGAGAACGTGAGAAGATATACTACAATTCCCAGCACCAATAATCTGTCCACCCAATCCGAAATGTGCCAAACCTGAACACCCAGGCTGTATGGTAATAAACGTCTTTGTTATGGATTACCCTGTCTACCCTCCTAATAACTGAGTCCCCCTTCTTTACTGGAGCAGTCATTTCCCTGGCAGTTAGAAGAGGTATTCTGCTCCAGCATTGCCACTCCTGTGCTGATATCCCCAATACCTACTTCTGAACCCTGCCTCTTCCTTTCTCCACCCTTTCCTATGCTTGCCCCTGCCAGCAGTTGATGGATGGGTCCAGATTCCTGACCATGTTGACAGTGCTCCTCATTGTTTCAAGCTTGTTCTTTAGATCCAGAATCTGGGCTTGCAAACAATTCCCTCACTCACATCTTACACTACAGTATTCACCCTTAAATGATCAAGGAGCACTTACATGGAGCATGATGTGCACTCACTTGCATTTTTACTCACGAAAGACATATTTTTCTCTAGCTTATGGGGATTTCTTTTGTGCACTGTCGCATTGGCAATACAGTTTTTACTAGTTGCTAACCTTAGTTATGATTTGCTCAGCAAGCCTTATAATGCTTTCACAGTGTCCTACTATTACGCTTAGTGGTCCAGAGGTTGTATCTATGCTTGAGCAGTTTTGACGGTGCCACCGTAGTATACAGTGTCCATGTAGTAAAGCAGTGCCCTAGCAGTATCAGTAGTATCACATTACTCCCACAGTATCACAGTGCCCTCAGTATCACATAGATTATACAGGTGAAACTTGAATAATTAGAATATTGTGCAAAAGTAATTGCAGTAAGTGCTGCAAAAGGGGCCCAAACCAAGTACTGAGTACATATGCATGCTTGTACTTTTCAGAGGTCCGATATTGTTCTATGTACAATCCTTGTTTTATTGATTGCATGTAATAATCTACTTTTTTGAGGTTGTGCATTTGGGGTTCTTGGGGTTTTCATGAGCTGTAAGCCATAATCATCACAATTATGACAAATCACGGCTTGAATTATCTTGCTTTGCATGTAATGAGTCTATCTCATATATTAGTTTCACCTTTTAAGTTGCATCAGTGAAATAAATGAACTTTGCACGATATTCTAATTATTCGAGTTTCACCTGTAGATTACTTTCAAAGCATTACCTTGCTTTTATTTCATAATAGCTACTTCTTGTGTTGTTCTGCTGCCTGTGTTGAACTTGTCCTTGTGTTAAACTGTACACTATACACAGCAAACCATGCACAACTCAAAACTTCACAAGCACATTTCCTTAAAAAAAGCAGCAGCCAGGGTTGATGTGCTGAGGGTGAGATGGAGTGTTGTGGTGGTGATGGTGAGGAGCAGGGTTGTGGTGTTCCCATTGAGGAGGAAATTTGGGGTAGCTTCAAGGGGGGGGAGGGGTGTTTCACTCCTCCCCCATCCAAGGAGGAAACATACAGGGATCTATGCCACCATTCAAAAGTAGCACGACAAGAACCACTACCTGTTTCATCAAGTTGGCTTCAGTTTGGCACTTGTTTCAGGCAAAGCCACCTTTGTGTGTTGTACTTTTTTTAATGTTTATATTTTTTAAAAGTTTTCTTTTTTTTCTTTGAAATTGCAGGGCCATCAATTTCCCAGTTGAAGCAAAAACACGGGCAGAGATGCCAATGCAACCTTGGAACTACCTGGAAAAAAAACAACAACAAAAGCCTAGGCCTAAACACTTCTATGCCCCTATGCAAAACATAAAAAAGAGTTCCTTGCAAAATAAGGCTGCCAGCTCAAATACTGGCCTCGCACAGGAATCCCACCATGTAGCTGAGAGTAGGCACCTTGTAGGTGAAGCACAGAAAGAACCAGATTAGGACTTTTCACTCAAGAAATGACAGGCGAACAGTTTCTGAAACAAAGATAGAAAGGGCGGAAAAAATCACTTTGATAGTGCTTCTAGCCAAATACGGGTCTAGACCTACTAATTTTTTCTCCAACCAACACTATTTTCTTCATGTTATGTTATTTATTTGGAACAATATTTCAAAATTAGCAAACATGAAAACTTTTTTTTCCATCCTAAGGCTCTCCCTTAGAGCATCAATGGTGGACAGCGTCGGCAAAGCTGTAAATAAAACACTTGCATGTTAACACATTCATGAAATATTGGGTGTCCAAGATTGATTATTTATAGTTGGTTATTTCCGAGACAACAGCCAGAAATATTGCTCCACAGCATGTAAGTACTTCAAAATGGCTGCGATTTAGGAAGGGGAAACCAGGTAGATTTATAGTTAAGAGGTAAGGATTAGATTACAATTGTTTTACACAAAAAAATCCAGAAATATTGGACGGATTTAATGCATACTACGTAAAAAGCTTTAGTTGGCTGTAATCTAAGAGAGTGACACCAGGCAGGTTTAATCAAGAAACCAAAATTAGAGACTATTATTTAAAAAAAAAAAATTGTTGAGTCCATGTACACCATGTGAGGTGCTTTAGTAGGCAACATTTTCACAGGGAAACAATAAGCAGGTTTACAAAAACATCAAGAAATAAAAAATAAGAATGTTTTATTTCACAGTAAAAAGCCAAAATAATGTACTGATTCCAGGCACAGTATCTAAGCACTCTTTTTGAACAAGACAGACATCAGCCAGCTTTTAATCCAGAAATCAACATTAGAGAGTAATGTGATCCCTGAAAAAGGTTTTCAAAATATCATAATGTCTATGTACATAATATTGAATATTGAGTCACTTATACTAGGCATTTTGAACAGAACCCCCACCAGCCATTTTAAAATAAAATCATATAATCAACATTAGAGAGCAATTTAGTCATGGAAAATAGCCTACAAAATAATGTAGTACCTACGTGCACAGTACCATTTTAAAAAGGTCCCCACCAGTCATTTAATATCAGGAAATATACATTAGAGTGTAATTTATTTAGCTGAAAAAAAGCCTACAAAATATTGTAGTCCTGCATGCACAGTACTGAATCACTTGTATTGAACAGGACCTCCACTGCCATTCTAAAATCAAGAAATCAACATTAGTGTAATTTATTTACAAAAAAGTCCCAAAACATAGTGGTGGTTCCATACACAGTATTCAAAAACTTTAACCAGGCATTTTTGTCAACAGGACTCATACCAGCCTGCTTTTAGATTTGAAAAGGAAATGACCTAGTTCAAGGCACAGGATGCCAACACCCCTGAAAGTGGTATATCGAAAAATCAGGAAAGTTGGGGTTTTGAGGCAGCTGACTGACAACTTGCACACCAAGACTTTTTTAGAAAAAATATTTTAATTGATTAAAAGGTAAGTAGAATTGATAAAATTGACAACATGATTCCCCTGTAAGCTCACTCCACATTAGTAAATTCATTCATATACAGATGACAATCAGAATCTTATGCAATGGAACATGATTGAAAAAACATAATTGAAAAATTCATGAACACATGACATGATTAGTATAATGAAAGATGATGGAGGAGCTTGATTTTCTCAATGTTTCGCACTAGATAGCGCTTCTTCAGGAGTGGAAGAGGGAAGTTGTTCTTGGAGTCTGTGTGCGTCCCAGTCGTTCCCCCCGGCTCAGACAGTGAAAGAGTAAAAGCATATGGCAGGGAGGGGAGGAAGAACAAGAAGGGAGAGAGGATGAAAGGAGGCCCCAGATCCCAGTAGAGGCAGACCCAATCGGGAGATGGCGGGGGTACCACTACTCGCAAAAGATTGGGAGTGGATACAAAAAGTTGACGGTCAGCGTCGTAAGGTAGCCGTTCCTCTCTCTCTCTCGATATCGCGCCCCCAGCAGCTAATACAGCCCTGCAGGCCCTGCAGGCCCTGCAGGCCCTGCCATATGCTTTTACTCTTTCACTGTCTGAGCCGGGGGGAACGACTGGGACGCACACAGACTCCAAGGACAACTTCCCTCTTCATCTCCTGAAGAAGCGCTATCTAGTGCGAAACATTGAGAAAATCAAGCTCCTCCATCATCTTTCATTATACTAATCATGTCATGTGTTCATGAATTTTTCAATTATGTTTTGTCAATCATGTTCCATTGCATAAGATTCTGATTGTCATCTGTATATGAATGAATTTACTAATGTGGAGTGAGCTTACAGGGGAATCATGTTGTCAATTTTATCAATTCTACTTACCTTTTAATCAATTAAAATATTTTTTCTAAAAAAGTCTTGGTGTGCAAGCTGTCAGTCGGCTGCCTCAAAACCCCAACTTTCCTGATTTTTCGATATACCAGCCTGCTTTTAATTTTAAAAAATCAGCATTATAGTATATTTATTTCACAGGAAAACCCCAAATTATTATTGTGTGTGCATGACTTATCGCTTATCACTTATCGAATATACTGTATATACACATATTGCACTGCACAACACACCCCAATTAATTCAGCACACTGCACCATGCACTGCAATAGATTCCGCACACTGCACCAACTAAGAAAAAGATGGGGCTTTCAAGGTGTCATCTAGAGAATGCAAGGGGACTTATTTCATCATGATAACATAAAAGTCACATATTATATAGTTATTTAAAATATTTGCTCAGTGATCGCTGAGTGTTTGTAAATAATTGAGGACAGAGTATGTTTACTGTTCTCAAGTAGGAATTAATGGGAAGTGATCTACATCACCTCCTGTTCATTCATGATTGTGGACTAGTTCGGTTTCGAATTCGAACTTTAGAACATCCAAAAAGTTTGAATTCGAACTCAAACTCAATGCAAGTCTATGGGGGTAGAATTTTCCAAACCAATTTTCCCCATTAAGAGGGCTTATATCCAAGTTATTGGCTATAAAACGTTAATGGGGATCTGGGTACTGCCCCGGGGGACATGAATGAATTAAAAAAAAAACTTTTAAAAAATACTGTTATTAGAGGAGCAGTGATTTTAACATCACTTAAAGGGTAACAATAAAAATGAAAAATTTGTTTACATATCGTGTTTGGGTTTTTTTCTTAACCTGCCTGTGAAGTGGCAAATCTGTACGATGTATAGAACCTGCTGCAGCAAAACTGACATTTCTAAAGAAAAAAAAAACACATTTTTTTTTTTAAACGTGCAGTTCCCCCTTCCAAAGAATACCAGACCCTTTAGGTCTGGTAGGAATGTTAGGATGGACCGCATTTTTAAAAAAAGCATAGGATTCCCCCCAAAAGGCATACCAGACCCTTAAGGTGTGGTAGGAATATTGAGGAGGGACCCCATGTAAAAAAAACAAAAAAAAAGTGTGTCAGGTTCCCCCTTAAAGTCATACCATGCCCTTAAGGTCTGGTAGGAATTTTAGGGAGGACCCCCACCCCAAAAAATGGGGGGGGGGAACGTGGGGTCCCCCTAAAATTCCATACCAGACGATTGATCTGAGTACAGGCCTGGCAGGGCTGAAAAGGCTCGCTCGCCCCCCCTCAGCTTCAGTGCCTCATTTTCAAATCTTAACTGAACAAACTGACGAGAGATGCTGATTGGTTACCATGGGCAACTGCTCCAGATTCTGTCTGCTCCAGTTTTGATAAATTCCCCTCACTATGTCCACAAGTTATGAATGAACAGGAACACTCAGTATATAGGCTTCCTGTTCATGTAAAAGTTCATAAAAAATAAGTACAATATTTTTTAAAAAATGGAAAAAATTAGAATAAAAAACATTTTATTTTTTTTAATTTCGGTGTTGACATTTTCATTTCGGTGCACCTCTACTAAAAATTACTGCAGGTGAATTAAGACTTCAATGTAAAACACATGCACCAGGAAGATTCACCTGCTGAATTACGACTGCAATGTAAAACACATGCACAAGGAAGATTCACCCGCAGTGAATGTTTGATGAATGCCACACTCACTGCTTTAAAAATATACCCTGAGGTATATGTTACAGAACATAGTCAAATCCCTCAATAAGGGAATCTAACGAATCCAAATTAGTCATAGGGACACTACACTGCTTTCCTGTGAGATTGCTTCAAGTGTGCAGTGTTCATTACACTGCTTATTGCCTCTAATGTTTTTTTTATTATTATTGATTATGAGAAATGCTGTATGTGAGAAATTCTTGTATAATTAATTTACAATATATCATCTACCAAAAAAAGTAGGTATTATTTGGATTTCCATAACCTATAAAAAAACTATGTGACATTAGAAATCCTAAATTGCCTCTAGTATTTTTTAAATGAGAGTAAATAAAGCAATATCCTTATTGTTATCCTTAAATTACAGAGCATACAAAAAAAATCAAGCAGCACAGTGAAAATTATTCATCCACACAACAGTTTTTTTCTATCTATGGCACACTTTGTACTAGCTTTTTTTTCATCTGCTGGCTGAATGCATGTCATAACGTTGTCACAATAGGGAAGAAAAGGTTCCCTGAGGTGATCTACACATGGGAACACTAATTTCTCTGTAGTGGTATATACATGGGTTGCTGGTGTCAGCATTAACTAAAATAAGACATTTTTCTGTATTTCCTTAGAGTAAACGCTAAAAGCAACAATAAAGATGCAATATCAACACTAATGTTAAATATGTAGATCCCCGATGTAGAATAACAGGTCATCAAGCTGATGCTGTAAACAAACAAGTGAATGTTGTTGCTTTATTGTTGTGTACTTGCTGCAAGCAAACTTGACCTCTAATGTTAATTAGTATGTAGCTCAAAGTGTTTTGCTTCTCTCTCTGGATGATGTTTTGTTCCAGTTACGAGAAAGAGTAGGAGTGGCTCAAGACTGTATAGAATGTGGCAGTTGGTTACAGGAACTTTTTTTTATTATTGGTATTTCTAAAACACCGACAATTTACACAATGCTTTACATACTGCACATTCACATCAGTCCCTGCCCTCAAGGAGCTTACAATCTAAAGTCCCGATCTTACATACGTACACATACTAGGGCCGATTTACACGGGAGCCATTTAACCTTACAGTATGTCTTTGGAGTGTGGAATGAAACCCACACAAGCACCAGGAGAACATGCAAACTCATTGCAGATAGTATCTTGACTGGGATTCAGGCCAGGGACCCCCAGAGGTGCAAAGCAGAAGTGTTAACCACTAAGCCACTATGGAAGCATGAGCACACCTCTGATGTGGTGCTGAATAAAGTGCTTTATGTATGGAAGTCAGAGAGTCCAATGTCTCTGGGAAGAACAAAATGACTGTGAGACATGGATCTTTATCACTGTTTATGTTGCACTGAAGCTAAAGTTGAAGAAAATGATCCTGTTAACCCCTTATAGCGTCACAGCTTTAGACATTTTCTCCGTTCTGGGGACCGGAGCAATTTTGCCATTTTTGCTGTGTTTGTTAAACCATCATTTCCATCTTCCTCATTCATTGCACCTACACATATTATATACCATTTTTTAAAGGACAAAATGAGCTTTAATATGATGTGACATATGCATATTCTAATTATTTATTAAAAAAACTAACAAAATGCAAAAGAAATGGGAAACAAAAACACATTTTGCACAGTTTTGGCAATAATAATGTGTACATACTTAGAGGTCTATTCACTATGCTGCCGAGGGCAGCCGAGTGAATGACCCATCAGAAGTGAAGTGAGCCGAACACTGTTCGGCTATTCATTTCAGGCTGGTACGGCTGATTTCAGCCGTACATCGGCTGAAATCCGCCATACATCGGCCTGCTTCGTGTGGCTTCGGGTCGGCCGAACATGCTCAGCATGTTCGGCC